>NW_022196897.1:90918696-90958696 GCF_008632895.1 Mastomys coucha
GTAGACCAGGCTGGCCTCGAACTCAGAAATCCTCCTGTCTCTGCCTCCCAAGTGCTGGGATTAAAGGTTTGCGCCACCACCGCCCGGCCCAGTTTCAGGTCTTAGTCAGATAGAGACTCTTCCACTAGTGTGGGTCATCAATGGGGAAGCGTCACCTGGCTCAGAGGACCGTGACTCCACACACCTTCCTGAGAGGGAATCTTTGTTTCAAGTTGTGCTACACGGAAGGCCCTGAAACAGGAAAATGATCTAAAAGTCAGAAAGCATAAATTTAACCCGCTCTGTCCACTTGATGAGAGACAACCTTGGGAGACAGCTGTGGGGCATGGGAGGTACAACAAAAACATTTGTTTTGCAAAACAAAATAAAAACAAAAACCAAACAATTAAAACCTTTAAAAGAGATGGCTTCAGATCTTCAATAAAAAGATACAGGTTAGACGATTGGGAGACATAAACAAGATCCAGCTGCTGGCTGTCTCCAAGACGCCTCACTGTCAAAGACGCCTATAGAACAAGAGTCAAAGGACAGAAATCAGCACCTATCAAGCAAATTGAAGCTTAAAAACTAGTTGGCATAGCTATTTTAAAATCTGATAAACTAGATTTCAAGCCAAAATTAGTCAGAAGAGGCAAAAGAATGACAGCATACTAATAAAGGGAACAATTTATCAAGAAGATATAACAATTATTATCATAGTGCCAAGTATCAGGGACTCTCCTCTCTCTCTCTCTCTCTCTCTCTCTCTCTCTCTCTCACACACACACACACACACACACACACACACACACACACACACACAGAACAATGAGCATAAAAGGTGAGTTAGGTCCTGCTACAATAATAGTAAGCGCCTTTGGTGTTCTTCTCCATCTGTATATCTATAGGTATCTCATCAAAACTGTAGAATTAAACTACATCATAGACCAAATGGACTTAATAGTTATGCACAGAATATTCCATTTAACAGATACAAAAAACACATTCTTCTCAGCAGTCTATGGGACCTTCTCTAAAGCAGATCATATATAAGAAGTATTAAAAAAAAATACAAAAAAGAAGCAGAGACTGAAGGAAGGACAATCCAGAGACTGCCCCACCTGGGGATCCTTCCCATATTCAATCACCAAACCCAGACTCTATTGTGGATGCCAGCAAGTGCAGGCTGACAGGAGCCTGATATAGCTGTCTCCTGAGAGGCTCTGACAGTGCCAGACTAATACAGAAGTAGAGGCTCACAGCCATCCATTGGACTGAGCACAGGGTCCCCAATGAAGGAGCTAGAGAAAGGACCCAAGGAGCTGAAGGGTTTGCAGCCCCATAGGAGGAACAACAATAGGAACTAACTAGTACCCTCAGAGCTCCCAGGGACTAAACCATCAACCAAAGAGTACACATAGTGGGACTCATGGCCCCAGCTGCAGAGGATGACCTAGCCAATCATCAACAGGAGGAGAAGCCCTTGGTCCTGTGAAGGATCTATGCCCCAGTATAAGGGAATGCCAGGGCCAGGAAGCAGGAGAGGGTGGGTTGGTAAGCAGGGGGTCGGGGGAGGGAACAGGGGGTTTTCTTGGAGGGGAAACCAGGAAAGGGGATATCATTTGAAATGTAAGTAAAGAAAATATCTAATAAAAAAAATAAAAAATATTTGAGTCTATTTTTGAAAACTTAAAATGTTTCTTTATAATTTCTGAATAAAATTCTGTTTCATGATTGTTGATAAAAAATACAAAAGAATTGATGTACTTTATTGCATCTTATAAAACAATAGTGGAATAAAAATTAGAAATCAGTAGCAAGAGAATCTATAGAAACTACATACGTACTTGAATACTGGATAATACACTTTTGAATGACCAGTGAGTCTCAGGATAAATCAGAGAGGATGTATTAAATCCCTACAGTTAAATGAAAATGAAATCACAACTCATCAGAAATTTGAAATATGGCTAAAATACTTCTAAAAGGAAATTTTATAGCAGTGAGTGCTTGTGTTAATAAACCAGGTAGAACACAAATAAATAACATAATAATACACCTGAAAGTCTTGGAAAAATAATACACTAGTCTCAAAAGTAGTAGATGGCAATACATTAATAATAACTAGGACAGAAGCCAATACAATGGAGACTAAAAGAACAACATAGATTCAATTGAAGGGCTGATTCTTTGGGGGGAAAAGTAATATTGACAAACCTGTAGCCAAAAGAAATTGAAAGAGGACCTAACTTAATAAAAGCAGATCCCCAAAGGGATTACACAACAGATTCCAAAGCCTGTTTACAATAGTACAGGATATAGGACATGCCTAGATGGCTGTCAACAGATGAGCAGAAACTTCAGCATGAGCAATGTATTTTAAGCTGTAATAAAGAATGAAATTATGAGATGCAGAATAATGAATGAAACTGAGTATCACCATATTACAAAAGAAACCAGATATAGAAGAACAAATGTCATGTTTCCCCTCATATGTAGAATCTATACTTAAATATCAGTGTATATGAATAGGGAAAGACATGGAGGTTTTTAACAGAGACAGAAACATAGGTAATAGAATATATATGGGCAACAGTGAACAGTCTCATGATACATGCATCATACATACCTCACACATAACTTACACATACAACATACATATAGCACAGATACATCACACATACACACAACATACAAACAGCACACATACAGCACATATACATCACTCAAGTCTTGGAGGAGGAGGAGGAGGAGGAGGAGGAGGAGGAGGAAGAGGAAGAAGAAGAGGAGGAAGAGGAGGAGGAGGAGGAGGAGGAGGAGGAAGAGGGAAATTAGTTAAGGAACAAATGGCTCAACATTTCCCAAACTGAATTAGAAACATATGCTACAGATTGAAAAAGTTCAACACATCTCTAGCACAAAATATTTGAAGGAAACTTTGTTAAAGCATAAAATTTAATGTATATGTATGTATATATGTATATGATTAAAAAAATCTGAAAAGCAACCATATATGGTCAGCAGCAGTATTGGGAGAATAAAATTTGAATGCAGGCTGAGATGGCTCAGTAGGTAAGAGCCCTTGCTGCTCTTCCAGAGGCCCCAGGTTCAATTCCCAGCACCTGCTTCAAGGGGCTCACAACTGTCTACAACTCCAGTTCCAGGGAATGCAATGCCTCTGGTTTCTGTGGGTATATGCACTCATGTGCATTTACCCACATGCAGACATATATACCACATATTATTAAAAACAATAAAAATATATTTTAAAAACCCTGAATGTGGGATGTACTCACAAGCTAAGACTCTAGCAAGGAGAACACAGGGAATGATCTGTTTGCTTTCAGCTAGGATATATTATAATGCATGTGTGTGTTGTCTAAGGAGAGAGAGGGATAAAGAAAAAGGGATAAAGAAGGAAGGAAGGAGGAAGGAATAAAGGGAGGAAATTTGCTTTAAGGTTGTGAAGAATTAAGGAGTTAGATATCCTTGACCTGCTCTGGGGCACTGCATTACTTATTCTGGATATATGTAATGTTTGTACAGCATTAGAAAAGTTCCTTTGTTTTCCCAAAGGTCCTCACTAGACCTGGTAGATAGGAAGATAAGGACGGTTGTACGGTGAGGGCTTCTCTTTACAGGGTCACTGGTGTGTTGTGCTACCTGCTGGCCTTAGTGAAGCTTATTAGCTTATTAGGGATGATGGTACTAGCTCTTCCATACCGGATGCTTCAAAAATGCCTGATGATGATCCTGTCAGCAAGAAGCTCTAGAAAGCCACTCAGGACTATTTTTACAAAAAAACAGGGTGGAGAGTGTGTATTTTTATTTATGTGTATGTCTTCATATATGCAAGTGTTCATGCAGGAATATCAGAAAGGGGCATTGAATCTCCTGCAGCTAGAGTTAAGGGTGAGATGCCAAAGATGGGTGCTGGGAACTCAACTAGGGTCTTCTGCTGAAATAGTAAGTTCTCTTAACCAGTGAGCCATCGCTCCAGCCCCCAGAACTGTTCTTGATAAACAAGAGTCATCAGACAAGGTCTATTCTTTGGGAAGGATTTCTTTCCTTTGAAAAACTATATACATGGCACATGTCTGTATAGATTAATGGCAAAGACAAATAAAAATGGAAAATACCCCAATCTCTACCAATGACACATAACTACTGTCTCTCAGACCTGATGCATACATAAGCAGATATATAAATGTATATTTCATGAATACAGGACTCCATTACATACATTCGTCAGGCCACTGTGAACAATTCCAGCCACTATGCCCCTATGTCAGCATCTCCAGAGGCTGTTACAATACTACATTATCCTTTAACTGTCAGAAATTTAGACAGAGATTGTCATCCATTGACATATGGATACCGTAAGTGAGCAAACAAGAATGAGTGAAGGAGAACTTAGCGAAGGCTCGTGTTTGTGGGCTGGGCGCTGCTGAGCTGAGCTGTGCTGTCTCATACTCTTCAGTCAGCTGCCAGCTGGCGGAGCAAGCCTCCTCATTCTGACTGGGCTTACTCACAGGCTCTGGGCTGGCTGCCTGTTGACTCCAGGGAAAAGGTTACAGTGGAGACCACTGGGACAAGATGACTGTTCTGGTGAGCTGTCCCAGAGGGCTAGCTGGGGCTCGTGCTTGTGGCTGTTCAGAGGAGAGAGGGCTAGTTGTGACGTGCAAGTTCTTTTTGCCAGCAGTTGCTGTGTGCCAAGTGTCGAGTAGACTTGGGCATACAAAGAAGGGCTGAGAGCAGGGAACTCCTGTACAAATACTTTCCGTTGTTATCTGATTTGTCTGAGATACGACTTTCTCAAATACAAAATAAGCTGCCAAATTGCTATAGAGAAAGATAAGCCAGTGAACATTCTAATTTGAGTGGAAAAGCCAAGTTCTCTATATTTCTGATACGTCGCTGTAGAGTTAGGTCTGGTTCTTTCTCCTAGTCCCATGCTCTCAGAAATAAGACTCCATACAGGCATAAGATATTCTCTCTACATGTCACAACTTATGGGCTGGGCTTTGCACTTGAGTTGGATTATATACATCAAAGCTTCACAGATGTGAATCAGAGAAAGGTATCTTGTATCTTGTAAGGGGAGGGGCCAGAGAGCTGGCTCAGCAGTTAAAAGCTCCATACTGTTCATGCCGAGTACTGGGGTTCAGATGTCCCCAGTAGCCACATCAGGTGGTTTACAGCTACCCAGAACTCCAGCTCCAGGGGGAACCCAATGCCTCTGCCTAACACTCCGCAAACAAATGCATCTATAACTCACCGGTTCACCAAGTTGGACTTTGAGGGTCTCTGTATTTTGATTTGTTGTGGTTACTCTGTCTAGGCAGATGTGTGTGTTGTATCTCACTAGGAAAAGTTTTGCCACACAACATGTGTAAATGTGAATTCATTAGAGTCTATCTTCAGATACTTTAGGAGTTTTCTAATTTGAAAGATATTTTGAAATTTATTTTAATATTACCAAGGATTTATACACAAAATCACTTTAACATTGAATTGTGGTAACCAACTACAGACGACATCATTGCTGGTGTGATGATTCTTCTCCTGGGATGCTGGGTAGAATTCCACACTAACTTATTATTCATGAGAGTCTCTATAAAGGAAACAGAGCCAAAGGGATGGATTCAATTGGGAAGGCGTAGGTGAGCACACAGGAGAGAGAAGGTCTCTCAACACTATGAGGTGCCGTGAAGGAGGTGGGTGGAGTCCAGAGTCAAGGTACAGGCAGGCGCAAAGATACAGAACAGAAGGGAATTCTCACTTGGCAATCTCTAAATCCACAGAGAATTAGGAGTGAGGTCCAGTGTGAGCAAGCTAGGAGAACGGCCATTAGGAAGCTATTGTTGTGAGGGGATGGAATTCACCAGAGGAACTCTGGAGTGTTGCTGAAGGGAAGCTTCAGGGGCCTTGAGCAGGACACAGAGAACAATGGAAGGAAAGTTCATCCAGCTGAGAGGAAGAGGAGGCCTGGCCTAAGAGCAAGTAGAAGAATGGGTTTTCCAAGCAGACCATCTGGAGCTCAGAAAATGTGTGTGTGTGTGTGTGTGTGTGTGTGTGTGTGTGTGTGTGTGTGTGTGTTGGGCAGGACTGGATATCAGATATCTGCATGTTTAACCCTGGATAGAGGCTATAATCCAGGTACAGGGGGTTGTTGGGTGCTGTGACAACGCTGCCTTAGTAATAACCAGGGAGTAAGGCTAAAGTCGGGGCTAGTGGCCTTTGTATCCTAGTGGGCAAGCACACAGACTGAAGCAGAGATGGAGCGGGCTCTCTCTGGCAGTCACGTAGCTTCCTTAGGTTGATGACTGAGACCTCAGGGTCCAGTGTATCCAATGTGGTCCTCTTCCTGAGAACCTGGGTGGGCCTCAGACATGTCACATCCAAGGACTGTCACTACTGGGGCAGAGGGAAGCAGCTTCTGGTTTGTTGTTTGCTTTTGCATTTTGTTTCTGGAAAAAAAAAGTAACTTTTAAAATCAATTGGCCAGTCAGCCAGCGCTGCTGAAGCTGGCACACCGGGGCTAATTGTTTTCCTTCTCATTGAGACTTACTTCCTTCTAGGTGTGAGGTGGTACTTTCAGCCAAAGCTTAGGTAATTCCTAGGAATAAAACAATTCCTTCATTTTCCAGCAGGATTTGTTGAAGTGAGCTTATTTGTAGAAAGAGCAGGGATAGTAGTTTTTGTAGCATAGAGCCTGGAAAACTATAGCTCTCACCCCTTTTCGCCCCTGAATCATAATCCTCTCATGATGTTAAAAATTGCCCCAGAATCTGAAGGTCTCCTAGTGCTAGAATGAGGTGTTACAGAACAGCCTATCAATTTATCTATCATTTAGACAAAGCTTACGACATATTTCCCCTCTCTTGCAACTTCAACTACCAACCGTGAGTTACCAATGTCAGAGAATAAAGCTTGCTGCGGATCAGCCCAAGCAAGGAGAGAGAAGGATTGTCTTTCTCCTGGAGTCTCTGCTTCTCTGAATTAGAGGTGTCAGAAAGAAAACGGGACTGGAATGTGGAAGGGAGAACCCAGTCTGAGTAAAGACTGCTAGTCACATAGCCATAGTCTACCCTGGCTGGCTGAAGTGAGGCTGGCTTGCTCTTGGGCCAGTGGTTAAGAGAAGCAGAGGAACCTAAAAGCACCAGAGGAAATCCAGACGTGTCTGAATGTGCCACTTAACTCTGACCAACAAGGTTAGTTAGTGAGGTGGGGGTTGGGAGGGTAAGGGTGTTCACAGGGATGTGGAGAGAGGAACACTGAAGCAGGGGAGTGAGATTCTACGCAGAGCTCATGCTGAGTACAGTTTTGTCCCTTGCCTTGTGTCCCTAGATGAGTCTTCAAGCATCTGCTTTCCCAGTCAATAGCATCATACTTGCCTTTGGTCCAAGCCAGATCCCTGGGTTCTATCAGGTCCTCCTATTCATGTCAAACCTCTTCCTACTCAGCTACTGCCATGTCTTTCTGATAACAGCGCTCCGCTTCCGGTCTCCAGCCTTCCCCTGTGACTCCTCCACTAACTGGAGGCCTTTCTAGAACACATGGAATCAGGCCGTCCAGCTCCATCCCCAGCAGAAATCATTCACTGGCTTCTTCTTGTTCCTAGGACAAAACCGAATTCTTTTCTTTGCTTCTTTAATTACAATATCACAATATCATTTCCCCCTTCCCTGTCATTTCTCCAGTCCCTCCTCTGTCCCCTTGCTCCAACACCTTCTCTGCCTCCCCACTCTCGAATGGTTAGCTTCTTTTTCTTTACTATTGTTACATATATGTATGTATATGTATGCAAAAAAATATATATAAATGTGACCTACCGAATCTCTGGGCTGATCATCTTGCATAACCAATTATGGGGCTCATTCTTGGGAAAGACTAGTTTTTCCTGTCTCAGCAGCCCATGGTTCTTTGTATAGTGTGAAATGCTGTGATTTTCCTGTCCTTGCACACTAGCATGGCCTTTGATAACCCTGCCATTCTGCACCCATGTCTAGGAGAGATTGTCTCACAGTAGACTTCCTGGCATTCTCCTCTAATCTCTCTGCCTCCCTTTCTGCCATGCTTCCTGACCCACTGACCCACTGGCTCTCTAGGATCTGTTCATGTCTGCACTGTGTCCAGTGGTGTTTTTCTGTAATGGTCTCCATTTGATGTAAAGAGAAGCTTCTTTGATGAAAGATGGCAGCTTATCTATGAGCATAAGGCTAAGATTTAGAATACAGTAAGGAATTGCACTGGCCTAGCAAAGTGGCCATGGTAAACCACTTTCCTAAAGTCCATGACTTCACTAACAACAGAAGTTGGCTAGGTTTCTAGAACCAGGCATAATTTCCCTTCTGCTGACTGGGCCCTACATCTACTTAGACAGCTGTTGGTTACCATCACTATGTGAGTGCCACTATCGCAACTTTACTGATATCTTGCCATAGTGGTCATTATTGTGGCTCACTGGTGTTGTAGCTGGGTAGGACTATTGACTGATTCCCTCCCTTGGCAAGTTGCCAGGATTTTATGGAGTCATGGAAGATAGATTACAGGATAGGAATCTTCACATTAGATTCCACTCAAATGATCTGAGTCCTGTGTCATAAGAGTGCGATGTCTCCAGCAATAGAGGCTGACCCTCAACCTCTCAGTGGCATCCAAGGGCAACTGTAATAATCTACATTTGGGAGTCTCTTGGGCTACTGTGATCAACCCTTTGTAAAGAGGTTTCTCATGAAAGGTCATCTGTTCAATGGAACTCAAGGCCTTAAGTCTAGGTCTCCATTAGTTCTACTTGGGGCTCCCATTTACACACTTGCCATCTCTGGCCATGGTCATGTGAAATCTTTTCATGCCTCTTAAAGGTCTTACCCCTTACCCTCCTCTGCACTGAGTAATACTATCCTCCTGGTTGTATCTTCATCCAGGGTCATCTCAGAATATCAGAGCTGTCCAGCAAGTTCTCAGCAAATGCTAAGGATGGGTGGGGGCAGAGGAAGTACTCATCCTGTTTTACAGGTAAACTGAGGCTCAGAGTGAAATTTTGTTATCTGTCCATGGCCTCTCAACATCACAGCTCAGAATGCACTTCAGGGTTATTGGTTTCCCGGGAGAGTCGTTCTCACCTTACTTGAATCGATGGAAAGGAGTCTTCAAGGGCAGCACTGCACAGTGTCCTTATGTGCGATGGTCACTCACAAAGTTCTCAGAAGGGCCAGCATGGGAATGATCGTGACTCCACCCACATGAGACAACTCTGCCATGTCAGTAAGGGGTCTCATACACCAAAGTATTGGCAGGCATAGAGATCAAGGCAGCCGGAATATAAAGAAAATATTTTCAGACACAATCTGGACATTTATTCCACAGAACTTATTATTCAAAACACAATCCTCTGTGTTCTGAACACCGGAGTTTGGGTACCTGTCTTCGTTGCTGTTTTTCCCCCCCTTCACTACAGTGAATAGTTTCTGCCCACTTTTCTGTTTTTCCTTTTGATTGACTGGAAGAACCGCATTTCAGAATGATAGATTTTGTTCATTTAACTCCAGCATTTACTTTCCCCTAAACTAGCTCTGTGTTGATGATTGATCAGGCTTCTCCCCCATTTAGCACCCATGTAAAACATTGCAAAAGATTGGATCTGTGGCTCAGAGAGCAGTTTTTGCAGCAATCTGTTCAAGCCGCAGCAGGCACGCTGAGTAGCACGGAAGCTCTTAATGAAAAGACGGTGGATATTAGGATTTTATGGACTGGAAAACAGTACAAATCAAAGCACTTTGCTTACTGTTTATCTGTTTGGAGCATTTTTATTTTCTAAACCCGGCAATGCTCATCTTTTTCATGCGGCACTTTAGTTTGGCTCTTTACATATTGATTTTCCCGTTCAGTGGTGTGCCATGATGCAGTTGGAGCCCTCGGCCTGGGAGATGGGTGAGCACAGGAACTAGGCAATTGCCACAAGAGCTCAGGGCTCACCATACAGAAACAAAACATCCTGAGCCAGTCCTTCCCCTGTGTGGGTTTTCCCACTGAACCTGAGACTGGGCCTTTTGCAGTAGGAAACCCCCAGCATTGACACACAAAGTAGTGTCTCCTCTTTAAAGGCTGGGATTCTCTTATCACATTATAACAGACAAAGAAGGCTCAGGCAAAAACCAAATGCATGAGGGGTCCAGTAATTATTTTCTATGAAGAGACAGATAATATTCACAAACAATTTTACAAGTCAGTTGTTTGTCTAGTCACATACTGTCTTTATCAAAACTTGTGGCAATAGATAACATCTTAGTAATATGTGCAGCCATGTTGCAGGAAAAGCATCCTTACCAAAAGAGACAAGGAGCAGGATAACACTTGGGATCCCTTATCTGTGGATTCCACATCTATAGATTCAGCCACCTGAGGATGGGGTCAAGGGAATGCCACTGTATTGAGCATGCTTTGGGTTTCTTTTTCTTCTCCTTACTCTCTATGCAATATAACAGCATAGCAATATTTAGGATACCATTAGGAATCACAGGCTGATCTACATGGTGGACTTAAAGTATATAGGACGGCGGACATAGGCCCTGTGAGAATACAGTCCCATTTTATGTCAAGGACTTGTCTATGTAAGGATCGGGGTGTCTGAGGTAACTCCCAGAAACAGCTCTTTGTGGATAATGGCAGGCGACTCTATGGCAGGTTTGTGGAATATGTTTTCTGACCGCTGGCTTAAACCGGAAAGGAAGAGGACAAGAACATAGATACAAGGATTGAAGGGACCGTTGCTCCCTTAGAAGATCAGGGTGCAGAGGAGCAGTTGGTGTTTTGAGTAATTGAGGAACTGGCTTCTCTAATAAGGAAGGCTTGACCATCTGTTCTCAGTATACCAACTGATGGAGTCAGGCCATGGCGAAAAGCAGAGAAAGGATATTTACTTAGTGTGGTAATAAAAGGAAGAGGAAGAATAAAGAAATATGAGCCCCAACTCCATTTCCAGGCACTGTTGTGGGGTCTAAGCTTCAATAGAGGGCTGGAGGAATGGAGAGATAGGCAGTCCTGGTTTAGGCACTGCCTCACTCACAATTGCCTGACACATAGTCTGTCCTGGAAGGACATCTAGTACTTGTCAGCACCTATGGAAATGTTTTCTTCCTGGGAGACAAGGCTTTGCTCCTTCTCCCTTTATGTGAGAGCCCCTAAGGGAACTCTAAGCCCTAGGGACCAAATGTTTCAATAGTCTGACATCCAGGGGGAGGGGCAGGCACAGCTCTCTTTAGTTTAACATATGTTCGCTCCTGATGCCTACAGTGTGTCTCTAGCATTGCCGGTTTAGGGAGACAAGAGTAAAGGAAGAGTCCCCTGACCTCCTCCTCTGACCCGCTCCAAAATCTTTCTGTCTGACCTAATCTGGGCATCGAGGGCAATGGGGATGAAGTTGGCATCTGAGAGCACAGAGCAATGGCATGTTGTAAGGAATGGCATAGGGCACGCCACTGGGGAGGGGACAGTGATGGCAAGAACAGGAGATGCCTGAGGACTAACTTCCTAAAACTCCTCCTTTCTGCGGGAGGTGGGAGGTGGGGCGTGGGGAGTGGGAAGCAACCTGGAGCTGCAGCAACAACACTCCCGGCTCCCGTTCTTCACTCCGACTTTACTCTGAAGCACCCCTCCCCCAACAACAGATCCAATTCAGATCTAATTCAGGGCAGGGAGATGCAGGCTCGGTGCTTTCGTTTGCATTACTAGGAAAGCCAAATTCTTCTTCTGGCAGAGCCAGTCAGGAGTTCACAGTCACCTTGGGATGCAGGAGTCCTCCCAGAGGCAGACCTGTGTTCAATTAACATGAGAGAGAGCAGGATGCTGGGGCCAGGAAAGCCAGGGTGTATACTGTCATCAAGCCTGGGATCAAGCTGTACCTGGAAGAACACCTTCTTCTCTCTGTTATGTAAGTCAATTTGAGCACTCTCTTTTCCCCACCAAAGTTGATTGTCTGTTTCTAGCAACAGAAAGAACCTTGGCTGAGAGAGAAAGTAGATTTGCTTCTGCAACCCAGATCTGCCTACCCCTACAGTGAAGTGGGCATCAGATGAAGTTCTTCTAGTTTCCAAAGCATGCATGACACCCCAGCTTCTTCTGTGTGTGTGGTTATTTTCACACGTGCGTGTAGCTGCATCCATGCACAATTTTTAATGCTAGTATGCACATTTCTCAGATGCAGAAAAAAAAATCTCTTTCTCGAATACCTACATGACACACACCTCACTTGTCACAAAGACAGCAACTTCCTAGGTAATTACATAGGTCTGTGAAGATAACCATAGCAACCTGGCAGGCTCTGAGGCATGATGTCATGCAGGTCGCCCTGACTGGGGAGGCGCTGGTGTTAATATAGTCTCTGCCTAGGTCCTGGTGACTTTCGTTTGCTTCAACTGCTCTTTTTAGACAGCATCCCCTGCTAGTTAGCGGTTGCCAAATTTTTAATTTTATGGACCAATAAAACGTCCAAACAGAAAAGGCAACACAGAGATGTCAAGCTTGCTTTTTTTTTTTAAGTGAGAGCATTTAACAAGAGATAAAACAACCAAACAGCTATTGTAGCATTTCATCATTGAAATAAATACATGGCTTTAGGGACTCTGGCTGGCTAGACTTTGGGGAAGAGCCAGGACTTCCACGCGAGGGATACAAAGGGACTGAACACAGCTCTCCACTGCCAAGCTGGGCTCCCTGCAAGCACATGCTGTGTCCATGTGGGTGAAAATGTATGAATATTCATCTTTATACAAAGGGATTTCCTGCTGGCTGTGCAGCCACAGGGTCATGCCCGCCTAGAAGGCACAACCTTTCTAATTCTTTTGGAGCTGGCAATGGCTCTGCACTGTATTATTCTGCTTAAAAAAAAAAAAAAACAAGCCACTAGGGCTGGGCTTTAACCAGTGCCTGACAATTACATGTATGCATTCTATGGGTGCTACATGATTGTAGGAACTTCATCCTGAGCCATTTCTGGTCTGGAAGCTGTCAGTAAGAAATCATAAGGCTAGCCCAGAGCAAACTGTGAAATCACACAGAATGGAATTTTCTTGCCTCATTGGTTCCCAAATGGAAGGGAGTAGGGAGCAAGATGAGCAAAGTCTCTTCTGCTTATTCTCTTCAGGGGACAATCAGGAAACCAGCTTGTGCAAGTGTCTGCTTTGTGCCAGGTAAGGCCCTAGACACTGGAAGATTATCTAATTCAGTTTCAAATGCCGTTTACCATGAACAATCCCTCTTGTTTTGCTGACAGGGCTCTCAGTGGCCTGGCATTTGCCTAGTAAGCTAGACTGACTGGACAATACAGTCCAGGAACCCTTCTGTCTCTCTCTTCCCAGTGCTAGGTTTATAAGGGCTTGATGTTTTTATGTTGTTTCTGGGGAACAGACTTTTAAGTTCCATCTTTGTACAATGAGCACTGAGCTATCCCCCTAGCCCCAAACACTGTATATCCCCTTACATACCCAGATTCTTCTGCTCAGCCTTGTCTATAAGACCTGCTGGACTCGTCCTGTGCAATGCGGTCATTTCTGCTTATCTCCATGTTTTCAGGTGCTGCTGTAAAGGGGCAATAATTTTTTCTGCAGTGTATGGAAAAATTGTCCCAAGTGGTCTGTGATCTGGGCTCACCTGTGTGTTCTCTCTTGATTAATCTCAGCTGAGGCATTTTGGCCTGAAAAAGGGAAGTGGAAGGTTTCCAAGACCCAATGGAGATGACATTAGCTAAAATGTCCAACAGTGGGAGATAAAATCTGAAGAGACTACCTCCAATAGGTAGACAGCCCCCCCCCCCCAGTTGATGCAGGGGCAAAAATGGAGCAGAGACTGAAGGAAAGGCCATCCAATGACCCCCCCACCTGGGGATCCATCCCATGTGCAGACACCAAACTCCAACATTATTGCTGATGTCAAGAAGTGCTTGTAGATAGGAACCTGGTACGGCTGTCTTCTGAGAGGCTCTGCCAGCACCTGACTAAGACAGATGCAAATACTCACAGCCAATCATTGGACTGAGCCCAGGGACCCCAATGGAGGAGTTAGGGGAAGGACTGAAGGAGCAGAAGGGGATTGCAACCCCACAGAAAAAAACACCAGTATCAACTAACTGGACTCCTTAGAGTTCCCAGGCACTAAACCACCTACCAAATAGTACACATCAGGTGGGGGACCTATGGCTCCAGCTGCATATGTAGCAGAGGATGGCCTTATCTGGCATAAGTGTGAGAGGAGGCACTTGGTCCTATAGAGGCTTGATGCACTAGAGAAGGGGATGCTAGAGGGGTGGGGCGGGAGTGGGAGGATGGGTGGGGGAGCACCCTCTTAGAGACAAAGAAGAGGGAGAAGGAGTGAAGGGTTTGTGGATGGGAAACAGGGAAGGGGGACAACATTTGAAATGTGAACAAATAAAATAAGTAATAATTTTAATTTTTTTAAAAATTGAAACAAAACAAAACACCAAAATACATACTCTTTGGGAAAAGAAGGAAAGAAAAAAGTTGAGCTCCTTCTCCATGACTTCATCCCAAGGCATGGGTAGACAGTAGGAAGATAAGACTGGAAGACAGATCCATAGGCAAAAGGCTCATTTCACAAACACAAGGATCTGAGTTCAAATCCCAGGAGCTGTATAAAAAGATGGATGTGGCTGTACACATTCCTGTAAGTCCAGGGCTCTGAGGGTTGCAGCCATCAGTGGATAACCATCGGTGTTTTCTGGCTTCCAGTTGAGCTCCAGGCCCAATGGAAAATCAAGAGGAACCAGTACTGTGGTCTCTTGACATCTTGGATCTGGGGAAGACATAGGATATGATACCAAATCCCCAACCTTCCACTGCTAACTGAAGCAGTGTCGTGTGGCCCTCTACCAACTGAAGCAGTGACATGAGGCAGGTGCTCAGTAGATGTTTGAGAACAGTAAATGGACCATAGACAAAAACCACTGAATGACTGAAGGGAGTAGTTTTCATGGAGTGATTTCCTCCTTAGTTTTTCTCAGAGCTCAGACCCAGAATCCTCCAGGGATCAGCACGACTGGCCTAGACTTCAGGCTTCTCACCTAAGGCATCTTTGCTGGCAGAAAACATCTGCAGAGGAGCCATGGTGTGTGGCGATTTTAGACAGCAGACAAAAGTCTAAGCCTTGCGAGAGCCCTTCAGAGGTGAGAGAAAGACAGAGTCACTGAAGGGGCCAACTGCAATGACCATTGTGAATCCTGTTTGTTCTTTTAAAATCTCACGAGGGGCTGAAGGGAAGCTAAGTATTAAGAGTGCTTGCTGCCTTTGCAGAGTACTATTAGTTCCCAGAACCTATGTTAGGAGGCCCATGACCAATTTACCTCCAGTTCCAGGGGAGCTGACTTTCTTTTCTGGTCTCTACAGGCACCTGTATTCATATACATCTTTCCACATACACATAATGTAAAACATAATAAATTACAAAATAACATATTGAGACCGAAGCAAATGCTAGATGCTCTATTAAACACTCTAAATGTATAATTTCATTGAGTGCTCACAAATGAATCACATACTTCATTTTACAAATAGGTGGCTGCAAGGAGTGGGGGCAGGGGTAGAGGCATGGCTTGGTTTGTAAATGTTTACTTTGCAATCAGAAAGATCTGGGTTTGATCCTCAGAAGCCATATAGAACTCTGGGTGTGTGGTGTGCTATTGCTATCCCAGCTCTGGGGAAGGGACGGCAGGCAGATAGATATCTGGTCAACCTAGCCCAGTCATGAGCTCTAGCCAGTGAAAGACCCTGTATTTGAGTGGATGGCTCCTGAGGAATGATACCCAATGTTGATCTCTGACCTCCAAACACATGCACACATGTATACCTCCATTCACAGGCAAACATGCACACACGCATGTGTATATACCATAAACACAAAAGTGAAGTGGCTATTTCTTGAGAAAGCATCATGCCTAAGTGTGATGATTATGTCATATATCAACCTGACTGTATTACACAATGTCTACTTTAACTGTCCATTTTAAATAGATATTATTCTGGTTGTTTCTGTGAGTGTGTTTCCAGATGAAACTGTGTGGTTTGGATGAGAATAGCCCCTAGTAGCTCATCTATTTGAATGCTAGTTCCCCAGCTGATAGAACTATTTGGGAAGGATTAGGAGGTGTGGCCTTGTTGGAGGAGGTGTGTCACTGGGGGTATCATTCCAAATTAGCTCTCTTTCTCTGCCTTGTGTCTGTTGTCTCAACATGTAAACTCTCAGCCACTTCTCTAGTACCATGCATGCATGCTGCCATGCTCCCTGCCATGATGGTCATAGACTCACCCTCTGAAACTGTAAGCTCCCAATAATCTCTTTCTTCTTTAAGCTGCCTTGGTCAGTGTGCCTTAGCACAACATAGAAGAGGAAGTAAGACAGACTACCACTAAACTCAGTAGACTAAGCAAAGAAGACTGCTTCCTTCAGTGGTTGGGTCTCACACGAGGGTTTGAGACACAAACAGAAGACAGAGGCAGAGGAAAAGTTTGCTCCTCGTGCTCAGCTGACTTTGGGCTGGGACATTGGTTCTCTCTAGGCTTTGGACAGGCAGATACCTGATAGATGGAACCTTTCCTCAATGCTCTCTTGTGTCCCTGCTTATTGACTACAGATCTTAGGATATAGTATGCTTATCTTCAGGACTCAATTTTAGGTAGAGGGGAGGATGGGTGTGTGGATGGGTGGATGGATGGATAGAAAAATGGAAGTGTGAATGGATGGATGGATGGGTGGGTAGGTGGATGAATAGAAGGATAGATGGAAAAATGGGTATGTGAGTGGATGGATGGATGGACGGATGGATGGGTGGATGGATAAATGGGTGGATAGATAGATGGTATTGGTTTATGTTTCCTTAAAAAGCTATATTAAATCACTGAAATCACACCATCACATGATCACATGATAGACTTTTGTTTTGGCTTTGCGCCCACCATTCTGAGATCCCTACTTTCCACAGCTAGTAAGGTGCACTTTCTATAATTGTACTATAACATGCCAAATATTCCCTTTCTCAATTTTCATTAGAGACAGCACACAGGTATAGCACATAAATCTTTCCTACGTAGACCAAAGGAGGCTTTTCTGGAGGGTGTTAGGAAAGGATTTCTTCCCTAGAAGAGTCAAGAGTAACACACTGGAGGATATGTTATCTCTGGTTCAATGAAGGATTATGTCTGCCTGGTGTTGGAAATTACAACATCTTGCAACCAAGGGGGAAGACTGCTTCTGTGCAGAGACAAGCAGAGCAGAAAGAAGGAAAAATGGAGAGAAGGAGGGAGGGAGAAAGGGAGGGGGGAGGGAGAGAGGGAGGGAGAGTCTGGTTAATAATGCTATGGCAGAGCTGTTAAATTAACCTATCCCCAAATCACCTTGCTTTGAAATTTATGTGAGGTAAGAGGTAACTTAACTGCTTAAGTCTTTTTTAAATGAATGAGTTTCCTCTTTCCCTCCTGCCCTACTTTTCTTCCTATTATGATGTTATTGTTTCATCTTTTTCCCCCTTTTTTCCTTCTTAGGATACAGTATGGATGAGTGGTCAAGTTGGCTTTGTAGTCATACCTCAGTCCAGTGTGGGATTGCAGGTATGTATGTCATACCTGGGTGTTTTCCCATTATTTAACCCTCTCTTGAGCACCCATTTTAACAGTAAGACATTTTACTACCCATGTGACCATGTAACCAGGCAACTGCTATTTCTAAGACCCCACACATATTCAAAAAAGATATTATCTCCTCTGAAGGCAACATGTGCTGTTCTAAAGAACTGAAGCAGAGCCTCCAGCATACACAGGCCAGCCACTGGTGCAGATGTTTGTAGAGAGGTTAGTGTTCTACACGATGATGTATTTCTGACCTTGCCCTATTGTTGATGACTTCTAAGTTCTAGGAACGTCCAAGCTGGCCCATCACCCTGCTTGAGCTAACTGTCTTTGACACAAGCAATCCTGTTCATGATGGCCCTATTCCCTGCTTACACCAGTCACAATCCAGGAAGTAATGTCGGTTTTAACATAAACTTCAAATCACATGCACACTAACACTGCTTCAAAAGCTAGAAATTACCACGTCTGGCTCATTGACATTTACTTCTGGGGACCATTTCAATCAGATTAATCCGTTCATCTAAATAACTTTCCACTCACTTCACAGCATCAAAACTCACCAATCCATTCTCTGCTGATGCTTCCAACCTCCCTTCTAGTTGATGGTGATACGAGATTAATTATTACCTGGAGTTTTGCAGACTAGGCCCTTATTGGCATTCAAGGAAATCCAAATAACAACATCTACCTCATCAGAGTATGAGGAAGGGAAGCAAGAGTAGAGCCTATGGAGAGACAAGTGTCTCTCCATTTCTGAGATAGTTGCTGGAGAAAGGGAATCAGATTAACACACAGTGGCAGAGTGTAATCAGAGGCAGCTTCTGCAGCAGAACAAATACACTATGGGAGTCTATTCCATGTGTGTGTGTGGGAGGGTGCCCATGGAGGTCAGAAGAAAGCATTGGATCCTCTGGAACTAGTTATAGGTGATTGCAAGTTACTTTACATGGTGCAGGGAATGGAACTCTGGTCTTCTAGAAGAGCAGCAATTGCTCTTAACCACTGAGCCATCCAGCCCCAAGAGCAAAGGTTTATTTCTCATTCCTATCCCATGCCTCCTGTGGGCCAGCTGAGGGTCTATCCCAGGGCTGCTTAAGTTGGAGAGCCAGGAATTGGAACGTACTCTGGAATATTGCTAGTCAGCATAGAAAAGAGAACACAAAGTTTCTCAGTATGTGGATGGTATGTTTCTACACATTTGTAATAGGGAAATGATTTCTGCTCACCTGCCATTGTCTGTGTGTGAGGTCTATCTATCACAAGCCTACCTGAACTGAAGCCCAGAGCTGGAAAAACAGACAGACCAACTGACAGACAGACCAACAGACAGACACTGAAAGAACACTAGGAACTTGTTCTTTTAGACGAGGTAATCCTGAAGAAGCCAAAGGCTTTGACGTAGGTGGGCAAAATCTTTCCAACAGCAAAGAACAAGTCAAACTGACCCTCTCTTCACATGCAGAAATACCCCTCTCCCAAACTGACCACACTTAGGCACGGGTAGCCAGATGTTCCCTCCTGGCCTGGGCCAGGTGAGGGGAGACTCGCTCTGAGGTTTGCTCCTGTGGGCTACGTCCTAAGCCCTTCTGCAGAGTCTCACGTTATAGAAAATTTATCCTCAATAAAGATGCTAGAGAAAAAGAGCATTGACATAGAAACTGGAACAGTTACCTTACCATAGTATGGTTTTCTCAGTGTGAACTTAATTTTTCTGAACCTCGGTTTCCTCGTGTTGTGGTTTGCTTCCCATCGCACCCATAAAACACCGTAACCAAAAGCGACTTGGGAAAGAAAAGATTCATTCGGTATATATTTCCTAATCACAGTACATCACTGAGGAAGTCGGGGCAGAAACTCAAGCCGGGCAGTAAGCCGCAGGCGGGAACTGAAGCACAAACCATGGAGGAAGGGTACTTACTAGCTTAATCTCTGCTTCTGCTCAACTAGCTTAGCTGCCTAGGGGTGACACAGCCCACAGTAGACTAGGCCTCTTCCATCAATTAGCAATTAAGAAAATGCCCCGCAGTCATGCTCATAGACCAATGACAGGTAATTCGCCAATTGATAGTCCCTCTTCCTGCGATAGAACAGAGTAGCCCTCACACCTTGTTAATAAACTGATACATTTATTTTAACCACACTTTTATCTTATGGAACATAGATACCCACTAAACAGATGCTGATGAGGGCTAAAGGGATGAGATCAATAGGTAAGGAACTAATTTAGAAGGTGTTACGGTATTCTGGAAATGTAAGGAAGTCTAACTACCAAGCAGCCAAGAGGGCTCTGCACACAGCACTTTCTGACCTCTTGTTAAGCTGCTACGTGTCAACAGATGACTCTAGTTCAACCCTTACCCAAGCTAACTGCTAATTTAGATTTAAACTGCTCCCAACTCACAATTAGAATTCAAGTCCTGGAACTCCATTAGAGATGCATAAGGCTACATTTTCCTTCACTGAAATTAATCAGCTGCAAATGATTAAATTACTATATATAGTGGGAAGCACAACAAAGCTGTAATTTTTATATAAATTCCAGAATGTTCCATTCTTTCCCTTCAGTGCTGACACCGGACTCTTCCCTCCATAGTTGCTTTGCCTTCTGTCAAATAAAAGTTTAAAACCCATTGCTCTTCAAGCGTTTCAGAGTCCGTGTTTAATATTTAATATGATTACTATTTACAGTTTGTTGTGGGCTTGCCTGCTAATTGTGGCGTTAAGCCACACCTCCCATCATTTTTGGGGGCTGAGAGATGTCGGTTTGGAACATTGTGGGAGAAAGTATCAATTAAAATTCAGCTCCATTGGGCACATAAGTCTTTTCTGTTGTTTGTTTGTGGTGCCCCGCATCTCTGGAGGCAACAGTTGCCCTCGCTGCCCCTCTAATTGCAAGAATAGATGGAGGTTCTGCAAGTTTCTCTGCAAGGATATAGCTAGCCTGTGGTGAAATTAAAGCCTGGCTCTCAACTGCTAAGTGTGTGTGTGTGTGTGTGTGTGTGTGTGTGTGTGAGAGAGAGAGAGAGAGAGAGAGAGAGAGAGAGAGAGAGAGAGACAGACAGACAGACAGACAGACACAGAGAGTCAGAGAGAAAGAGACAGAGAGGGTGAAGGATCAATCATGATCATGTGTCACTCTGGAGAGTGCAATGAGCTGATGGAGCAAGGTACGGACTTAAAGAGTAGATCTTGGATTACCTGAGGGGTGACCATGGCTTAGATTTGACACAACAGCTACCTCATCTCCTACTATCTTGTCAGAATGCTGAGCTGAGAGTCAGAAAACATGACATTGTTACCCACTGTGCCCAGGCACTGGCATAATTGACCTCTCTGAGTCTTGGCATTCTGATATATATCCACTCAATTCTTCCCCCTTGTTTTTCTCATGAACTCTGCTCCAAATTCATGACCACCTCTTTAACCAAGAACTTGGAATCCATGATTAAGCTTGGCTATCCTGGAGGCTGACTGGGTAATGCCTGTTTTGGGGTGCACACAGCATGACATGTTCCCACCCCAAGAGCTCACATGTTAGAAGCTCTCTGCTCATGTCCCCCTCAGCCTCAGCCAAGCCTACTTTATAATATCCCTGGTGCTCGTCAGCTCTTTCCCCACTCTCTCTGGGAAGAAGCTCTCTCCTGGGCATTCAGGATGTGAGGCTCCTGAATATCGCGACGGCCAGCTACCCAAGGCTATGAACCAACCATGGCCATTTATGTTGAATGGTCGTCCCAGAATTAGGAGGGCCTCTCAACCAAATCACAGATTCTCTGTTGACTAAGGGAGACGTGTCTATAAAAGAGGCATTCACTCTGCCCACTGGATAAAAGGACAAACAAGTAGGGGTGGGATGGACCCCATACTTCTGTATCATCAGTATCATCAGCAGAGCACCCAGTTATTATGGTAACACTATGTAAGTGGTTGGTCAGTAGCCATGACCAAAGAGACCTGTGCTCCTGTTCCAAGCTCATCCCTTGAGTCACCAGGACTCCATGACAGTCCAACAAAGGAGGTTTCCAGAAGCTTGTGCCTGCACTAGGCCAGTTTCCTTTCTGAGTGGCTGCACTCCTGTGCTATTATTGGTTGGTTAAGTTGAAGATCATCTTCTGATCTTTCAAGGCTCACCAGTCTCATGGATATCTTTCAGCTAGCCACTTCAAAGGTCTCAAAAAGCACACTGAGATTTTCAAAAGGTTACTTCAGAGTCAAGGTCCCATTAGTTGACCCCTTTCCTTGATGAACTCCCCCCTTAATCAGGGAGCTCCATGCTTTACCTTCTCCCTGATGCTTTCAGAAAAGAAGGCCACCTGGCATCTTATCACTGTTGCTCATGGCCAGGAACTATGTATGCTAAGTGCTAGGTGTGACAAATTTAGTTTGGGTGATCTGTTATGTTAGCACACTAGGAAGAAGCAGGGCTAATATTGAGATGTAGGTGGAATGAACACACACACACACACACACACACACACACACACACACACACACACACACGCCAATCCATCTGGAGCATAGTTTCACATGGGGAGCACTTTGTTGCTGCTGTTGTTTTTATGTGATTCTCACTCTTGTGATCATCATGTGTGTGTATGAGAGAGAAAAGGAGAAAAGAATCGATGAGAGAGGAAAAGAGGAGGAGGAGGAAGAGAAAGAGAAAGAGGAGGAAGAGGAGGAAGAAGAAGAGGAGGAGGGGGAGGAGGAGAGCTACCAGGCGAGAGAGAGGCACTCTAGTCAGTGCACACAGTTCCTTGTGATCATGGGCATTGGTTTTATTATGTCAAATATCTAATTTATTTTTTATTACGTGTCTGGGTCTGGGTATATGCACATGTATGCAGATGTCTAAAAAGCTCAGAAGAGGGAATCAGTCGCCTCAGAGTGGGAGTCACAGGCAAGGTGACCCACTTGGTGTGGGTGTTGAGAACTGAAGGAGCAGCAAGTGCTCTTATCCTAGGAGTCATCCGCAGTCTGGGACTCCTCCAGCTGTGTGAGACTGACCACTATTGTGTTTTAGGTCTGGGATTCATTTCAGTCAGAATTTACACTTTTGAGTGCAATTGTAGCTGGTGCTTGGTTGAGGTATCTAAATCACAAAGAATTGGGTAATTCTTGTGTAAGAATTGGGACCAAAAGGTTGCTGGATATAGGTAGGTGGACCCTGCCAGCTTCTCTCTGCAGATGAGATGTCTCTATCCCTCCATCTTTCTCCCTCCCTCCCTCCCTCCCTCCCTCCCTCCCTCCCTCCCTCCCTTTCTTCCTCTCCCTTCCCACGTCCTCTTCCATTCCTTCCTTCTTTCCATACTCCCTCCCATCCTTCACTCCTCCTTCCATTCCTTCTCTTTCTTTAATCTTCTCAGTGTCTTTCCTGTCTCTCCATCCCTCTTTCCCTGGGGTGGAGAAGGGAAAAGGGAGGAAGTCTCCTGTCTCATTCACTTATTCCCTCCCTCCCATTTTCTCATGAACCTTTGTCCCAAATGCATAAAGACCACTCCCTCCTCCCCATGCCTTTCCTTTCCCTTCAACCTTCCTCTCTCCACACTCTTCTTTCTCTTTGGCCCACTACCATCACCACATAAAAAGGGACTGGAGACCTACTGAAATAAACAAGAGAGATAACAGCAAAAGTCTAGAACACTCTATCTCCCAAGGTTAGTGGGCTTGGCTAGAAGCCAAGGATATAGCCAACATGAACCAATCTGGTGGGATCCAATGGTTTCCCTGCCTCTCCTTTGGAATGCTTCTCTTACATTTTGAAACAGAGTTGGAATGATCCCATAGTGTGGTCTCTCTAAGGGTTCCCTCCTGGCTGGACTAAAGCTGTGCCTTGGCTGTGCGCAGGGCATTTCCTGAGGTGTGGGAGTCTGTGTCTGTGTAGATATGGGGTGGAATACAGACTAAGCTTTGTCTTCAATTTCTGATAGGCTGGGCACCCTGGCTTGTGGACCTCCACACTCCCCCTTTTTTTTATTGACCTAAACACCGATCTGCTCTGTGCCGGACATCCTTCTTTATTAAAAAATCCCTTGGCCAGAGGATACCAAGAGAATGGAAAGTCCCTACTCCTCGCTTTTGAAATCAAAATTTAATTTACCACCAAGACTTGATGAGTGTAGACTAATACAGTCCAGAAATGCTCGAAAGAGAGGCTAGTTTGAATTTTGATTTTTGCCAAATAACGGAATTAGAGAGAGAAAAAGCGTACCACCAAATTTCTCAAACACTATCTACACTGCTGTGTGAAGAACTGAACTGTGGGGCTAGAGACTTGAGGGCAGACAGAGTCTGAGTTCCAGAATTTTCTTCCAAGTGTCCCTTCTTCACCAGGGAACATGTGTTTCCTCTACCCTATATCATGACCAGGACGTGCACACCCACCTTTGGACAGACAGCCAAGCATCCCAAGATTCTGCAGCCTGCAAGGTGAAAGGCTGCTGGGATGGCAGACATTGCCATTGCGCCACCTGCTGGAAGATAGAAGAAACAAACTCAAGGTTAGGCAATAATCATGCAATCGTGATTATTCTCGTTTTATATTATTAGAAAAGTTGCACAGGCTTTTTAAGACGATATATAACATTTATGCAAGCCAAAAAAAGCATAAAATCACCAATCATTCTTCCAACCAGAAATGACCATGTGTTCATGTCTGACAAACAAAATGTTCCAAGGTTTGCTTTTTAAAATTTAGTATGTCGTATTTTTCAAGTTATTAATTGTGACATGTAGATGACTTTTTAAAGAGATGCTGAGACCTCTTTACCATAATTGTAGGGTCTCCAACTACCTGCTAGTCAGGGTTGTGTGGTTTCCATCTCATCTGCTGTTTGTGGCAGCCACATGCAGCATCTTCTGGCCTCACCTTCTCCAAGAGGAAACCGAGATCCCTCGGTCTCTCTTCCTAATGGACTCTGTCAATCCTGCAGAGGAAGACAGAACGATCTACACTATGTGGAGAGAAGTACAAGGAAGAGGTGAGAGTAAGCTAGTGTACCTCATGTGTTGACACTATAAGAAAAAAAAAAGGTGAACTGTCACAGCGACCTGCTCGGCACTGGCCTTGCTCCTTACACAGAAAAGCTGGCATAAGTTGTCCCACGGATCCCCAGAGAGACCCCCCAAACCCTTACAAGGATGTAACTTTTTTTCTACTTCCGTGATGCACATTAGGTCACCAAACTTGGAGGGAACAAAAGATCACCAGCTAGTGGCGTCCCAGCTCACTGGCGTGGCTGCCTATGAAGAAAGCAGTCTCTCCAACTGCTTAAGACATCGGAGGGTCTGGCGATGGAGACGGTGTTCTCACAAAGGACAGGAGCTCCGCGCATGCTCGGGGGGCGGGGGCGCTTGGGTTCCCTCATGGCATCTTCACCTTTTAAATGTTCTCTCCCTGCAACAGATGACTGACTGGCAGCCAGGCATGAGCAGATGCAGGTATCCTCCAGCAGCATATGTATAGCAGAGGATGGCCTAGTCAGTCACCAATGGGAGGAGAGGCCCTTGGTCCTGTGAAGGTTCTATTCCCAGTGTAGGGGAATGCCAGGGCCAGAAAGTGGGAGAGGATGGGGTGGTGAGGGGGGAAGGAACAGGGAACGGGGAATAGGGAACAGGGTTTTATTTTATTTTATTTTATTTTATTTTTCGGAGGGGAAACAGGGAAAGGAGACATCATATGACATGTAAATAAAGAAAATATCTAATTAAAAAAGAAGAAGAAAGAATAGAGAGGTTTATGACTCTCTTAAGCTCTTGCTCTTACTCTCACCTCTTGCTCCCTCTCCTCCCCTTTCCCTTCCTCTCTCTCTACGTGGCCATGGCCGATCTCTGCTTCTTTACTCTTCTCCCTCTCTCTGTCTTTCTACAATAAAATGCCTTAAAAAGAAAAAGAAAGAAAGGTTTATGAACAGAAGTGTTGGAGGGAGCTGTGGACTGCAGACCATGTGTTGTTTAAAGTGGTCAAACTCTATTTTGTGGAGTATATTCTGATTTTTGTGGGTTTTTTTTCCAATTCAATTCTTACTCAAACATCATTTTCTATGTTGACGACATTTGAAAATGTTAAAAATAAGATTTATCCCTAGGAAATGACGAGAGTGAGGAAAGTAGCACACATGTGTGTTCTCTGGCCAGGGTCAGTTTTATATTTTTATTTAATTTTAATGATTAAAAAAAATTACATGTATGTATGTGTATGCCACATGAGTGCGGGTGCTTCTGAAGGCTTACTTAAAAAGGTTGTCAGATGCCCTAGAGCTGTAGGGACAGGTGGTTGTAAACTGCCTGATATGGATGCTAGCACCGGAACTCGGGTCCTCTGGAGGAGCAGCAGCGAGTCTAAACCATGTCTCTGGCTCCCAGGGTTACTTTTCTAACTATGTTAGGCATTGGATTCTCATATCAGAATGCCCATGGAGGCTCCTCATTAGACACAGTTGTTATTAAACAGATCCAGCCTGCAGGGAAGGATCACCCCCTAGGAAACTGGATCTCTTGGGAAGCACTAACAGATTCAACCTTTCTACAGGGTTTTATTGCTGCATATAAACTGGGGAGGGGTGGCACACTCAACATATAACACATGGTTTCTTTTTTTTTCTATCTAATGTTTTAAGCCTGGTTTCAATAGAGTATAAACATGTGTGTGCCTGTCTGCTCATGTATGTGAGCACATGCGACAATGGTTCTCAAGTGTAAGTGTGGGTCGTAATCATCTGCAGGCCTTGATAAATGTGGTTTCTAATAAGTCAGCTTTTGGTGAGACCTACGAATTTGCATGTCTACAAAGTTCCTGGGATGCTGCCACTGCTGTCTGGAGACTTCATGAGCTGCCGTGGGGCTACAGAATGGCAACAGAGATTAACATCTGCTGTTCCTTGAAGGCTTTGCAATGTGTAAAGCCATTTGATGCAATTTATTTTAACTGAACCCCATGGTCATTGCAGAAGGTAGGTAAGAGGTATCATGGATTTATTTGCTATTCTGACACAAGAACTGAGGCTCAGAGAGAGAAAATGGCTTACCAGTGTCATGGCTACAACTTGCAGACCTCAAACCTGGTGCCCGTACCTTGGGCATAACAGTGTGCTTTTTGGGGTAAAAGTAAAACTCAGCAGTAAGGAAGAAATAGGGTATGCTTTGGGGAATCGGGGGAGGTTCAAGGGAAGAAGGGGTGGGACAGAAGAGTGAGAGAAAAATCTCAAACAAAAACACCAGAAAGAATAGTTCAGGAAGATTATCGTGGGCTTGGCCTTGGTCAAGCCCAAATTCACTCCATTTCAGCTGCTCGCCAGTTCTTAAACTTAAGAATACTTTTAAATATCTCTAGTATACAATTAGAATGGAGATCTCTCTCTCTCTCTCTCTCTCTCTCTCACACACACACACACACACACACACACACACACACACACCCATCCCTGCATTCACCAGCTAACCATGAACTGAAATCTCTGAAACTGTGAGCCCAAATAAATCTTTGTTTCTTTAACCTCTTTTTCTCATGCATTGTGTCACATGGGGAGCACAACTTTTAATCAAGATCATGGCCCATAGTAAATTCCACATAAACATTAGCTGTTTAGTTTCACCATGTTCCTGATAATCTTTCATGGTTTAGATACTATATCTGTAATAGGGAGATGATGTTGCAATAACTGATGAACTCTTTAGGTGGCTTATATAATACAGGCTTATTTTTCTCTCACATGACAATTTGAAGTAAATTCTCTAAAGTTTGACTCTCAGCTCGTTTGACAGGGAACTCCTGTGTACACAGATTCTCCAGGGCCCAATCTGATGATCTCCATTGGCTAAGAGGGACCAAATGATACAGGGTCCTCTCCCCTCTTCACCACATAAACACTATCACCAAGAAAAAACATGCAGGCCTGTGCATCGATTGCTGAAAAGATAGCAGATTCTGTAATTCCACACTGAAGAAGGAGAGGTAGGGAGATTACAAGCTCAAGGCACACTTGGGTGCCATAATGAGAAGTCTGTTTAAGAAAGAGAGAAAGGAAGGAAGGAAGGAGAGAAGGGGGTTGTGTGTGGGTTTCTCCAAGATTAGTGCTTCTCAGTGGCAGAAACTCCGCTCTATCTAGAGCATATTAGAGAGAGAGAGAGAGAGAGAGAGAGAGAGAGAGAGAGAGAGAGAGAAGAAGAGGAGGAGGAGGAATAAGAGGAGGAAAGGGAGAAAACAAAGTAAAAAGAAAAAGAAACAAACAGACAAACAAACAAGACAAATACCCCTGACTCTTCAGTGCATAGGTGGTGTCTCAGGTCTCCTCTATACCAAGAAGCAGTAGATGTTCATACATTCACTGTTACTAGAGCCATCTCAAATCCTATGCTAGACAGGGAGAAATGGGATATTTCTGGAGCTAGAGAAGAGCTGGGTAGGGTGGTACATGTGTTTAATCTCAGCAAAACCCTGTTTCAAAAAACTAAAATGACTAAAATGAAAGCGATTTGATTTGGTAAATGATGCTCCTCTCTGCAATAGGAATGAGGGCACCGAACGCCTGCAGATGAGGTTTCTACAAGGACGCCCACGCTCTCCTGCTAACAGGAGATGCCCCTGCTTCTGTGAGGCTGGAGGACCTTTGCCCCCACCTAACCCTTATCCAATCCCTTCCAACTCTCCGAAAGTCTTGGATGCTCTTCTGAAGAGTTTAGACTGCATACAGGGAACAGAAACCATCTGAAGCTCTCGAACTGTAGAATATTGAGGCCAGTAAGAGAGGAGGATGCAGAGACTGAACCACTAGAGGCAAGGATGTGGTTAGTAGGTTGTGCTCACGGTTCTTGGCCTGAAGTAGATGCTCAGTGTTTGCCAAATAAGTGGCTTTGGTGAAAAAAATGATAATAGCTTTTAAGAGTAGACAAGTAGAATGTTAGAGTGGTAAGGAATATATTCAGGTAATATCCTATACTTGGTAGCAGGGTGATTCAATTTAAAATGACAGTTATTTCCACGGACAAATAAAGACTAGGAACTGGTCACAGGTAATGAACACAGAAGTACTCACTGAACTATCTTTATGTGTGTACCTGTGTATGCAGATGCACCGGCATGTGTGTGATTGTCTGCCAAGGCCCTTTGGTCACTGTCAGGTGTCGTCCTCAATCACCACTATATCATTTAAATATACATGTATGTATGAATATATGTATATGTATATTTAATTTTTTAACCATGGAAACTGTATCTTTTGTAAGACTAAAATATTTGATAACAAAATTTATGAAAGATGTTTTAGAGGGAAAATAGAAGGGCTTGTGTTTGGCAGTGATAAGCCCAGTCCCTCCCAGAGATCTTCTTATCTCCCCGAAGACAATTCACTGATAGAAAGGAAAGAATTGCAATGGAGGAGGAGCTCTTATGGTGGACAAAGAGAAGTTTTTAGGCTTCTTCCATCCACTTTTGCATGGCCTCATCTGCCCCCTCAACTGAATACAAACTGGCCTTTCTTTCTATCAGAGAGGGAATCTCCGCAGGTAAGTGGTCCCCTTTGTTCTGAGCCCCCTCCCCAGCCCCAAATATACCAGCAGTGGCCATGCTAGCAGTCACATGTACCACCCCCAAATGCCCGAGTTTTCTCCGTGAATGCTTTTTAAATATAAGATGAAGATTCCTGAGGGCTACAGGAGCCAGGCGCTTGCAAGTTTCATGAAGTTTCTATTTCGGAGCCCACGTTCTCTGCAGGGGAGGAGATTGGTGGACAGCAGTTGTCTGGAAAGTCTACAGCGTTCTTATTCCCGTCTGCTTTGCGTGCTCTAGCTGTGCCAGTTCTCTCCTCAAAGCTGTGGGGAGCTGTTTCAAGTAAATACAGACAACAGGAAATGCTTTCTGAGGGCCGTGAACACTAAAACCAAGCAAGCAAGCAAACAAACAAGCAAACAAACAAAAAATTCCTTCGGCTTGTGGACGCTATTAGATGATTTTTGAGGTGGACGCTGCTACTTGCCCTCCTGCGTCCTGGCCCTTCTTGTCCTTAAACACTGAACAGTTGCAAATCAGTACTAGATAAAGAGATAATGAGAGCCTGCCTTTGAAGAGAGAAAAGGACCTGGGGCAGTGGTGGGGCGTGTCTTTATTCCCAGCACTCTGTGAGTTCCAAACCTGTCTAAGAAAACCAAACAAAACAAAAAAGAAAGAAAGAAAAGGGGAGGGAGAAAAAGAGGAGAGAGAGATGGGAGAGAGGGAGAGAAGGAGAGAAGGGGGGAGAGGAGAAAGGAGAGGGAGACTGGGAAGGAGAGGGAAAAGGAAAGAGAGAGGGAGAGGGAGAGGGAGAGGGAGAGGGAGAGGGAGAGGGCAGGAGAGAGCTAAAATTTGAATTCTGGACTCTGCCTCCTGTCATGGAACATTTCCCAAGTTTCCATAACATGGCCACAAAGCACAGTGGTCATGTGACCATGTTCAGCTCAATGGACTGTAACAGAAGTGTTGCCATGTGACCTTTGGAAATGCCACTTTTTTTTTCTTGACCCCTTTCCTTGCTGGAATGTTCTAAAGACTCCTATGGGGAGAAATCAGTGTGCTAAGAGTAATAAGGTAAGCAGATGGAAGTTGCTGCACTCCCTAACCTGAAGCAAACCGCCATCTTGTTTGAGACACTTTTCTGGGCTGGGAGGTTAGGAAAGGAGAGAAAGGCTATAACATACAGGCTGGGCTAATCCTTGCTAATTCAGTTAGAAAATACAGTATCTTCTGAGAGGTTTATAAGAAATTCTTTAATTGGCTGACACTTTTTGCCTCGTTTAGCATCAAAGGTCACAAGGGGCAAGGATTGACTCCAAGGTACCCAGTACTGGAAGCATAAAGAACTTTCCATGTCACATTAGAATTGAATCTTTGTCCCTTTTTACCAGTACTCACAGCACAAGCATTAATATGCCAAGCCTTCGTGGGCTGTTCTGAATTACAGCCACACTACAGACCATGACTCCAGAGCCATTGGGGATCATGCAGTGGGGCATGATCATGAACAGGGCAGATGACTGGATCTTTTCCTCATAAAAGAAGAATGAAACCAGCAACACCCACTCCAGGTCATTGTAAGATTTCAGCTCTGGCTGTCCTGGAACTCACTCTGTAGACCAGGCTGGCCTTGAACTCAGAAATCTGCCTGCCTCTGCCTCCTAAGTGCTGGGATTAAAGGTGTGCACCACCACTGCCTGGCCCTTTCCATCTCTTTCAATGCAACTAATCATGCTTAGTTTTCATAGTAACATAATGCATACATTCTTTATTCTTTGCTTTTATCCCTTATTACAGAGAGAACATTCCCACATGGCCACTCAGAGTCTTGCACACTGTGGTTTTTTTAATCGTCTTTGTTTCAAACTATTACACAGCTATCCTAGAATATATTTCCTACCCTCTAGTCTCAAGTAAATACTAATTTTTCATTGTCTCTTTCTGGTCATTGTAACATGAGGATGAACATCTTGCAGGTGTTTGTATACAATATGATTTTTATTAGACTAATTAGAGGTCTCAAGACCTAGAATTAATGAGGATCTCTCTTCCCCCCCTTCTCTCTGTGTGTCTGTGTGTATGTGTGTGTGTGCATGCACACATATGTGTTGTGTATAGTGATGTGCACATGGGTGTGGCAATCAGAGGTTGATGTTATGTGTCTTCTTTACTTAATCTCCACCCTATTTTTTTGAGACACAGTCACTGGAACTGGAACTTACTGACTTGGCAGGACTAGCTGGCTGGTGAGCCTTGATCCTACTGTCTCCTTCTCTCTGGCATTAGAACTACAGGCATGTGCCACCAAGCTGCCTTTCTAGGTGAATTCTGGGGATCTGAATTCAGGTCTTCATGCTTGTGTGACCTCTCCCCACCTGCAAGAGGATTTAACTACAACTGCTTCTATTTTTTTTCCAGGTATACGTTGATGTCATTGGCATTTCATTATCTCATCTGGCTGGGCATCTCATTCAGGTTTGCAGAACAACTGACTATTGTCTGATTTACATTAGACAGTAAGAGTATTTGAACGAAACCTGTTCTGAGACATTCATAGTTTTTTTGTTTTCATCTGGCATTGCAAGTGGTTAAAAACACAACCGGGAGACATGGCAGTTTTCTTTCAGAAAATGAATAGATAATTTATTCTAATGAGGTTAGGTAGTTGTTTTCAATTATTACCTTCTACAAACCACTAATGAAATGAAGTCAGTGTACATCTTTAAATAACCTTTAATATTTGTACAAGTAAATACCCTCACTGACGATAATGGAAATTGTCAAAAATTCTCATTTTCTCGCTGTTTAGCTCACCCGAAATGGCTGTCAGCCAGCCAGGTGATAGGATGCAAGGCACAGCTAATTGTTTCATGAGAAGACAGTGTTTCAAAGGTAAGGGAAAGGAGGTGCAGATGCTAATGAAGTTTATTACTGGAACACAAAATGAGGATTGTGACAAGAGACTGTGGTGGCAGTGACATGTAGTTAGAATGTTAAAGCTTGTGATGGCTCTGGCTGAATCAAAGAGATAGAGATATCGAGAAGTGTAGACTAATGAACACCCCATACACTGAAAAAGACCAGATCACAGCTTCTCTGACTAGAAAGAGCAGAAAAACAAAACAAAACAAAGCTAGTGGGCAAACAACTAGGAACCAGGGATACAGAGAACAGATCAGCCTGTAAATAAATCTGCCTGCCTTTGGCATAGCTGGGTGATAACGCTGGTGTGTTCCAATGTCTATTCTCAAAAGCATGATTGGAAGAGCTGGGTCACAATTATGCCAAAGTCTGCAGGCTTGAAGTATCTCCCCAGTGATTCGTAGCTATTTTTGAGTGGGAGAAAGAAGAGAAAGAGAAAGAAATAGAAAAGACAAGGTGAATAGAAAGGAGCCTCTCACACATACCAGCCCTCATGAAGTGACCACTCAGAATTGCTTGTTTTTCCAAACTCAGAAGAGAATTGGTGGGTGAGACACAGAAAGCACCTGCTCTCTCAAAGTACATTCTGGTAAGGGTTGAAGACACCAAAAGTTGGGTGTAGTGGCACGTGGCACACCCTTGTAGTTCCAAAACTTGGGTAGCCTGAGGGAACAGAATATGGAGCCAGATGCTGGCCTTGGCTACATAGTGAGACTGAAGACTGAGGAGGAAAACAGGAAATCTTAGCTCATTCTAGACACTGTCCAATGCATTATGTAACAGTGTGAGGGAACGGTATTTGGGAAGTGTTGGTGTTTTTAATAGTGTGTGGTGATTTTATACAAAATATATAATTTCCATTGGGAGCTGATACCAATGCCCCCTTCCCTTGCATCTGAGGAGCATGGCTCCTGTAGCTTTCTTGGAAGAAGGAGGTAGAGAGGAAGTGACTCTCACTTAGAAAACATCATATATGCATTCTAGGAACCTTCAGCTGAAAGTAAGGTGTCCAGCTGCCAGAGGCCAGAATGTGGAGAGAACATGCTGAAGAAATACATAGTGAATGGAGATGTCCTAAGCAGCCAGCTGTGTTGGCTCAGATGTTAGGGTCTTTCCAGCTTGGGCACCAGATATGTATTCAACAGAATAGCCTTCAAGATGTCCATTGAATGGCAACCCCACAGAACACTCAAACTCATATAATTTTTTTTGTTTCAGCCCTTGTCTGGTCCTTCAGAATCTAAGGTCACATAAATTATCCTTGTCTTAAGCTACTGCTGGGGGAATAATCTGTTATATAGCCTCAAAGAACTGGACCAGTGATGTACAAGAAGGCTGCTTGGAAGAAGTACCATTTGAGCGGATGGCTTGGGTTATGAAGGCAACAAGGGATGAAGAAACCGTGCAAAGTGAAGATGATTAGAAATTCATAGCAAGAAAGCCTATCTTTGGCACTGATGTCGAATACGGGAATGTTATGAGGCAAGTACTGGCATGCAGTAGGAACCTATGTTCGAAGGGTGTGTGGGTGGAGGGGACTCAGTCAAGAAGCCCTCCATAGTGATGCTGGGAGTGGCTGCAATCCTCTCCCACGTTCAGTTTTTGAACCTTGGGGTAGTCGGAGCCCCTTTTGCATTCTGTCCCACTGGCATGGTTAATGGTAAAGGAATTTTCGACACTTCATCTTATATTGTTAAAGTCCAAGAGCAAATGGAGATGAGTGTTCGGACATTGAGACCTTTCTCAAATACAGGATGACTGGACACATTTTTGTTTAGAAACACCTTAAGGAGTTTTATTAGTATTAGTATTTATTAATATTAGTATTTTTGAATGATATAAACATAACTACACTATACAGACATGTGTTGTCAAAAGCACCAGACATGTACACTGATGCCTTTGAACTGTCAATTTACCAGGTCTCAAAAAGTTGCTTCTAGTTTCTGCCTTTTTAAAAATGGATTATCTTTCTTGTGGCCATTGTGAAATCCAAGAACCAAAAGTACTGAGTGAAATTATGGAAAGAAAAAGAAAGCAGTTTGAATCTGCACTCTGTGGCCATTCCAGATGCCCTAACCACAGATGAAGGATGCTGTGGTGGACATGACAGTGAATGACAACTCCTCCCAGCACAAGCACACATGGGTTATTCTCAAGAAATTAGACAAAGCCCTGACAGCATGGTGACATATGCTCATAATCCCAGCACTCTGGAGTCTGAGACAGAAGTACAACTTCCAGGCCAGTCTGGACTACATAGTGAGATCCTGCCTCAAAATAGAAATGAAAAGAAATGAAAGATAATGAACCCATTCTGTACCTTTACTCCTGCCATTTGTTCAGAAAGAGCCAAGCAATGGGAATAAAAAGCTCCAGTGATAGAGTCTGTAAGGAGATAAAAGAACGCATGACATGTCTTTCTTATATTTGAGAAGGTCCCCCAAGGACACAATCTGACTGACTTTGAATGGCTCCGTTGCCGTCTTTGGCCAGCGTTTGTGAGGGCTTCTGTCTGGCAGATGATGAGCAGGCAAAGAGAGCTGGGCAATGCTAGGCAGAAAGAAACTGTAGCCCTTCTTGATCAGAATTAAGTGTAGCCTAGGAGCAGAACTCACAAGTGTGCAGACACCTGCTTCTGTGTGTTTGAAGAGTCTCGCTTCTCATGCCCCATCTTTTCCCAAGGCCCCGCCGAAAACGTTAAACTATGCTTTATACATGTTTAACTCTCCAAACTGCATTTCTTTTCAGAGACTGGATCACACGTGACTTGAATCTCTGAGTCACATTTCTGAGGCAAATAGCATCCAGAAAAATCAGGCAAGTTCCCTCAGAGCACAAGCAGCTGAGGCCCCTTCCAGTCTGTACCCTGTATAGCTCAAGGAGCAGAGCCAGCCCTCAGGGTTGTTCTCAGGGAGGAGGTGATTTTGCACTTGGTTTGGACCTGGTCACATTTTCTAGTCCCCACTTCCTTTAAATTCCAAGTATTAATTTTGAATGGGTGAAAGCAGCTGTTAGGAAGAAAAAAGGCAATCGGCCTGGGTGGAGCAGGGAAGGAGAGGAAGAGAATATAACTAAGAAACAGTGTATGGAGCTGTTGCCCTGAAATGGTAGCCAGCTGCCACCTGTTGGCACTCTAATGCCCAGCCTCCAGGATTCTTGAGAAATACGCCCCTTATTGACAAAGCATCCAGTTTACAGCATTTAGTTTTAGCAACCTGAGCTGGCTAAGCCGCCAAGTAACAGCAGTTCTATTCCCGAGTTTGTGTTTACATTAAAACTTGCTCATGAGGGCTTGCAGTAGATTTATGCGACAAAATCTGAAAGTGGAAGAAACCCTAACATGTACCAGCTGGCGAAGGGATAGGTTCTGTACAATGGAAATACACTTAGTGGTATAAAGAGGTTAATGGAGCTGTTGGTTTGTTTTTTTCTGAGGCAGGCTTTGTCTGTGTAGCCCTGGCTGTCCTGGAACTCACTCTGTAGACCAGGCTGGCCCGAAATTACAGAAATCCACCTGCAACAGCCTCCCAAGTACTGGGATTAAAGGTGTGCGCCACCGTATCTGGCTGAGAATGAAGTTCTAATTCATGCTACCTCATGGATGAACCTTGAGAATATTATGACATGCAAAAGAAGCTAGTTACAAAATTCCCTACATAGTATATGAAATAGTTGGAGTAGGCAAATATTTAGATTAGGTTAGTATGTGCATTGGGCCAGGGCATCTGAATCAAGCCTTCTAGGGACTGCAGGGTTTCTTTCTTTTTAAAAAAAAAGTTCTAAATTGATTTGGTAATGGTTGTGTAACTTTGTAAACATGTTAACAGCTGTCAATTATATTCTTTTTCCAGCACTACTTGAGATCAAATGGAGGACTTCACGTATGCTGATCAGGAGGCTTCTCACTGAACTACATTCCTCAGTGGTACTGGATCATAAAGTTTACATGAGTAGACTCTACAATGTGAAAATCCTATCTGAATAAAGCTGTTAAAGAGACAACAAGGAAAAATGACAGATGGGAATATGTGCTGGTTTGCATGAGAAAGCTCTCTCCGTTGGCACTGATATTTGAACACTTGCCTCCCAGTCAGTGCCTTGGTCATGATGTTTTATCACTGCCATGGGAAGGAACTAATGCAGGTGCAAAAGAATCTACCTAGAGTCAGTTAGCAGGGTCGTTCAACCTCAGGGAACTCACATAAACAATGTCTTCACTTTAGGGCTAAGGAGATGGCTCAATGATAAAGTGCTTGCTGCACAAGCGTGAAGACCCTAGTTTCCATGTAAAGCAGCTAGGCATAGCTGCAAGGTATGCCTGCAACCTCTGGGCTGGGGTGGATGGTGTGTGGTTAGGAGGATCCCTGGGGTTTCCTGAATTCCAGTCTAGACACAAGAGCAAGAACTGGGTTAAGAGAGAGACAGGCATATCTCAAAGAAATAAGATGGAGGGTGATAAAGTAGGACACCAGTGTATGGGTGTGTGCACCCGGAAGTGGATGTGTACCTACATGCCCCCCGCCCCAGAATAAAAGCAAGCACACAATCTAACTACAACCTTTGCCTTTCCTTTTTGGATGCCACATACTCCAGCTTGGACAATAATTGTCCAAAACTACCATCATAGATTCCTGGGGGTTTCCATTGTCCTAGGTTTCTAGCTTGCTCCAGAGATGCCCCCCACCAACCAATTCCAGTCGTCTCTCCCTTTATTCTCTCCTTCTGTCCTCTCCCAACTTGATCCCTTCTGGTTCTTCCCCACCTCTTCTCCCACCCATCTAGTTCTGATTTCCCCTTCTCAAGTGAGATTCAAGCATTCCCCCATAGACCCTCTTTATTACTTAGTTTATTTGGGTCTGTAAATTGTAGCATGATTAATCATCCTGTACTTTACGGTTAATATCCACTTACAAGTGAGTACATGCCATGTGTGTCTGTCTAGGTCTGGGTTACCTCACTCAGAATGATATTTTCCAGTTCCATCCATTTGTCTACAAATTTCATGATGTCTTTGTTTTTAATAGCTGAATAGTACTCCGTTGTGTAAATGTACCACATTAATGATACTCTACTATTTTTTTGTAGACAGGAACCAAGCATAACTGTCTCCTGAGAGGTTTCATTCATCCAGCAGCTGATGGAAACATATGCAGGAACCCACCGCAAAATATCAAGCAGAGAGCTTGAGGAATCCTGTGGAAATGGGGGAGGAAGGATTGAAGGAGCCAGAGAGGTCAAGGACACCACAAGAAAACACACAGAATCAACTAACCTGGGCCCATAGGGGCTCACAGAGACTGAACCAAACAAAGAGCATGAAATGGACAGACCTAGGCCCTCTGCACGTAGGTAACAGTTGTGCAGCTTGATCTTCATATGGGACTCATAACAGCAGGAGCAGGGGCTGTCTCTGACTCTATTGTCTGCCTTTGGATTGCCTTCCCCTAACCGGGTTGCCTTGCCTAGCCACAATAGGAGATGTGCCTAGTCTTACTGTAGCTTGATAAGCCAAGGTGGGTTAATATCCGTGGGAGGCCTCCCCTTTTCTGAGGAGAAATAGAGGACAGGAGGATAGAGGGGAGAAGAAGGGACTGGGAGGAGAGGGGATGCTATGATCAGGATATAAAGTAAGTAAAATAATCAGTAAAAAAAGAATCGGAAAAGGCTGGTTGTTTAATAAAATATAGAGTAGGCATGGTGGCACATGCTTTTAATCCCAGCACTCAGGAGGCAAAGGCAGGTCTTAGATTTCTGTGGGTTCAAGGCCAGCCTGATTTACATAGCAAGTTATAAGACATCCAAGGATACAAAGGAAAACCCATACACACACACACACACACACACACACACACACACACACTCGATTTTAGAGAATATATATTTACTATATTATTTGGAGGATATATTTCTTATTTAGATATATTAACACATCTATTATTTAGAATATATTATAATTTTTCTGGTGATGGTGGGGACATGAAGAGGAGATTCAAATCATATCCTCTGCTCAGATCCCAAACTAGACTCTAGGGCATTGTTCATGTTAGAGACGACTCTTAGACCAAAAAGAACTCACCATATGAAGCAATTTCAGTAAGGATGAAATTAATCCTGTCACTACTGTGTATCTGGTTCCTTTTAGAATGTAGTTTTGAGGGCCTAGAGAGATGACTCAGTGGTTATGATCAGGACAGGCATTTGATTCCCAGCATCCACATGGTACTCACAACTGTCTTTAACTCTAGTCTCATGGTATCTGACACTCTCTTCTGGCTTCTGTGGCCACCACACACACAAGATGCATAGACATATATGCAGAGAGAACATGGATACATGTGAAATTAAAATAAAAATTAAAAACACAAAGGAATTTTCCACTTCCAATTTAAAATCTTGTATGTGTATTAGTCATTGTTATTGTTTACTTCTCTCTTTTGGATTGAGGGATATTAATAACCAATAATCAATTGATTAGGTGACAGAGTACAAATGAAAGGTTTAGTTGTGTTAATTACCAAAAAGAAGAAGAATTCTATTTTAAATCAATGGAGTTTCTCCTTTGATGTGAGGATTTGTGCTATTGTCATTAGGAGAGGGCAGTGTTATTGTTAATGACTAGAATGAAACCTAATAAAGATTGAGGAGATTTTAATATATATTATAATATATATATATATATATATATATATATATATATGCTAAAGAGAATTCAGAATTTCTAGCCCCTGGGAGAGGTCCTGACTAGGAGGGAGTTCAGATGTAATTTAGCTAAAAAATGCCAATGACTCTCAGTAGATTGCCCAGGCTGGAAAATATTAGTTTGTTTGCTTAAGTAAAAAGTGCATGGTGTGTATGTGTGCATGCGTGTATGTGTGCATGTAAATACATGCATGTATCATGTATGCAGGTATGTGGGTTTTTGGATGTGTGCATATACATAAGTGTGGAAGTCAGAGGTCAACCTTGGATGTTGTTCCTCAGGAAACTGCACACTTTGTTTTAGAGACAGAGTCTCTCAATGGGCTCTGAAGGTGAACAATTAGGCTAAATAGCTGTCCAGCAAACGCTAGAGAGGCCCCAGCGGTTGCACTACAGATGTGCACCACTATGCCTGTCTTCATGTTTGAGTGCCCAGAATGAAACTTAGGTGTCACAGGAAAGTGTGGCAAGCACTTTCCTGGTCAAGTCATTTCCCTGGTCCCTAGAGAACATAACTCTTGATCTGCTGTCGTAGATATGCCTGCTATAGCTTGCCTGTCCTAAGACACACCTATCCCATGATCCACAATTTGTTCTTTCTCTAAACACAGTCAGTCTTAGATAACCAGATTGGCTCATCTGAGAATGTGACCAGGAAACAGAAGCTGGGAGTGAATGGTGGAACTGGGAATCCAAGACAGATACTGTGTTGAAGCTTAAAAGGAGATGGCAGGAGAAATGGCCAAAAGAAAAAGTAAGAGGCTGTGCTGGCTGGTTTTGTTTTATGTCAACTTGACAGGCTAGAGTCTCATCTTGGAAAAGGGAACCAAAACTGAGAAAATGCTTCTACCAGACTGGCCTGTGGGCAAGCCTGTGGTGCATTTTCTTGACAGATGATTGGTGTGGGAGATCCCACCTTATGGCAGACAATGCTGCCCCTGGGGTGCTGGTCCTGGGTACTGTAAGAGAGCGGGATGAACAGGCAGGCCATGGAGAACAAACCAGTAAGCAGCACTCTTCTATTGCTTCTGCTTCAATTCCTGCCTCCAGTTCCTGCACTGATTGAGTTCCTGTCATGCCTTCCTTCAGTGATGGACTGTCACCTGAAGTAGAAGGTGGAATCAACCCTTTCCTCCTCAAGATGCTTTTGGTTGTGGAATTTTATTGTAGCGATTGCAACCCTGACTAAGACAGAAGCCCACAGAGCAGCACAGGTAATAGGAGGCCATGTGCTCTACAGAGATAGAGCATGTTTGAGCCTCAGCTTTTCTGGTTC
>NW_022196897.1:90963696-90966832 GCF_008632895.1 Mastomys coucha
GCAGATTGGAAAGAACCACTAGGTGAAGAGGAAGGGTTGGTTAAGACTTGCCTTGGAATTCATTCATATGGGCGAGGGTTCTGCTAGAGCCCAGATCCAAGGTCTGGGCTTCTGTGCCACTAGGCAGAGAGCAGTGCTGGCCAGTGGAGGAAAGATAAGAGCTGTCCTCTTTTGAACAGCGACTTGGGCATGTGCATTCAGAAATGAGTTCCTTTTACTTATACAATAAAAGAGCTTGCTGGAGATGTATTTATGTGGGGGGAAAGGGTAAGAAATTGCTTCTTTTCTCAGCGATCTCTTGAAAATTCTTCCTCACCTGGATGATCTGACCTAGAGGAAAAAAATGTTTGTGACTGAGATCCTCAGTTAAGGGAGAGGGAGACCAGGGTCTCCTCTTTCTGGGAGCTATGATGAGACTCCCCCACTATCTTTAAGATGAAGGTTTCATACAAACGGGTGAATTGCAAGAGGGAAGTGTAATTGACTCCACAAGTCCTCAACCACACAGCTTCCTGTGGCTTGTTAAACTCCTGCTATTTCCTATGTGCTGGGCCAGGGAGATAGAGCTATCAGAATGGATGGAGTTGATCCACAACAGAAAATCCTCAGAAACTAGAGGTGGAGTCTGTCAGAGAGAAAGTGAAATGAATGTACATACAGAAGCCACATAATATTATAGCAAAGAACTTAACAGTAAAACTCCAAGTGAAAATGTTTGAGAGCAAGCCCTTTTAGGTTGTGTGACTTTGGAAAAGTCACCTAACTATACATACTTGGCTGCATCCTCTCATCACCAAAATAAAGATAATAAAAAGGGCATTTCTCTGATAGAGTCAGTAGGAAAGCATAATTAAATTATAGCTATAAAACTTATGGTGTTTCCTAAATATTCAGATGTTAAATACTATAGTGTATGGGTCATACATTAGTAGAGAAATACACAAAATATTGTAAGGTAATGCAGAGGAGGGGTGGGCATCTGACTCAGCCTGAAGGATGGAAAGATGGTTTTCCAAAGAGTTTCCTTTAACTTTAAATTAGATGATTGATCAAGGAGTAGTGGGCAGTTCAAAGACAAACAAGATGCCTTCTGGGATCCTTCTCCTGAACACCAACCAGTTTCAGCTCATGTGGTCCTTACTGGTAGTGACTGGTATCCTTGAGTGAATGGAAGCAAAGTTCTTGGTGGTGGTTGCTGACAAGAAATCATTATCAGAGAGGTCTTGCCTTCACTTCACACTGGAGGTTGGTTCCATGGAGCCTCCAGAGTTGATTTACATAATCCCACCTAGTGGAAGAATTCCGAGCCTTCACTGACACAATGCATTCCTCATACTCAGAAAAACAACACGAGGCAACTTCCTGCCTTGCGCATCTCTGTAGGAACTCTCCCTAAATATTTGCCAAGTCAAAGAGAAGTTTAACTTCCTGGTCTTGTAGAACACTCCCATGAGTTATTATCAAGTGGAAACGTATGTAATTAAGGTGGGTGGAAGGCGTGAATTGAATTATGATAAAACTCATGCCTGCTGATGTGTTTGATGACAGTGGAGGAAATCATAAAGGGGAAGATGATGAATTTCTGTCTTTTCTTTGGGAATAACTGACTTAGAATCAATGTGATGAAAAATTGCCCAGTGAATGTGGAATGGCGGAGGGGAAGGGCAAGTTTCTGATGGAAATGCACTAGTTGATCATGCAAACACGCTTTCAGTCCTTATTCTGGGAGAGGAACCACCTCAGTGAATTTACTCAGTGAACAGCTATGTTCACACTGCTTTCCTACTAAGAAACTTCCCGTAGCTTTTCCTCATTCACATTCCTCATTCACTTCACACCCTGCTCTCTCTAATTCTCATTGACAACCACCCTCACACCAAGAACTCCATCCACTCTATATTATGTTCTTGCTCTGGCTATCACGTGCCTTCAGTTGGCAAATTCCAACCCCACTCATTGGTGCCATAGTTTTTTCTAGTTAGCAATAGTACATGTATTGGACCCAAAATGTGTTACAATAATTTCTAGTAGAGGTATTCTTCCCACCCCATTATTTATCATGGAAACTCTTTGAGAGTAGGAGTTATGTATTTTTATAACTCTTACATCACCTAGCATGATACTTTGCACAACGTTGGTTTTAAAAATCAGTTCCTTGCTGAACAAGGTGGCTCATGCCTGTAACCTCAGTACTTAGGTGACTGAGGTAGGAAAATTGTTACAAGTGTGAGGCTACCCTGGGCTACATAGTAAGTTCTGGGATAGCCTGAGCTATAGAGCTAAAATCGTTCTCAAGAGGTAAGCAAAGAAAGCTTTTTCTCAAAAAAAGAAGCAAAGAAACAAAAGTTTCTGTCTTTGCTTTGGCTACCAGGTGATGCCAGTGTTGGGCTCAATTGCTTTTTATTGTTTTCTCTGGTACAATAAATTCTTTCCTTCCTTCTTCACTCTGCATATTTATAATTCACTGCATTGTGCCCTTTACCATAAGCCACCCTAACTCTATTTTAGTTGTGAACAGGGGGAAGTAGGAGTTATACAGTTTGAGGGAGGTCATTATTGAAGGGTGAAGTGTTTATTTAAGTCATCGGCTATTAGCAGACAAGGCCATAGAAAGGAGTGCAGATTGGCTCAGATGGAGGCAGCAACTATAAACCAGTGGCGTTTATACAGTTGCACTTGCTGTCCTTCGGAGTAACCTTGCATCTCATCTACCCAGAAGTAGACTATCCAGTTCTGTGAGAACTGTATGAGGTGAGAATCCTTTTCAACCCACTCTTTTAGCACATGGAGCACAGCTGCACAACCAGAAGCAACGCTAGAAGAGCTCTTTGACCCTCCCTTCCCATGAGCACCAAAATAGATGAGCTGAGGTTTGCCCAAGGAATCCATCACAGACTAGTCACAGGATGAACGCAGTCCTTCCAGACTTTAAAATAAGGACTTCAGAGATTCTCCCAGGACCTGCTAGCAAAAGGTCTTTGCATGCTATGGACTCAATCGGCTCATGTGATCACTCTTGAACCAATCTGTGGCTAGAGAATAGGACTAACCCTGAAGGAAACCGGCCCGCAGTTTCACTTCATTCCGTGGGTGATTTACGAACGGGAACTTGAGGTCCTGCAAATAAGCGGGTGGT
>NW_022196897.1:90966915-90969819 GCF_008632895.1 Mastomys coucha
GATTCTTATCGAGGTGTAATCTTTACTTAGTGAAACGGAATATTTATACTTAGAGGCAACACAGGTATATATATATCAACTAGGTGAGAACGGAAAAGCGGGCAAATCAAAGCTAGGAATCCAAGGCATAGGATTCCAAGACAGGAAGGGAGATCAAAGTCCCAGCTTCTTTGAATGCTGTGTTTCTGGTTCTGGTTAATCTCTGGGCTGGCTCCAAACCCCTGGTGAGTCCGGTCGAGTAGCTGTTTCTGGTGTCGGTTGAGACTCCTCCGTGAAATCAGCAGGGCCACCACATAACCCCAATTAAGTAGACCCACCTGAGTGTAAAGCTGATTCCTCCTGAGTCTCAGAATGAATGACAGAGGACTTGAAGGGGAATAGACGGAGGAGTGAAGAAGTATTGCCTGGTCAACATGGGGGCACGTCCTGCAGCTCCCGAGCAAGCACCCTCCTCTCAACAACACCCTTCTCACCTTGCTGCTCTCTGCACCAGACCTGACATTCTCTATCTTATAGCTCTTCTTAGCCAATGAGTTCTGCTTGTCTTCATTCTTTCCTCCCCTATCTATTTCCCTCCCTACTTTCTTCTTTTTGTTTATGCATCAAATAACATTCACTCCAGACCCTAGGCTAGACACCTCGAAGCACCAAGATGGTCTGGTTAGCAATGTCCTTCTTGCGCAGGACGTGTCCCTCTGACGTGTGCAGCCCACGGTGGCTTAGGTGCTTTCCCTCTCCAGTGTCGTAAGGGGCTTTTGACACATAGGAAGACACCGGGCCACCATGAGAGTTATGGTGCCAGTTGGGAAGTTTGTTTCATTTCAAAGAGAGCAGCGAGGCAAGAAAGACTGATTTTTGTTCACCCTGAGCTGACATACCATGTTAAAATGCCTCCCAGCCTGGAGAGAGGTTTGTCCATTAAATTTAATTAAGCTTTCTTTAGAGTGGAATGTCTGGGGAGGTCTAATACACCCAGAGGACAGGCGTTTGTTTTTGCCAGCCTGTGCCTTGCTCATCGCCTCATTCTTTCTTACCAGAAATCTGTCCTGCCTCTATTGTTTAACAGAGTATTCCTATTTGGTGGCCAGGTGACCCGGGGATGTTCTTCTTGTTGCCTCTCCCAACCACCACCCTGCCACACACATCTTGTTTTCTGGCCTCAGCACCCTCTTCTACGAGAGCTGGAAGATTTGGGAGTCTCCTCTTTCTTACAACAGATTGCTTGTGACAGAGTTGCATGTTTCAAGGACAGCATCTCTGTGTCTCTGAGAGTCTCATCTCCCCCAAGCAGTTCCAACATTCTAGGAGGTGGGATTCCCACCAACAGGACCAGCTGGGAGAGGCCTGTACCCAAGCCAGCCGCAGGGTGGTGTGAATTCCTCAGTTCCAAAAGGAGGAATTCTCTCATGGGCTGCCTGTGCCCACACTCCAAAGTGTCCCCCTGACAATGTTCAGAGCTGTGAAACCCTGGAGTACTGTGGGGAAAATATTTCTGCTTGTTTCCAGCCCTGGGGACTTTTTCCCATCCTCCACTCCTTGGTGGAGTATGCCACTTAGAATTGTCATGTGATTGTGACTACTGAAGCCAGCCACTGACACCAAGTGAGAGCCAAAGTTACGATAGCTACACACATCAAGGTGGGTTCCATTTCCTTGCTATAGTGATTAAAGCAGTAATTATTGTGAATATGCAAATATCTCTGTGGTAGGATGTGGAGTTCTCTGAGTATGTGCCCAGGTTGTATGGTAATTCTAGTTTATATGTTTTGAAAAACCACCACACTGATGTTCATGATGGCTTTAATGTTCACTCCTATGAGCAATAAAGGTCCTATCCTCCACATTCTCTCCAATTTTTATTGTCAGATTTCTTTTTTTTTTTTTTATCAGATTTCTTGATGATAGTCATTCTGACTTGGGCAGGTTGGTATCTCAAAGTATTTTGATTTACATTTCCTTGATGACTAAGGACATCAAATAATTTTAAAAAAAATAGTTATTAGCCCACTGGTGTTTCTTTTGAATACTGCCTACACTATTTATTAGCTTATTTATTAAAAGGTCACCCAGATAGGTAAAAAGAAGGTCCTGTCCAAGGTACTGGGGTTCCTGTGGATTCTAGAAACAAGTATGCCTTGGGTCATTTCCAGAACTACCCAGTAAATTCTTCTCCACTGATCTCAGCTGGAACTTTAAGATAGACTTGGACACTAAAAACACCTGTATACTCCAGAGGATGTATTTATATATACATCAGAAGGCTGCCTAGGGAAGGAGGAGAAATTCTGACCCTTTTTGATTTATGTCTTAGTTTCCTATCCATGGAGGTAAATGGTTAGTGATGACCTTAGCTGTATGGTTTTTGTGATGTTATTATTGTAAAGTTTAAATTATGCCAAGGGAGTGATATGGCCAGTGCTTGTCAGGACAGCCTGGTTATAGCATTGGTGCCCACTATGATAGCTTACATAATAAGACAGTGTTCTGGCATGCGTAAAGCACCTAACCACCAGGTCATGACAAATGGGGCAGGGAGCTGCAGGTATTCTAATGAAGCCAAAGTACTTAGCATTTAGCATGCTTTGGGGAGGGGTGTTGAAGTGATCTTGGCAGTTAAGAGCAATTGGTGCTCTTCCAAAGCATTCTAGGTCAGTTTCCAGCACCCACATTCAGTGGGTCACAACCACCTCTAACTCCAGCTCCAGACATCAGGGTCTGATGTCTGCTCCTGGCCTTCATAGGCACCCATGCATATATACTCATACAGACACATACACAAAAGTAAAAATAAGTCTTTAAAGTTTTGTTCATGTATGAGGTAGTTCACATGAGTACATGTAGAGACCAGAGGACTACTTCAGATATTGTTCCTCAGACACCATCAACTTTTTTTTTTTTTTTTTT
>NW_022196897.1:90969829-90973225 GCF_008632895.1 Mastomys coucha
TGAGACAGGATCACTTGCAGGCCTGAAACTCACCAAGAAGACCAAGATGGCCAGCCAAGGAGCCCCATGAACATCTATCTGTTTGTACATGGGATTACAAATGAGCATCACTATGCTTTCTCATGTGGCTCCTGAGTATCCAAGCACTTTACCAAATAAACTATACTATCAGACTTGATTTTAAATTATTAACAAGATTTAAGAAATTAATCCAGAAGATAATTTATATAAAAAAAATAGTGTACATGTCTTTGACAAGTCATAGTTTACTCCTTGCCAATATACTTTTTGTTTCCTCCTGAAGTAAACTCACTGTGGTAGGTTTTTGTTGCCTAACTTAAAAACTACCCAAGGTGTGTAATATCTAAATGCCAGGGAGCAAAGAGATGCCTGCATCTTAGTTGCTGCAGCAATTAATTCAATCCAAGGAGAAAACATCACTGATGGGCCAGATCTTACAGGTGGATACGTCCTTGGGCACACTGAAGGTTTACAGAGAGACAATCTGCTTTCTGCGGTCATTGGATTGATGAGACTCTGAGTCCTGTGTTAAATAGTCTAAACATTGTTTAAATAGTCTAAAGCATTGTTAAATAGTCTAAAGCAAGACAACAGTGAGAGCAAATAGCAAGCTTTGGGATTATGATTCATAACAGTAGCAAAATTACTCATATGAAGTAGCAACAAAAATAATTTTATGGTTGAGGGTCACCATGAAGTGAGGAACTGTATTAAAGGGGCACAGCATTGGGAAGATTGAGAACCACTGTACTAGAGGCACCAAGTAGTAGGTTTTTCAGTGAGTCTATGCTTTCTTGGGTCAGTTTGCTCCAGGTAAACTCCATGAAACCAAAGACTGGGTTGGCCATCTCTACTGTTACTCATAGCACTTGGTGAACACTTTTCAATGTTAATGCTTTTGCATCTACCCATTGCAACAGCAGCAGAATATATAATCAACTCTCTGAGATCTGGCTCCTTTCCTTCCTCTTACTAAGAGAAACGGAAGGAGTGGCCTCTACACTCAGCCTTGTGCATTCACGGACTGCCCTCCGTTCTAAAGAGGCAATCAGACTTCTAAGAAGGTAAACAAGGCCATTGTAGCTTGACACAGCAAATGTATCTGACAAGCTGTAGGCAAGTTACCAAATCTTATGTGAGAAAAGCCACCTGACTTTTGCTAAAATATCAATGCCTTTGGGCCTGTTTGTTCAAGCAACCATGGTTAGGTGGACAGAAGAGCGTGCCCAATGTACTGGAATACCACTGGTTCTAGAAATGACTGTCCTGGGTTGTTTTCAGAACTACCCAGTAAATTCTTCCCTACTGGGCTCAGGCTACATTAAAATGGGCTTGGACCTGTAAAACCCTTTCCTGTATCTCAGAGAGTTTATTTAAGAACACAACAGAAGGCTGCTTTGGGAAATGAGGGAAAAAATTTAATTCTACTGTGATGTGTGTTTATTTGTTGTTTTGAAACTGAGTTTTAGAGTACTTTAACTTGTTGATGACAGCAGGTTAAATAATTTTGTTATAAATATTTATCAATTATATACCTACATATACAACAGAGAGAGGAGGGAGGGAGACTTGACTCTCTTTTTGGTCTGTCTGGCATTTTAGTGGTATCACTGACCAAAGAGGGATACTACAACCCTCATTTAAACATACACCACTTTTCCCTATTGATAAGGGAATAATTCCCATGGTATTCCCTCCAGAATAAGCCTCAGCTCTCACAACATACTATACAAACATATTATTTTCTTCTGGTACATTAATTTTTGGATTACTTTGGGGGGACAAAACACCCAAAGTACAAAACAAAGTACTGGTTTGGCTATAAACTCCCTTGACATCTGGCCAAACTGCCAACTAACAAGGATGTAATTGCTTTCGGGCTCTCGCCACTGTGATTTTTCTGGCCACTCTTCTCATAAATGAAAAAGTTACTTTCATGGTCACGAAAAACCACAACTTATCATAATATTTACCAAGTTGTGATAAGATAAAAGCTCACTTTGTGGGGGAACATCAGGGATAATATTTAGCGCAGCAAATTAGGCAGCCGTGAGGTCTGCCAGCAGTGGTTGTTTGTGGCTTGTGATTTCAGCTTCTCCGGTCACTACAACAGTGGCAGAGACTGCCCCTAGACTCTTCCACTGAGGCTTCCACGGGGTTTCTGATTGCAGACGTCGCTCAGTGTGCACGGCCAGTGCAAGCTGGGTTTGAGAAGTTGTACTTGGGCCTCTCTTTGCTCTTCCCCAGAACTGCTATCTTTTCCAGGACATTGGCATCCTTTAGAGAAGGGCCTATCTCTGGTACTGTTTCTGGAATGTGGGACACAGACTTCCAACAGTGTGAATGAATGTTTTACTGGTCTCCAGCCTTAAGGGACAGCCCTGAGTCATATAGTGAGAAGTTACTGCATTCCTAATTTTCCTGGAAGTCTTTTTGAGTCAGGTGAAAATGCCCATGTATCTTTAAAGCCCTTTAGCCAAGTTAGACTCCTTATGGGACTGAAAATGCAGGCTGAGGATTTTAGTCAGAAATCCTATTTGTCCTTACAAATTCGTTTCCACATATGGCCAGAGCATTGATTATTTTTAAAGCTGCTGTAACTAAATATCTGACAAGAAGAAACTTAAGGATGAAAGATTATATTTTGGGTAACATTTTGAGGGAAGAGTGAAGGTAGAGCCAGCATGAAGGCAGGAACGGCCCCTACCTATGGCAGCAAAAGAGTGAGGCTGCTTGCTCACATCTCAGTGGACCAGAAAGCAGAGAGATGAGATTGCTGGTCTCTCTGATTTCCTAGCAACCCCTCCCAAAACACATTTTTCTTTTTTAGTCCAGGACTCTAGCTCAAGATGGAGCCACTCACCCCCGCCATTCAGGTGGCTCCTCCTCTGTTAACTCCCAAACATGTCCTTCACTCATGCCCTGGGTGTTTCTTTCTTTCTTTTTTTATTAGGTATTTTCTTTATTTACATTTCAAATGTTCTCCCTTTTCCCAGTTTCCCCTCTGGAAAAAACCCCTATACCCTCCCCCCACCCCCTGCTCACCAACCTACCCTCTTCCACTTCCTGGCCCTGGAATTCCTCCACACTGGGGCATAGAGCCTTCACAGAACCAAGGTCCTCTCCTCCCACTGATAACCGACAAGGCCATCCTCTGCTACATATGCAGCTGGAGCCATGAGTCCCACCATGTGTACTCTTTGGTTGGTGGTTTAGCCCTAGGTGTTTCCAAATCCAATCAAACTGACAGTGAAGATCAACCAGAGCAAACATTATTAATTCCTATTTACAGTGGTACTGCCTGTCTTCCTTTGACAGTATAGTAAAGCAAATTCTCTTAAAGGAGATATTCAAAATATAGCTCTCCTTAAAATG
>NW_022196897.1:90973244-91022107 GCF_008632895.1 Mastomys coucha
AAAAAAAAAAAAAAAAAAAAAAATGGGACGTGGTTTTGCATTAGGTATCTACCCCAGCAGCTAAAAACCCACAAGGTAGTTCAAGAGGGCTGCGGAGAACTGAACCCAAAACTAAGCACAAGATTTTTTTTCTAGTGTGGAATGAACGCCTTCTCATTACAAAATGAATGGAAAAAAAACAAACAAACAAAAAAAAAACAAAATGAATGGAAAGAAAGAAGAACAGGCAGGGTTGGAGAAGTCCAGGCCTCAGGGTTGGCTTTCCTCCCAAGCTTTTTGATACATCTTTTTCAGGTTTTATGAGTGTAAATTCCATTAATGTAATAAGTATGTATTAAAAATGAAGAAAGAGAAAAATTAGGAAAAAAATCATAATTTCCCTTTCCACTATTGCTGTATTGGTCTATGTTACTTTGGTCTTTTTTCTTATCTTTATGTGTGTGTGTGTGTGTGTGTGTGTGTGTATTAATGTGTGTGTGTGTGTTTTATGTATGTGTGTAAGTGTGTGAGAGAGAGATAGCATGAAATATAACCACAATATGAAGGGTTTGACAAATGCCTACTATGTGCCAGGCACTATGCAGTCTTTAGCATTTGCCAGCATTTTAGAATTAACAGTAGCGTGCAGCCCAGTCAGGTATCATTATCATGGCAGATGAAGAGAGAGTCTCATCAGACTAAATACCTCATGTTTAAAGGTTTAGATTGGGATGTGGATTGGGGAACAGAGGAAAGATGGGATTGGGAGGGTGTTGACCAAAGCTATGAATATCAAAAGCCTACATAAAAACCTACTGCTGTGTAGGTTGGTTTTTAAAAAAATACAATTTCTTAAAAAGAAGACATTTTAACACAAGTGTTATGCGTGGATAGACAGTTTGCTGCAGAAGACACGAGTTATTAAGTGAAAATCTCAGTGCCAGATATAGACTACCTCCCTGTTTGTTGGGTAGGCCCCAGAGACCTTCAAAACAGCACAGGCTGCTCCTAATTCTCTTGGTTGTTGTAACTGGATGTTAAGCTGCTCCTGAAGTGAACATCCTTTGGTTACAGAATATAGAAACATCAAGAGGGAATTGACACAACTTCTCCTCTGCTGGTTGGATTTTACAAAGCCATAAGGTTCTGTGCAGGCTGCTGGGAGAGAGAAGACACTGGGCTAGGCATGCTACAGTATTGACCTGCTGGACAAGACGTGCCCACCAGTACCACAGTGGTGTGAAGGCTATGGGCATTACAATCACTTCCTGCTTGGATCATAGGCCTGCTCCAATGGAGGGAATTCATGCTTTGTATGTAAACCTAGTCAAAAGCCCATCCCTTGGGAGGCCATAGGCCCTAGAGGAGAACCTGCTACTGTTTTTTATTTTTGCTAAATGAACATGTTGAACTGTCTTCTAAACATTTATGTTTATAAGCAAAGATCAGCGCCACTCCCAACCTTGGCTAGAGAAGCCCTGTTCTGTAGTAGTGGACAACAATAAAGAGACTCAGACTTCTCAAAGTGCTGAGAATAAGTGACCACTTAGTGAGGAGTGACAAATGGGACATCTATATCAACCACCTCCTCTCTCCACAATACCCAAGGCTCAGGGAACATTGTGGAGGAGGGTTGAGGATGGGGAGGAGGGACTTAGGATGGAGAGGAGGGGTTGAGGTTGGGGAGGAGGGATTGAGGATGTAGAGGAGGGGTTGACAGTGGGGAGGAGGAGTGCTGGTGCAATGAACACTCATAAGCTCTTTGTAATTGTGGGTGCATGCACAAGATCAAGCCAATGGGGGCAGCCAGCACTCCAGCAGGCAGCACTAACTGTACCTAGTAGGTTATAAAAAGACAAACGAGAGGCATGAAGGCGGGAGGGGGATGTGCTGGTGAGTGCTCCTGAGGAATGAGAAGAGGGAGGTGGGTGTGAACAAGACACATTGTATACAAGTAGGAAATTGTCAAAGAATGAATAAATAAGCCATTCTAAAAAGAAAATAAATGTCTCATGTGTAATCATAGTAGTCATCAAGAGATCTCAGAGCTGACTTGGAAACAGTTGAGGTAAGACTAGAGGCTCGACCTCTTCACCTCTGTAGTGCACCTCCCTCTCCCATGGAGATGGTCGTAAAGCAAGCTGGGAGTACATGTGATAGATGTTGCTATGCCTGTATCAGGTTTTCAGTACAACCCATGGCTTAGAGTCAACTGGGGAACTTGGAAAAAACCTTTAATGTTGCCTCACCTCCAGATGTTCCAACACGGGCTGTGTTACCGGTGTTTTTTGAAGCACCACCTCCCTCCCTGGTGGACTTTCTGTGCATTTAGGCTGAGTTGCATTGCACCTGAGTTGCCTGTCACTGATTTCTCTAATACTAGAAAAACGATCCTCAGAAACTAGGGTGATTCCAAACTCTTTAACCATCTGAAAACCACAGTACAAAGGATGACTTCCATATTCAGAATCCTTCCACAGGGCACTAAATTTGAAATCAAACATGAGCCTCTTTGCATATGACTTCCGGTAAATATGCTGTGGCCAGGAGAGGGGTGGAAACTGGTATTCAGGGTCTCTAAATGTCAGCACCCCAAACCTGAGACATGCACAGAATGTTTTAGGTCACTGGTTTGTTTCTACCTGAGTGAATGCTTAATTTCCTTTTGTAGACCTCAGTAATTTCTAGCAGAGTATAGAGTTCATGACACAAACACATCTGGATTTAAGAGTGTGGGTCTGAAATATTCACAGGCCAATATGTTGGGAGCAGATGTTGAATTGGCAGCCCTAGATGATGAGGGTGATCTCACGGGAGGCTCCCATATGGGGCTTTGCTGGAAGCCACATGGCTTTCCCTGTTGGATTCAGTGGCCCTTCCTACCTGGGTGCTTTCTTGTCTGCCCAAAGGCATTTTGTAGCTTTCTTCCTCTCCAGGGACACCCAGAAGCTTAACTTTGCTTCACCTCATGTAGAAATGCCAACAGGGCAGAAAACAGTAGCTTTTTAAAGGAGATGATCAAGTCAGCCAATCCTTATCTGTACCAGACCCAGGGTCAGTGCAAAAGGGAGCTGGTGGAGGCTAAGGTGGGAAAGGCGAGCCTGACTTCCTCAGAGTGGCTAGGAGGGGATGCCCAGGGACACCGGGACCAGATAAGCCAGCTGCGAGTGCAGTTTCTATTGAGTCTTGTCTTTTGACCTTTCTCGGGTGAGCTAGATCTCTGAGATACTAGAGGCTGGTCTGTCAAAGGGAAATCATGAAAGATACTTCACAGGGTGGCTCACAGTGTGCATGCAGCAGGCCTTTGGCTCACCCTTCCCATTCATGCAGCTGTTTCTGGATTGCATATGAGTGTAAGGGGATCCATGTGCTGTGGCTAAATTCGCAGAGCAACAGAATGTAATGCCACAGGTACATCCAGGGACCTGCTGTGTGCCAGTCACAGCACTAGTCGGCATTCTTTGTCCTTTCCCATTGCTGTGCCATCTCTTGTGATGCTCTCTGTATTGAGAGCTTGCCTCCTTTATCTCTTCTGTCCTCCAATCTATCCTCCAATACCCAGGTCAGACCCCCAACTTCTTAGCTTTGTTCTCTGGCTGGATTCTAATTCTCTCCATCTAGATTCCAAAAGCATGTAGGCCCGAGGCTCTCAAACAATAATACATGACAGGCACCCATGATGCATGATGATCTGAGCTGGCTGTTCACTCCCATGAGATAGTGACAGTCATACATCCCAACTCAGAGCCGTGTGTGAAGGCTAGATGAAAGGCTGCGTGTAAAATATTTGAAACATGGTCGATTCAATACAGAGATAGGCTAATATGAATATCATTACAACATGGTATAGCAAGTCATCACAGTGTTGTATAAAATAATACACTTTGACAATGAGAAAAGGAACCACCATTCTGGAACTGACAACCAAAAAGAGCAGATTTGCAGAAGCTGCGTGGATTCCAAGACACTGGAATCTTCCAGACTGCGGATGTACTCCTTAGAGCCAATGGGTTTCCAGAATAAAATTCTATGTAGAGAGAAGAGAGCTTAAGTGCCAAGGTCTATCTACTCCAATTCTCATGCTTTGTAACCTTTGGCAAATCTTCTCCACCCAAGAGTTTGCCTTCTGGCTCAGCCTTCTAGCATGGTACCAGTTAATTATAATAATAGGATAAGGAACTCTCATGCAGCATGGGGATGCTGGACTAGACTGGAGTGGCAGGGTACTGGGGAAAGGATTTATTGTAAATCAAATAAATGGGATCAGAGAGTCCAGGAGAATGTCAGTGTCTACTGAAGTGAAGCCAAGGATGGAGCTGGAGAGTGGACAGCCTAAGGAAGCTTGGTGAGGATGTTGATACACTTGTTTATGGGGACCAAGGGGCATCTAATTTGTGAATAGAAGGAAGGAAATTGGATGGGTTCAAAGGATGCTCTTAATGAAGACAGAGCCAAAACTGACGAGATGAGGCTGCACAGGTTTATATCAAGGCTATAAGTGATCCACAGGTCCTCTTGGGTCATCCATCTAGTACATGGGTGGCCATCACAGGTGCTATTCATGGGGCTGGATGCTAGCGGTGTGGATCTAAAGGAGTTACAGGCAAATCCGTTGAGTATACATTTGATCTTTGATCTGGTAGTATGGGATGATGGAGTAGTCTTGGTAGAAGTTATATCTGGAAGATACTTTGAGAAGGGAGCTCATTCCAGTAATCCATCACAGTTCTCTCTCTCTCTCTCTCTCTCTCTCTCTCTCTCACACACACACACACACACACACACACACACACGATCTTGGGACATGTCTATGGGTCAAAAGGTCCTTGATTCTCAAGTTTCAATAACTTCAATCTGTCACTCTATCTTTAGCATCATTTAGCATTATTGACCCGTAATCCTATGGCCAGTACAAACAAGATTTGGGTTAAGCAGACATGATGCAAAATCCTTCCTTTGGTGTCTCTTACTCTGCCACCTTGGGCACATAGCTCAACCTGTCTGTCTTTCAATGGGGATCTACAAACTACGTTATCAGGTTGTTTCAGGGTTGAGTGAGGAGTTAAGTGGTTAGGAAAGCTGTGCCTGAAGAAATAAACCATCTGAGACTCACCGGTTTGTTTCATACTACCCTCCCAGGCAGCACTCTTGCCTCATGTTGTAGATGAGTAAATGATGGCTCAGAGAGAATAGGTCCTGAGTCATGGGACTGGGAAGGAGATGAATGGAGATTTGAACTGAATCTGTAACTGAATCTGCCTTCTATGGGTGCATAGCGCACATGCGATTATCTTGCTTGTGAGCAGAGCCAGTGTTGGCAGCTATGTTGGACACAAAGCAAGGAAAGCCTCGACTTGCTGAAACTTGTTCCAAGGGTCTTGCATCTTGCCTTTTCTCATCTCATTTATCCACACGCCACCCAGATGGCCACGGGGTAGCAGGGTGGCCAAGAATTTCAGTTTGAGGAAACTCCATTTGCTCTTCTTCCAAGATGACTGAGCATTTTTCCAGGTGAGGCTGGGGGCCCCTTATGCTCCGCAGCAGTGGAGTGTGGCCAAGCAGTGCCTTCACTTCAGCGTTGGTCCCAGCAGAGTGCTTGCTGGAGTTGTTAGATGTCCTTGTTCGTTAAGGATTCTCTGCATTGAGATGCAACCTAATTAGGGTTGAACTCTAAGCCTGTTCATTCGGGGGCTTTAGTTCATAAAAGATTAATGTTCACTTTCCTTGGGTTTTGTTGTCGAGTTCAGCTGGAAGAAATCCAGGGTGCACTTCTTCCCCAAGAAGTAGCACTTTAGTGGTTTGTGAAAATCCCTTTTCCCTCATGCTAAAGCCTTGGTTTGTCTGTTCCCCCAGTCTCGCCTCCCCCACTGCTGCTTTAGTATCTTAGTCAATGATGAAGTATAAGAAAAAAGAATGGATTTTAGAATCAAGAGCTCCATTGCAGAGATCATTCAAAGGGAACACATTTACTTACAGATTTCTCTTTAACAGGTGGCAACTAACAGGACACACTGGGAAACAATTGAGTACTCAGTCAATTGCTCTCTATTCTTCAACAAACACTTATTAAGCACCTGTTGTATGCCAGACACTGGACACGTACCTTATGGGTTGCACAGGCTTTTATGTGAGCGAGATTTGCCTGAATAATTTTATTCTACCATAGAGTAACAAAGTGAACTCTACATGTGAATGTAGAATGTGGAACTCTACATGTGAACGTGAATGTCTTACGTGTGAATGAGTAGCTTCTGACAGTTCCCTTATGGGGAGAAAAAACATATCTAAACAAGTATCTAATGTATTTTCTGGTGACAAAGCCAATATGAGCTAATAATAACAAGACAAAAACACTATACATTTATTACATTTAAGAACTATCAGCTGTTCCAAACCCCAGATCTCAGCCATTTTCACTATGAATGGAACAGTATGTATTCCATCTTGGTTTTACTTGTTTATGTTTACTTATGGTGTGTGGGGGTGTTGTTTCTCTGTGTGTGGGGGGGGTGGGCCTCATGTGTGAATATATGTGTGAACATATGTGTGGGCTCACATGTGTGTTCAGGTACATGTGAACATGTGACCATATTCATGCAGAAATTTAAGGCTAACATTAGAAATCTTCCACTACCCTTCTCCACCTTATTCATTGATAGGACATTTCTCAACTGAACCCAGAGCTGGGAGATACAAGCTAGTCAAAATAATCAGCTTGCTCCCAGAACCCCCTGGGTATGCTTTCCAAGTAGACTACAACAGCTAGCCGGCATTGCATAGGTTCTGGGGTTCTGAGCTCTGGTTCTCATATTTGTGTGGCAAGTGCTTATCTCACCAGGCTCTTTCCTAGGTTTATTTTTAGACAACAAAACTTTACTAGCAGTACATTTGTAATTAAAGAAAGGAAGGCACACAACATTTCTGTTCCATAAAAGCAATCTAGGATCACTGCCAACCACGCTGTGCTTTCCATGCCGGCTTACAGAGAACTTGCTCGCAGTCTATGCTCCCTCGAGTACTGCCGTTTATTCCAGCTGCTCAGAATATTCAGGATATTCTGGCTGTCTCTAATGAGTTATTATTTCAAGCAGTGAACCTCTCTTTTTAGCTAGATTTGGGCATCTTCTTTGAATATATTTCTATAAGTAGACTTACTGAGTCGAAGTGATGGGCTCACTTCCCCACTGCTGACTAAAGTCAGCAAGACCCTTCACATGCACTCTGTTTCTTTTTCCCTGCAATCCTTTCTTGCTCACTTCCCTTTTTTCTATTTCCATGCCTTTCAAAATATTTTTAAAGGAAGCCCAAAGTGATAACATGTGTAGGGGGTAATGATGGTTCAATTTTGAAAGAAGCTGAAGCAAAATGTAGCTGAGCCCTCTTTTTGCACTGAGTTTCTCGGGCTGCCTGAGCTCAAACAAAAATAGCCTCTGCTCTGCCTGGAGTCCACATCCTGCAACTTCCTGTCAGTGTGTGCATTCTTCTGGGAAAGTTCCAGCCCAGCTTTGCTTTGTTTTATGTTCCTTGGGTGATATGTGGGGAGAGCATTTAACCCTGACAGGTGACCATCTTCTTGGAGACAGTGGCAATGGGACTGATTCTTTAAATCTCCAGTACATGAATGCTGTTGACTAGAGACACAGCATCTTCAGGAAACCATGCGAGCTGTTTCTGTGTTGGGAAACTTAGAAAAAATTAGCTGCATTCCTATTCCAGCTTATGCATGAACAAATAGTTCTCCTCAGTGTTTCTGCTTCATATGATTTTGACACTTTTCTCCTTGCTAAAACTAAGAACCCATATGTGGCTGTTAGAAATACCATCTATGTAAGCATCTCGAACATTTTCCTCATTTCTAGTTTTGTTGGGCCACTTAAGTGAGAAACTTGTGCCACCGTAGTTAGAAGATCTGGAAAGAACTGGTAGACACAGGAAGGTGGAAGTCAGCAGTCTAAGCTCATGGCCAATTTTGCTGTGTGTCCAACAGAGGGCAGCACCTTTCTCTCCTTGACTTGCTCAGGTTTGGAAAACCGGCTGCAAAACCAGGATTCTCAGCATCCTGTGCATTCACCCACCTTTCTCATTATCAAAGCTATCATCGGCATACTTCTAGGAACTATGTGCCAGCAAACATTCTTCATTTGTATGATGGTTATGGGCGGTTTGAGCATCCATGATGTTAGATATACCTTCCTTACCAGGAGTCAAAACTGAACAGAGCAGACAAGTTTCTCAAATGACTTTACGTTAGCCCTTACATATTTGAGTTTCTGTGGTTGTTTTATATTTGTTTTTGTGTGTGGTGTATGTGTTTATGTATGTTTGGATGCATGTTGCATGGGTGAACAAGTGTGTGTGTCCTTGTAAGACCAGAGGTTGATAAGTGTCTTCCTCTATCACTAAGCATTGTATTCCATAAACATTCTCTCATTAAGCCTGGAGCTTAATAATTTGGCTGCAGTAGCTGGTCCGGGAGACTCAGGGATTCATGGGTCTGTGCTCCCTGCATTCCAGAATGGAAGCTAGGACACATGCTGGGTTTTGTTTGTTTTGTTTGTTTGTCCACGTGTTACATGGGTTTTGGGAATTAAATTCAGACCTTCATGTCTATGTGGCAAGCACTTTACTGACTGAGCCATTCCCCCAACCCTGCTGGGTTTTGTTGTTGTTGTTGTTGTTTGGTTGGTTGGTTGGTTGCTTTCTTGGTCTTCTGTTTTTATTTTAAGTCTCACTACTCTGGTAGGTCAAGAGTTGGTTCTAAAAAAAAAAAAATCTGACTTTATAACTAGTTTAATCTCTTCTCAATGCTTTATAGTTAAGTTTTTCTAACATCAATTTAAGAAGCCCAAGGAATTTCAAGAATAAGGATTCCAGAGTAAAGTCACCTTGTTGTGTTGGTGTTGTGAGAGGAGCCTGGTGTCAATTAGAAGCAAGTCTATACTACCTCCCTTAGAGCATGTTGATTCCAGCAAATGAAGAGTAAGTTCAATGCCAGTCACTATTGGCTGACAGTGTCCAGATGGTGGAGGAGGAGCTCTTCAGAGAAGAGTGTGGAAAATTAGCAGTGGAAAGAAAACCCGCACTACTGAGGCCTGAGCTCTGCTACCTCTCCACCACCATTCAGTGAGGGAAGCCAGCTTTCTAGAACGGCTCACCCAACTAAGTCAGAGACAAAGTTCCATCCATCAGTGCACATCCCCAGCACCTTCACATGCCTGGAACATACCAGCAGAGTGAGACATGTCAATCAAGGATGTTAAGAAATCCATGACAGCCCTGGGTCAGACTTTGAGCTTCAACCTTTGCCAGCATGGTCAGGAAAGAATGCCAAAGCCCATTTATCTGAGCATCTGGGTCATTTCTGGAAGTAAGATCCAACTGGGGGTTGACCTCTACAGAGTCTCAGAGAGTTCTGAATCAACAGCACATTGGACATAGCTATAAACTCCAATGCCTGTAGGAAGCAGGTGGGTAGAGTCAAGATCAAGGAGTAGATGCCAGTTGCCATGGCACCCTTGCTGATGGTTGTCCTCCTGGGTTGCGTGTCTTGGTGTGGTCTGGGTTGGTCCTGTTCCCAGCATCCAGAATAGTACTTAGTGTTCAAGATACTCTCTGAACATAGGAATGAGCCTAGTCCCTCAACTCCCTACTTCAACTAAAACCATGGACCCAGCAATGAAAATAGAAAGGCCAGATGGGTTGGCAGAAGAAGAGGAAACCAAAGCAAGCTATGGCCTACTATGTGCTTGGTGTGATAGGATTTGGATGGCATTATTTTGTTAAGGCCCTACAGCAATCACAAGGCCAGAGTTTACTATCTTGTAAAACAAAAGAAAGTTAGGCCCAAAAGAGGTCATATAGGTGGCCTACATTACATAGTTAGGAAGTGGCTAGCTCATGGGCTTTGAAGTCACCTCTGAATGTAATTTTCATACCATCCTATTGTGCTGGGGATAGAACACCAAAGCTTTGTACAAAGTGCCACACCATCAGCCCATGTTTCTCATTGAAACAGTCTTAAACTACATTGGATTGTCTTTTCAGGATTAGTTATGTGATTTTGGTATTCAGTTGTTTGTTTGAATCAGTATGATGGGCATAATAATTGGGTTGTAAGGATGGAATAGTTAGAATATGTAAGGTGCTCAGAGCAATACACAGCACATAGTAAATGTTATTTTAAAAGTTTATGTATGGGGACTGGGGTTGCTCTTTCACAGGACCCAAGTTCAATTCCCAGCACTCACATGGTGGCTCACACCAACTGTAACTCCAGTTCCAGAGGATCAAACACCCTCTTCTGACCTCCCTGGGAACCAGGCAAGCATGTGGTCCACAAACATACACACAGGCAAACCCCATCCATGATAAAGAAAATAAAAACGTTTAAAAGAGATAATGTTATTTAATATAGAGAAGATGTTGTTCTGGAGACTTGGATCTATTTTTATTTAACAAGTTAAGATATTTAGTTTGATTTTTACAAAATAAACTTCAATGACCAAAAATGAGAAGAAAAATGAGGAGGAAGAGGAGGAGAAAGAGGAGGAAGAGAAGGAGGATGAAGAGGAGGAAGAGAAGGAGGATGAAGAAGGGGAGGAAGAGGAGGAGGAAGATGAGGAAGAAGAGGAGGAGGAGGAATAAGGGGAGGAAGAGGAGGATGAAGAGGAGGAAGAAGAGGAGGAGGAAAAGGAGGAGGAGGAAGAAGGGGAGGAAGAGGGGGAGGAAGAAGAGGAGGAGGAGGAATAAGGGGAGGAAGAGGAGGAAGAACAGGAAGAAGAGGAGGAGGAGGAAGAAGGGGAGGAAGAAGAGGAGGAAGAAGAGGAGGAAGAGGAGGAGGAAGAGGAGGAGGAAGAGGAGGAAGAGGAGGAGGAAGAGGAGGAAGAAGAGGAGGAGGAAGAGGAGGAGGAAGAGGAGGAGGAGGAAGAGGAGGAGGAAGAGGAGGAGGAGGAAGAAGAGGAGGAAGAGGAAGAGGAGAAGGAACAGGAGGAAGAGGAGGAGCATTGTTTATCCTTTTGTTTTGTTTTTTATTCTGCTACTGAATTTTGTCCAACATGGACTTCGCAAGAGTTGAATACCTAGCTGGTAATGTGGCTCCTTTGAGAGCGCTTACCCAGCATGCATGAAATCTCAGGTTCAACCCCCAGCTCCACATGAATAGGTTTTGGTGGCACACTTATAAGCCCAGAACTTGGAAGATAAATCAGAAATCATTATCAAGTCCAAAGCAAATTTGAGAAACTGTCTCAAAAGATAAAAATCAACAACTAAAAAACTAAGAAAACAAACCAACGTAGAAGTCAGGAGCCCCTCCTAGATAAGTAACCTAAAACGCTGGATTTGTAGTTGATTTGTATATCTTATTTTTAAGTTTTGGTGGTGAGTCTTTTTGCTATTTCCACTTTTGTCTGCTTGAAGTAGGGTTTTCTTGTTTTGCTTTGTTTTGCTTTCCTAGTTGGTCACTTCTAAAGACAAACCACCAGAGTGTAGTTTCCACATAGAGATCTTGTGAAGTATTAAAGGTGCCAATGGGTTTGGAGTGAGAACACTGGCCTAGCTCTCCATGCTTGGTTTCGTAGCCCTCACAAACTTCACTATCTACCAGAGCCTCAGTTTGCCCATCTATGAAATGAAAACTACAGGTAAGAGCTTATATCCCACTCATAGATGCAACAAAGGGACACAGCAGTTGGCCTGTACAGGCATGAGGCTTCTCCTCTCCCCAGATCAGGGCCACTCCAGGGGTAAACTCCACCCGAATCAGGCCAACATCTGAAAAATGAGTGTACTACTGAAATGGACGCGTGGCCCTTCAGAGTTCCATGGTCCCTCATTCCCCTAGTCAAAGGGACTTAATTATTCTTCCTCTGGGATTCAGGAGATGTGTGCAACATTTGAAATTTTTTTTAAAAAAAATTAATTAGCTAAATAAGATAGTCCCCTCCTCTCCCAGGCACAGTTTCTGTGAGTGATGGAGTTCTAGGTGTAAACCTGAGACTGGGAAATGCACTTCCTATGTCTATGTGTGTGGGGCTGAGAATGTGTGATCAGAATTAAAGAAGAGAGGCAAAATACAGTAAGGATCAAGGAGAAACAGCGGCTAACAAGTCTGCCTCCTCTCCCAGGAACCATGGAGCCTGCTAAGAAGCCATGTCCTTATCCTATCTGGCCATTGATTGGCAAAGCTAATGCTGCTGGGTTTTTATTGTTCTGTGTATTCAAATGACTTTAGACCAGGCACACAGGAACTCCAGCCAGCAGAGTGGCTCAGGTTCCTTCAGGTCTCTCTGTGCTGGTGTGTCCTGAGCAGACCTTGGGCCCAGGCTCCACAGCCAGTCTCACAACACCCAGAGGAAGCTGCTGCACTCCCAACTGCTCTAACACGCCCAGGGTCACAGGATCCCAGAATCACAGGATTCCAGAGACAGCTTGACTCTGAGGAGTTCTGACACAACCAGGATCACAGGAAGGACAGGCTCCAGTCAGATTTAATAAGGGCAGGTAGCACTAGAGATAACCAGATGGCGGGGGGCAAGCGTAAGAAAATAAACAACACAAACCAAGGTTACTTGGCATCATCAGAACCCAATTCTCCCACCATAGCAAGTCCTGGACACACCATCACACCAGAAAAGCAAGATTCAGATCTAAAATCACTTATCATGGTGATGATACAGGACTTTAAGAAAGACATAAATAGCACCCTCAAAGAAATACAGGAGAACACAGGTAAAGAACTAGAAGCTCTTAAAGAGGAAACACAAAAATCCCTTAAAGAACTACAGGAAAAAACAATCAAACAGGTGAAGGAAATGAGCAAAACCATCCAGGATCTAAAAATGGAACTAGAAACAAATGACTTTAAATGTTTTTAATAAAGAAATAATGATTTATGAAAATGTCATTTAAACATAGATGTGTAAAATAAGTAATCTATATTGAAGATTATAAAAGTCCACTACAGAAAATCCTGAAAGTGAAGAAAGCAAAAACTTCCCACAGCCGTTCACCCAAGAACTACATTTCAAGCATCATCCTGCTCACCTCTCTGAATATGTGCATGGAATCTGTGGAGAACACATAGGCAAATTTGGAGCATGCTGGACACATGGTTTCTGTGTGGTGTTCTTTTTCTACCTGACACTCTGTGGTTAGCTTATTTCCTGTGTATTGCTGAACAGTTTTCAAAGTCATGATTCTAAATGGTTGTGTAATTGCATCGGATGGATGAGGATGATTTATTTAACTACTTCCTAGTGGTTGGAAATTTAGATTAAATTGAAATAACTTTTCAATGAGAGGAAAAAAATCACAATGATGCTATTTATGAGCCAACAAGGATTTCTGACCAGCACAAGCAGCCAGCAATAAAAGTCAGTGTCACAACCCAGCATGTGATGAAAGTTCCAGAAATGTCTGGGGAATAGAGATGGAGATCGTGAGGGATGAGGTGAATTATGAGTGTCTATTATTTGTACGGCTCAGTAAATATATACATGACAGAACTAAGTACCCACTTGTTAGTGACTTATGTAGTCACCTCTGAGCCTGAGCGAGGATTAAACAGTAATCCAGGGGGCTTCGTTAGAGGACAGAGAGAAGCAGTCAGTCCTCATGGAAAGGCGCGTACCAATTCTCACGGCACAAGTATGTTCCTTCTGCCTTAGCATAGCTTTGACTTTCAAAAGAGTCAGTCTTCAGTGTGTATATGTCCCCGTGCATCTACATGTGTATGCCTGCCAGGAAGGTGTAAGGAAGATGGAGAGGTGAGCTCTTCCTTTGCCTTTCTCTGCCAGGATACATCAAAGGTCACACCAGTAGATCCTTATTAACTTGAAAAATCTCAAAAGCACAGTAAATGTCTCTGGCTCTCTTTCTGAGGTTCTCTGCCACCTATTCATGATAAGGAAATAGAGCCGAAAGGAGGTTCAATGACTTGTTCAAGATTTCATAAACATAGGAGCCCAATCATGGCAATGCCCTAGATGTTTCCACTACAGGGCACTTCTGAGTAAGAAGGGCAAGCAGTTTTAGAAGATGCTCCCTTCCATGCTTAGGACCCCATATGTAACCCATACTTGACCTCTCCAGCACACTTGGTCATTCTTTCCTACTTTTTCTCTAAAATACACAACCCATCTGATATAGTGTAGGCCAGATTTCACACTCAAGGGACTCCTGACCAGACATTCTTTCAAAGGGATGTGGCGATTACAGATTATAACAGTAACAGCTGCTACTTATTAAGCACCTACAATATGTCAAAAACCTTCCCAAATATGGATTCCATTTCTTGGAAGATCAGCATCCTTATGATACCCTTACAAGTGAACTAAACTAATGCTTAGAAGGGTAACTTCAGCCTCTTAAGAGGCATAAGGTTCAGATGAGAGCAGACCTGGGGTGTTGTCCAAGGGAGCTCAAGTTCAAAGCCATCTAACTCCCTTTGCACTATCCTGAATCAGAGAGTTGAGAAGTGACATTTTATGGTACTTGAGGTTTTGTTGAATCTTTCCTGCATGATGTCTAGGTGATGAGTAGGCTACTGAGCCAAGTTGTGGGGGCCAGGAATTTTTAAAAAGAAGAACCTCCCTTTCTGGCTTACTCCAGAGCTTCCCTTCTGGCTCACCTGTCAGGTTCCATGGATGCTATTCTCTCCAGAAGGTCAAACCTCATGACTTCTGAAACTACTCTTTGTTTCTTCCTGAAGCCATGTACTTGGGTGTTCTTAAAGTTGTTTACAAAAGTCTCATTAGATTCTGCTCTGCATAGCCAAGAGCAGAAGAACTTTTGGTCGCCATGAAGGGGGATGTTCAAAGCACTGGGAATAGTCAGGGTTAAATCTCTCCCACTTCTATGTGCTCCTGTGATGGTGACTCAAACCCCTGACATAGACATATTGTAAAGCAGAGACGCTGGCACTTCAAAATGGGCTCAGAGACTCTAGAGTTGTATTGTGTCTGACACAGGATGGCTTTTACTCCTGTTTGCCTTAGCTCGGAGCAGGTGCTTCCCTACAGAGCTGGATGCAGAACAGTGGCCTTACCCTTTGCCAACTCCGTTTGTCTTATTAAGAAATAGTTTTAACACACCACTCTTAAGAAAAATGTTACTCCCTGGAGACTTTCCCCACACAAACTCCACTGTGCGTTTTGAATAAGAGTGGAGCAACCTAGACCACTTGTGGATGAAGGGTGGCATCTCTTGTCTGATGGGACAGCCAGCTTTCTTTTCTCCTTCAACTCCAGTGTAGTTTTCTTCTCTCTCAAACCCTAGGAAGACCTGGGGAGACACAAACCTTGATCTTCAGAGCCTGAAGAGAGTGACTAGGTGTCTTCTGCTATCCCAGAAGGGTCAGATTCCATCATGAGTGTCCATTGGCATTGTAGATGGGAAGGGAAGGCACAGAAAATAACATATCCAGCCCAGTTCTGGGGTACTGATGTGTCATTCTGCAAAGCCCAGATTTACAACCAACCCTGAACCCCAGGAGCAGCTTCACTAAAAGCAGGAAGGAGAACTCAAGGGGGAAGGAAATCGGGACAGAGCCTCCATTTTTCTACTCTATCTGAGCAGGAACTTCATAGATAGATAGATAGATAGATAGATAGATAGATAGATAGATAGATAGATAGATAGATAGATAGATGGATGGATGAAGATAAAGATATAGATACATAGAGATATACAGATATAGATATATAGATATGTACAGATATATTTAATACTGAATTGGAGTAAAAAAAGCAATCAACCAGGCCCAGGTCCAGGGCTTTGGGTCAAACCTTGAGTTAAATTTTGTAATTCTCCCCATTGATTTCATTCATACTTTCATTGTGCAGATATGGGCAGCCTGAAGAAAGACACCCAAGTGCCCATCTCCACTATGATGGGAGAATGTGTGACAGAGAGATGGGAAAGAGACAGTGGAGAGATGGGAGAGACAGCAGAGTGGAGGGGTTTGTATACTGCAGAGAAAGGTGGAACTGGAGATTTGATGATGGTGGCAAACAACCAGATAAGAGAAGCCTGCACAACTGCTTGAGGCCATCTTGATGTCTTGGCTTGGGCTTTGGCAGGGGCCATGTTTGGGTATGTGTCCCTGTGGCCTGAGTTATCACCAAAGGCCATGTTGATGTCCATGGTCTGGGCTGCCACTAGAGACCAAGTGGATGTGTGAGGGCCTTGCTGCTATGGGGGGACATGCTGCTCTGAGTGACCTGGGCTGCTATCTGAGGCCATGGTGACATCTGGGTCCATGCTGCTGCCTGGGATCATGTCTGGGTCTGTGGTCCCTTCACAGCCAGAATCTATGTTGATGCCTCAGATGCATGTTATCACCAAAGGCTATGCAGATGTCCCTGGGTTGGGCTCCCGAGGCACTGTGCTAGACTGGCCCCACCGCTTGTCTGGGCAGCACAGTAGAGCTGACCCTGGTGCGAGGGTCAGGTGAGCTGGCCAAGAGTATGCGTGTGGGAGAGTTGGCCCTGCCCCTTGCCAGCTGTGATGTGGGACAAGCTAGCTGGGATAGTGCTAAAGAGCTGGTCCTGGTGGTACCAGGACAGGAGAGCTGGTGGGTTGACCAACTCAGATATCAACCAGGCCAAGATCTAGGGCTTAGAGTTAGCCCACTCCAACATCTACCCCATCTATGAACTGCTGGACCGTGTGAAAAAGCCAGTCCTACAGATCCAAAGCTGCAGGATCTCCACGACACAGGACAACAACAGGGTAACTAGGAGGAGTCCCCATGAGGATCTAGTGTTGATGATGTAGCAGAAGCAGGAGGCCTCAAACCAGAGCAGTGACTCCTTGCAATGAACATTTGCAAGTAAAGATGTGTGGACAGAAGGGTGTACTGTGGGACACACTGCGCCTGACACACTACAGCTTCCGTGACAAGTTTATTTTTTTTAAATTCTATTCTATTTTTGGGGAGAGAGGGAGAGGATGCAAGGGCAGAAGGCGATGAGTGGGGTTGGGGTGCATGATGTGAAACTCACAAAAGAATCAATAAAAGGATTTTCAAAATGTGTACTTCAAAGCTATAATCGAGCCCTGACAGCTATGTGCATGAGTATTTTGCCTCCAGGAATCAGTCTTATCACCCACTACCTTCTCCCACACAGGGGACCAAAAATGGACATCATTCCTCCTGGGAAAACACTTCCTGCTCTGAACTTCTTCATGCCATCGGAATGGTTATAGTATTTTTATTGTAAATTTTTATTTGGCCTAGTTTGAGACAGAGTCTCATGTAGCCCAGACTAGCTATGAACTTCTGATCCCCCTGCCTCCACCTCCTCTCCTGAGTGATGGGATTATAGGCATGTGCCGCCATGCCCAGCTAGAATGGTTATTTTTAAACTGCTATTTTTTTTTTTAAAAAAAAAAACGCGTATATCCAGATTTGTTGCACCTACTTATAACATGAATTTAAAACAGTTTGTGATCAAATGGCAATTTTAATTTGTCTTGATTCATGTGAAAGTAATTTAAATTCACATTAGTATTCCGGGAACTGATCATTAACACTTTTTAACTGATTTTGTAAACACATTTTGCTTCCAAAATAAACATAAACAGGAAAGCGAAGGGCTCGGTGGAGCTGAGGCATGAAGACACACACCCACTGGAGGGGAAGGGCAGAATCCTCTGCATAAAACGCAAAGCCATTTGAGAGTTATTTCATCAGCCACTCACTTCAGGAAAAATCTGCAAGAAAAATGCGAATAGTTTCAGATTTGCCTGGTGGGGAATTTCAAGCTGCAGGGTTGTATGTGTGCCTATCACGGCTCATTGCAAATCATTAAGACTGGGTGGGAGGTGTGAACTAACTAATGTTTCATAAAGCAGAAGGAGCTGCATGCAGCAAGATGAGCAAAGTGGCTGGGCCACCTCTGCACTTGGCTGCAGTGAAGAGTTGAAGCTACATAGTCTCACAAAGGTTTACAAGCTGGCACTCCCCTCACCTCTATCCCCACTAGGGCATTGCTTAGCCTTCACCCAGACACCTCGAGGGTCCTCAGTTCACCTGGCTAGAATGCTCCATTGTTGTGTCTTGGTGTCCAGGAGTGTGTCGTGTGTCATTTAAATATATGCCTTGCAGAAAAGTAAAACCTAACTGTGTGTTTACAAGTTTCATGGGAATTTAATTCATAACATTCCCCTGACACTCTTTAAAATTTTTTTTGGTTTCTTTTTATTAGATATTTTCTTTATTTACATGTCATATGATTTCTCCTTTCCCAGTTTCCCTTCCAAAAAACAAACAAACAAACAAAAACAACAAGAACAAATCCCTGTTGCCTCCCCCTACCCCCTACTTGTCACTCCATCCTCTCCCACTTATTGGCCCTTGAATTCCCCTACACTGGGGCACAGAACCTTCACAGGGCCAAGGGCCTCTCCTCCCATTGATGATTGACTTTGCAGTCCTCTACTATACATATGCTCCCAGAACAATCAGTCCCACCATGTATAATCCTTGGTTGGTGGTTGAGTCCCTGGGAGCTCTGAGGGTACTAGTTAGTTCAAATTGTTGTTCATCCTAAGGGGCTGCAAACCCTTCAGCTCCTTTGGTCCTTTCTCTAACTCCTTCATGGGGACGTTCGGAATACAGGAAGAACAACCCACAAATCACAAGAAACTCAAGAAGAAGGAAGACCAAAATGTGGACATTTCATTCCTTCTTAAAAGGGGGAAAAATACCCACAGAAGGAGTTGCAGAAACTAACTATGGAGCAGAGACTGAAGGAAGGACAAGCCAGCCTAATATAGCTATCTCCTGAGGGGCTCTGACAGTACCTGACTAATACAGATGTAGAGGATCACAGCCATCCATTGAACTGAGTACAGGGTCCCCAATGAAGGAGTTAAATTTTTTATTATGTTTTATTTATTCTCCCTCTTCTCTCTCTCCCTCTCCACGCCCCCCCATGTGTATGTGTGTGTGTATGTGTGTATGTGTGTGTGTGTGTGTGTATGTCTGTGTATGTGTATGTGTGTGTGTATGTGTGTGTGTGTGTATGTGTGTGTGTGTGTGTGTGTGTGTTGAAGCACATCACTTGGGAGTCTGTTCTCTCCTTTCCTTCCACCATGTGGATACTGGAGTTAGCAGGCTTGGCTGCAATACCTTTATTCACTGAGTCTTCTCACTACCCAACTGCACAGACTCTTAGACCACACCCTATTTTAGACCACACCTTCCCTTAGGCCACACCCACTCTCAGGCCACCCCCTTTCCCTTTCCTTTTTTGGTCCCCTTACTTACCATGTTCTTTAAGGCTAGTGGTTCTCAACCTGTGGGTCAAATGACCCTTTCACAGAGGTCACATATCAGGTATCCTGCATAGCATATATATTTACAATTACAGTAGCAAAATTACAGTTACGAAGTAGCAACGAAGGTGTCACCATAACACAAGGAAATGCATTAGGAAGGCTAAAAAACACTGTTTTAGGCATTTTCTAATCTCTGCAACAATTCCTCCAACCTGCATGCCCTGGGACTTGTGGGACTTTCTGTCTTCTCATTGGCAAAGGGGAAAAGGGGGCTTGATCTCTCAGCTTGTGGTTTTCAAATGCAATATAACCAAATGCAGCATCCTGTTAGGAACCAGGCTTGGGACCAGATGCAGCATCAGTTCCCACCTCAACCCTGCTATCAGGCAAGTTGCTTCATCTCTCACTATCTGTAAAACAGAAAATGACCTTTATTTCATAAGATCGCTAAACAAGTAAGGTAGGTACCAATAAATGGATAGCTAAGCTGTTCTTACTGCAAGTCTTTTTTATTTATTTATTCATTCATTCATTTGTTTGTTTGTTTGTTTGTTTTTCATGTTAAAACAGCCGTGACTCAAAAAAATTTCAAAGCTGCTCATTCCTTAGTGATCTAACAATGTTGTTGACATGAGAATACTTGGGTGTTGCTGAGCTTGACAAATGGACTCTTTCTTCGCTCAGTGAGTGGGGGGGTCCCAAAAACTATACAGCCACCAAAACCAACCCAAGCTTGTGACTTTAAGGTTCTTGAGATTTCAAAGAATGACATTCACGGACCACATGACATGAGTTTTAAGAGCAGTTTATTATAGGCTCAAGGATGGTATCTTAAAGAGAGAATGGGAGCGGGGGTGGGGTGGGGGGTGAAGAGAACAGAGTTCCTTCACAGTAAGAGAGAGTTCTCAGGAAATAGGGTAACACCATCTAGCTGCTAATCTGGGGACTTAGGAAACGACTATAGCAGAAGTTGGGATGGTGTCCAGGAAGAGAGATAAGATTCTCAGTCTGTCACAGGGTATCTGGGTGCCTTGCCTCAGTTTCAGGTCCACAGTCACAGCTTCTAAGAAGTGGCCCAGGGAGATAAAACCAGAGCTCCCTTCCTGTAATCCTGGCCTCCAGCAAGGACGTTCTTAGAACCGATTGGTCTAGGTTGCTTCCTATTATGATAAACACCATAATAGAAAACAACTTGGGGAGGGAGGGTTCATTTGGCTTACACGTATAGATCATAGCATAAGGGCAGGTGAAATCAGGGCAGGAACTCAAGCAGAAACCATGGAGGCATGCTGCTAACTGTCTGTTCTTTGCTCTAATGCTCGCACTTGCCTAAGGATGGTTCCCCCTAACAGTAGACTGGGCCTTCGCACGTCAATCATCAATCAAGAACCAATCAAGTCCTCACTGACAGCCACAGGCCAACCTGCTAGAAGCAATTCTTTAATTAAGGTTCCCTCTTCCCAGGTGACTCTAGTTGTGTCAGGTTGACAACTGAAAAAGAAAAGTGGCTAGGACGCTGCTGCTCTGGCATCCCTGCCCTACCTGACCAGCTTCCGGGCCTAGTTCTCATCATTGTCTCCCATTTGTTCCTTGCCTTGAACTACACAGAAACCACAAATGAAGGGACAATGGCAAGGTCCCTTCCCTGGGGAAGCATCAACAATTACCTATTACTCTTTATGGAATTTCATTCAATAGAACCTGAGCATTAAAGTCTACAATAACAGAAGAGAGGAAAAATGGCTCCTGGCTTTGAGTTAGATCCAGTTGTTCTCTGTGTCTCTGCTCATCTGAGTTGGATGGCATAAACACCAGGAAGCCATGTTATCATTTGGCTGTAGGAGGCCATTGAAAGTACAGCTTGTGTCATCTGTAAAGTAGAAATGATGTTGTCTTGCTTTGACATTTAAGCTCCCTGGTTTAAGAAAGAAAAAGTAGGTATGGTTCAGAACTGTGACTCCCCAGAGGAATGTAAGACAGTTGCTACTGCTGGTTCTGATGAGAACAAGTGAGCTTAGAGGCCCCAGTTTTCTTCCAGTGTCCCTGGATAAATTAGAGACCAGAACCCTAAGGGTCCTTGAGACTAGGAACACTGTATTCTCCCCACAAACTCCTACATTGCTCCCTCCCTGAAGAGCACAGTTGGACTCTATGAGAGCCATAGGGTTCCCAGCCACTGGCCTGTGAGAGTCAGAACTCTGGTTTTAGGCAAAGTTGTAAGTCTGTACTGGAGACGGTGGGAGCAAGTACACTAGCTCATGACTCTGACTCCAAAGAACTGGACTGTCTGTGTTGGGGAATCACAGGCCACTCAAAATACATTATCTCCTTGGGGGAACTCTAAATTTCAGGAAAGGATTGCCAATCACCCTCTCCTCTCTCTGGCCACAGTGACAGTCCAAGATAGACATCATAAGCAGTGTTGATGCTGTGTGTCTGTCTTGCACATGTAGCGGGCTGCAAATGCCATGCTGCTCATTAACACACCTTAGGGAACCACCAGCCATAATTGGTGCTGGTACCTGAATACCCCAGCTTCTCCTTCCTCAGGAAATATGTATGTGATACCAGGTGTCCTCCTGTATGCTTTCTACTTTTCCCCTTGAGACAGGGTCCCTCGGTGAGCTGGGAGCTATCTAGCTACCAACAAACCCCAATGATTCTCCTGTGTCCACTCTGATGCTGTGCATACAGGCAGGTGGCCATGCCTAACCTTGATGTGGGTTCTCAGGATTTGAACTTGGATCCTCACACTTGCACATCAAGAGCTCTTACCTGCTGATCCAGCTCCACACCTCAAGCTTATTCTATTATTATTATTATTATTATTATTATTATTATTATTATTATTATTATTATTATATTTATTTGCAATCCAGCCATTGACCCTCCTCCCGGTCCCCCTCACATAGTTCCTTATCCTGTTCTTCCTCCTTCTTGCCTCTGAGAAAGTGCTTTACCCCCATTCAGGCCTCCCCCTTCTCTGGGGCCTCAGTCTCTAGAGGATTAGGCATGTCTTCTCCCACTAAGGCCAGACCAGGCAGTCTTCTGCTATACATGTGTCAGGACCAGCTGCCTGTATATGTTGCCTGGTTTGTGACTCAGTCTCTGGGAGCTCCCTGGGGTCCAGGTTAGTTGAGACTGCTGGTCTTCCTATGGGGTCACCCTTCCCTTCAGCTTCTTCAATTCTTTCCCTAATTCAACCATAGGGGTCTCTGACTTCAGTCCAATGGTTGGATGTAAGTATCTGTGCCTGTCTCAGTCAGCTGCTGGTAGGGCCCTAGTTTATCCTTAGAAAAGTGGTCATAATTTCCATGGTGTACACCAAGTGGCAGGTCAGGTAACACACTGGAAAGCAAAGGGCATTTAAACAAGCCCACCTTTTGATCCTCAAGGGAGAAAAAAAGAGACCAGTTTGCAGCTGTGGGAAGTCCTCTAGACAGCCTTAAACTCTCTCTCTCCCTCTCTCTCTCTCTCTCTCTCTCTCTCTCTCTCTCTTTCTCTCTCTCTCTCTCCACATCCTTTCTTTACATCTGGGGTGTGCTTTGCCAGGTAACTGAATGAATGGCACACAGCAGAATCAAGGAGAATGGCTTCTTTCTTAACACTCTCCAAGTAACAGAACTACCTAGCGATTAGTGCCTCTTTTGTGGGGAGAATTCGATCCTCACGCCATTGTTCTCCAGGCTTGGAGGAAGCCAAGCCCACAATCAGAATGTAATTGAAGTATGTTTGCTATAATGGGTTCAGATGTTTGTGATCTTCAGCACTTTATGAATTCTGTGGCAGATGGACGAGGGCAGGTAGCAGGCAGGAACAGACTGGGGAAGGCAGCCTGGCCCACTGACAAGGGCAGACACAGCTGTGGCTCTGGTGTTATTCAGCATGCCCACCCACGGCACCGGCAGCCTGCCTTCCCCACCTCACACCACGGCCAACTTAATGAAGAGTGGAGGTAAGCATGAATCCTGGCTTTCCAGGGATCCGAATGTTTGAGAGGCCCAGAAGAAGCCACATGGTAGAAACGATGCCAAGTTCTTTTGCCTCTTGCTTTTCAACAAGGGGGATGGGAAGAGGGAAAATGCACCAAAAAATGTGTACCTAAACACTTTCTGTGTTTCCTGGACTTTTTCAGTTCTTTTCTCAGAAACTCTGTGCCAGAGGGGGAAGGGAATCTGAAAGTAATAGCCAACCGAAGGGATTTTTTTTTTTTTTTTAACTGAATACAAGAACTTAGGTGAATGCATCTGAAAATACCACAATGAAACACATCACTCTTTATGTCTTTAACTTAACATTAAAAGATTAATAATAGGGCTCTGGAAATGGCTCAGACGATGAAATGCTTGCTGTGTGAGCATGAAGGCCTGAGTAAAAGCCCCAGCATCTACAGAAAGAGAGCCAAGCATGGTGGCACACGCTGTAGTCCCAGAGCCTTGCTCTGGTCCCATTGTGTGTACTTCACGCTACTTCAACATAGCTAGATTTCTGTTTGCTCATCTGTCAAATGTCCCAAATAATGCCTGCCTCATAGGCCCTTTGTGTACACCCTGAAGTGAGCTAATTTGTTAACAGTTCACATTTACTGAACATTTATTATGGGGGTCGCATGTTATAAGCAAGCCCTTTGACAGTCTCATAATGTGCTGGGCCTCCTCACTAGAACAACACATACAGCCCCTCCACACACACACACACCCCAATTTCTTGACATTTCAACTCTGCTCTCAAATCTCTGGAAACCCAAGTTCTAACTCTGGGCAGTAGAGGTGGTTTTAATCTGAAAGACTTAGCACCCAAGACCCAGTTTGACTGTCTGGAGGGTAACTGAAGTTATTTGTCATGCTTAGCATCTATTCGCACAGTTTACAGGAAAGCATGCCTGATTTGCTTGTTAATTCGGTTACTGCCTCAGTCAGTGTTGAAGGTTTAGATAAGATGCTCTTTATAAAGGATAAGAATCCTGAGTCGTGCCTCCAATGGTCTCATAAAAGCAAGGGATTCTAGGATGTTCGATGGCATCCAAGTCGCCTATAATACACCAACACAGAGGCCGGGGAGATGGTTCGGTGTGTTAAGCTTTGCCATGCACCCTAATGAGCTGAATTCAGGTCCTCAGAGCTCACATAAAAGCCAAACTCAGCATCACAAGCATCTTTAATCCTAGCATGTTCCCACCAGGAGACGGAAGGCTGAGAGAGTCAGCCAACCCTGGGTGCACGGCAGTGAACAAGGAGAGAGGCGAGGGCTGAAAGCTGAATGTTGTCCTTGGACATCCAGGTCCATGTCCTGTGCACGCCTACAGGCACACACATGAACGAGCACGTTCTTCTCTCACTTCTGTGCCTTCTCACACTTCTCTTCCTCCCCTTGCCACACACACACACACACACACACACAACCACATTCTTATACTCCCGTCCCTTCTCACACCCCTCTCTCTCTAAGCCCCCTCTCTCACACACAGAATACACAGATACAACTAATTCATTTTCTAAATATATTGATTCAGTCACTTGTGAGAAAACAAAACAAAACAAAACAAAAACAAAACCCCTAACCATTGCCTCTCTGTCCACCATGGATGAAGCAAGATATCTCATTATATCTTATTATACACAAACACTCTAAAATGCCTAAAAGCAATTTTGAGGGTAGAGACACTCAAGCTATGTGTATTTTCCAGGACCACATAAAACTTATAATTTAAGAAAAACATAAATTAATGAAGTGGGATATGTTAAAAGCAGGATGCTGTGGACCAAGAATCTTTGAGGATGCCCCTCACCATCCCATCTCCAGGCACATAGAACAGAAGCCAGTATAATCCATATTAACAGAGAAGTAAAATAATTTGGGAGAAAAAACAACAACCCGTAATTATTCTAGGAGAGTAAAACTGTGTGCCTTGAAATATCAAAGTAATTATCAGGTTAAATTTCTATGATCCTTGCAATTTCTATGAAACCTGGAAATGTTGGGAGTATAGGCCTGGCATATCTCTTAGAGCAAAATTATACTTCTTTTTCACTTAGTCTAAAAGGTCATAATTAAAGATATAAAGAAGCTAAGTGAGTAATGGGGTTCATGATTCAGGAGGATGTGCAGGTTTTGTAAAGGTCTCGTATGCCTTAGGAAATGGGGGGGGGGGTCACCAAGTCAGGTGGTCTAGGGAGCCTTTGGGGGCTCAGTGCCCTCAAGGGGGATACAAAGCTGTTAACTGAGCCAAAGGTGGTTCTGAGAAGTGTATTCATTTACATTCTTTCAGGATTTGTGGCAGGATTTCAGGATTACTTTTCCTGAATATTAAGGAAATACATAGCAAAATATTTTCAAGGACACTTATTACAAAAGTCTCTAAGAACCATGAAGTGTCCCCCCAAATAACTTCACCACCCTGAGGTGGCCACACCACTAATATTTTAGACTATGGGGCTAAAGACATAGCGTAGTTGGCAGAGTGCTTGCCTAAAATGCTGGGTTTAACCACCAGAGTGCTACATGAGTGAGACAGAGGGTGGTACATGCCTGTAAATCCCAGCACTCCACCCAGGGATGCAGAGGCAAAGAGTTCAAGGTCACCCTTGTTAATGGTTAGTTCAAGGTCATCCTGGAATGAATAAGACCCGATATCAAACAAACAACAACAACAATAGCACACAAACGAAACCCCAAATCCCCCAATTTATAGTCAGTGTATTAGTTGGGTGTGTGTTGTTGTTTCTGTCGTTAGGATAAGATGCCAGTCTGCGGCAGCAAAGCTTGATTTTGGCCCATGGTTTCAGAAGTTTCTGTCACATCAGGGAACTGGCAGTGAAGCTGGTAGCCGATGGGGTGTGCTAAAGGTTTCTTCACATGGCAACAGACCATGTGCAGAAACTAGCCAGGATCAGGCAAAGAGCCATGAGCTTTCAAAGACTCGCCTTAATGACCCACCCTCCCAAAGGCTCCAGAACCTCTGACCCAGTGAACTGAAAACAAAGCACTCACAGCGGCCTGGGGAGAGCATTTCAGAGTCAAACAGTGGATTTTTTTCTATGTGTTTTATTACTTTTTTATTGGGGAGGGCATTTGGCTTATACTACCTCAGCACTGTTCATCGCTGAAGGAAGTCAGGATGGGGATTCAAACAGGGAAGGATCCTTGAGGCAGGAGCTGATGCAGAGGCCAGGGAACTTATTAGCTTCTTCCCATGGCTTGTTCAGTCTTCTCTCTCTCTCTCTCTCTCTCTCTCTCTCTCTCTCTCTCTCTCTCTCTCTCTCTCACACACACACACACACACACACACACTTTTCTTATTTATAATACTTTATTAATTATATCTGAATTTTACATCATGAACCCTGAGCACCATCACTTCCCAGTCCTCCCAGGTCTACCCCATCCTTGGGACCTCCTCACCTCACCCCTCCCCAAAAAAGAAGAAAAGCAATCAAACAAACAAACAAGTCCAGTTTGTGCTGCCCATATACTCACTGGAGCATGGTCGAAGTCCCAAAGACCAATCTCTTAAGGGAAATTGAATCATCATTGCCATGTCCCCTCCCCGCTGGAGCCCCCTGCCACCTACATCTGCCAGAAGCCCTTGGTGTTGGAGAGCTACAGTTGAGCATCCTTGTCACAATTTTTAAGAGTTCTCTTCTGTGGCTTTCTGTCTAGGCTACTATTTTTCTGGAGGTGGGGGTAGGACTTGTCACGGAAGCCTTCCACGTTCCTCTTTCTCAACTGAGTCTGCGGTCATCATTACCATGGCAAAAGTAATCTCCTTGGCCTTTACTGTCAATGAGAACATTAATCATGGACTTACATATGGTTTCTGGCGACACTGCGGACCACAGACATCTATTTGGTCTCTTGGCCACTGACCTCAGCATGGTCTCCTATGCATTACAGACCGCAGACATCAACCCAGCCCTCTGCTGCCGCATGAGCCACCATCACGCACTTGACAGCAGTACATGCCATTCATACCAACACGGTCCTCAGTGCCCACACAACCCACAGATATCAACAGGGGTTCAGGCTACACAACACAGACCATGAAGATCCAAATAGCCTTCTATGGTAACACAGGCCATGGACATCAGCACAGGCCCTGGCTACAGCAGAATCGTGGACCCAGACATGGCCCTCAGAGGACCTGAACAGCACCATGGCCTCAGGTGACAGGGCAGGCCTCTCCCATCAATATGGCCCCAGTGTGCTTTTATTTTTTAAGAATTATTTAAAGGAGGTGGGGCATGAGTGGGGAATCTGAGGACAACTTGAGGGAGTCAGTTTCTCCTTCCCACGGTGTGAGTTCAGTGTCATTGGGCTTGACAGCAAGGGCTCTTACACGCAGATCCACGTCCCCAGCCTTTTATGTACTTTTCATCGTGGTTAAAATTTGCCTCTGTCTAGCGCTTGGCATCTTAGTTAAAATGACCTCTCATGAAGATAATAACAGTTTTCTGGGACTGCTGAAGCCTCTTATTTAAATCCTTCAGCAGTCTCAAGATGACTCTTTGTGTTCTTTTTTTTTTTTTTAATATGTTGACTCTCTGTAATATCAGGTATTCATAATGGCTACCTAGAGTCAATGTACAAAGAACTTGGAACAGCCCCTGGTGTTAGGCACTCCAGTACTTGATGGTGTAACTACTACCATTGGCCCAATTTGGAATGAAGACACTGTCCTTGTGTGCTCTGTACTGTTGTGATAAAACTCTGTGACAAAAAGCAACTTAGGAAGGAAAGGGATTTTGGGCTCTGATGGATCCTGATCGTAGCCTTCACGAAGGGAAGTCACATGGTCACTCAGAGCAGGAGCCTGGAGGTGGGAACTGGAACAGAGGCTATGGAGGAGCACTGCTGAGCAGCTTGCTGTTCATGGCTTACTCAGCTTGATTTTTTTTATACCACCTGGGAACATCTGTCCAGAGGTAGAACTGCCCACAGTGAGCTAGACTCTCCCACATCAGTCATTAATCAAAAAAATACCCTCCGCAGACTTGCCTATAGGACAATCTGATAGAGAAATAGCATTTTCTCAATTGAGGTTCCTCTTCCAGGTTAACCCTAGTTTGTGTAAGGTTGACAAAGAGGTAACCAGCCCAGACAACAAACCAATAATAGCTTATTTCAGTCAGTGCAACATCATGTCAGGACTTGAACCCAGAAGTCTGGCATCAGAGACCATGGCCCTAAGTGGAAGTCCTGAGAACCAAAGGTCTTTATTGGGGGGATTAAATGTTATTTATAATTAGAATTATGACCCGGAGATATAGATACTGTCTTTACAGGGCCTCTCTGAAAACCAAATCATTAGAAAGGACATTCAGGTTCCCAAGAGAAATTCTTTCCTAAAGAAAGCTGAAATTGGTATGGTCTTTGAGTGAGAAACTATGTCTATATTCTTACCTACTGTGTCCTGAGTTCCTGAGGCAGCAGAATAGCACCTGGTACACAGTAGGCACACAAGCAATAGTTGTTGACTGGCTGAATCTTGCACAGAGGGTGGCACTTAGCAAACAGCTTGAAGAGTAGAGGAATTCATGGTTCTGGGTTAGCTGCTGATTGCAGAACCTTCTATGACCTAGCCACCTCGGCATAACGTCCATTCTCCAAGATGACAAACCTTGGTAAAATACCACACAAAGATGGCTCTAAATTCTGAGATGTTTAGGATCTCTACCCATGGAGACCCACCTACCTTAGTTATGACATTTTGGAGAGCATCATGGGCCAGGAAAAACTGCAATAGGGTTTCAATGATGCTGACATGTGCCAGGGGAAGCTGATAGATGACACCAAACTAACTTGCCTAGATGTGGTGGTCTGTTTAAGGGTATATAGCAGAAGATGTAAGGCTCCAGTTAGGAAAGTAGAGTTGGGGTACTAAGCTATGGACTATGCTGAGGCCCTTCTGACTGGGTACCTCCACGTTCCTCAACTCTGAGTAACCTGTGCAGAGAGCTGTCTTGCTCATTCTTCAGATACGGGAACCAGAAAGAAACCAGTAGGATCTGCACAGGATGGACTCTAGCAAGAATGTAGAGTGGCCCTTCCTGCCTAAGTGGGCCTGCTATGGACAGTGGTTCCCGAGTGACTGTTATGTGACCCAACAGCAAGCACCAGTGGAGATGAATATGCTTTAGCTCTGCAATAACTGGGGAAAGAAAATCCCTCAGGGACCTGAACCTAAGTCACCCAAGATGGTAAAGTCTTCAGATTCCAGGGATTGGGTCTTTAAAGTGCTAGTGGGTCATTTGGTTGCTGTGGTTACCCATCATGTTCAGGCGATGGAATGGGTTGACAGATAGGGACTGACTCTTGACCAGTTCTATCTCTTGAGTGATGTATATCTAGCCTTTCAAGTCTTATCTTCCTGCGTAGTATTCTAGTAAGACAGGACGATAGCATGCTCTCTTGAGGATTAAATATGCCATGGTCCTGGCATGTATCAGCTATTGCTCTGACTGAGGTGCATCCCTGCTTACCCATGCTTTCTTCCTTGGAATACCCTTTAAGAAGGGCATTGTTACCGACCCAAGTTCAAGGGTGAGGACAGAAAGCTTCCTCAAGAATTGTAAACCATCTTCCTAGATCAAAATAACCCCACAAGGTCCACCAGCACCTTCTGGGTTCCTTAAATTGCTAACTTGTCAAGGACATGGGCAAATATTTATAGGGCCAGTGTGGAAATATTTATACTAATACTCAAGCACTGGGCATGAGTTGATTAAATTTGCATATGTAAGTACAATGGGATAGAGCAGTTATATAAAATAATGTAGACCGATCTACCCATCAGGAAAGTTTATCAAGGAATATTGTGACCCGCTGTGCCATAACCTTTTGTAAACTGACTGTGTGAGCAAGGAGGCTTGGGAGGGAAGGAGGAAGGGAGAGAAGACGCTGGAGGGGTATGTGCTTCATTGGTTGAGTCTGAATGAGATTAAAGATATTATTTTTACAAAGGTTCATTTTTTACCTAAATGTTCTAGCTTAAGCACATTTCAGAAAAACTGGGGTGAATTAACATATGATCTAGAACGTAGATCAGACAATCTGTTTTCTTTCAGAAGGACAAAATTCCCTGAGTATTAGGATTATATGCTGAGATGTCATTTAGCCAGAAGCCTCTGTCACTCCTAAGCCTTGACCTTCCCTAGAGACTCACCGCCCACCATTCCACATATTCTAATCACTGATTACACTCTGACCTCCTGTAGGAAAAAAAACATTGTGTGAGCCAGCAAGGCTTCATCTGCTTAGGGTACACACTCCGTACAGATTCTCACTGGTTAAGTGGTACATTGTTTGAATCAGTACTCTTTCCTAGGAGGATAAGCTTTCTCTTCCCCTCCATTCCATGCTCCCACCTGCATCAGCATCTTCTACTCATCTTCTTAGCACTGAAGTGCCATGGAGTACAGCCATAACCTTTGACACCAGGGTTTGCCGAGTATGAGCATCTCTCGGGTCGCACCTGGTTTTCTTATGTTTCCTCACGTGCTCCTTTCTTCAGTCTTCACAGGCTGTATGAGCTGCTGGGAGGCTGCAGGAGAGTGACACCGTTGGGCTTTTGGAACAAGTGGCATAGCTTCTGGGAGCGAGCAGGGGATCAGCCACAGCTTCTCACAGACCTCGCCTGTGGATTTTGGGAGCACATCTTGTCTTATGGAAGAAGTGAGGTACAGTAAGGCTCAGTAATTTACCCAGAATCCTGAGGGAGTTGACTAGCCTCTCCTTGGCAGTCACTGAGGTCACATGTAGATTTGGCTCACGCTGGAAGTCCTCAAGACTAGTACGGTGCCTAGCATATAGGAAATACTCAATACACAATTGTGAACTTAACCAAAGGCACAGAGTCAGGCAGTGTCAGGATGCCAAGAAAGCCTCATGCCTTCCACAGCTCTAATGATCACATGGCCCTCATATTCTGGAGCCTCCTCATATTCTGTTCTCTTTTTTCATCACCTGTCCTTCTTGTCCTACCATCCTTCCCACCCACCCCCTCCCACTTGTAACTGGGTGGTAGGCAGACCTGTCTATCTCGAAGACTGACTTTCTTATGATGATTTTTCCAGGTGCTTATTAAAAGTTGCTCGCCAGCTTGAGCGTCATTCACAGTTGCACTAGGGTGCTCAATCCAGGAATTCCTCTATGTCCTGAGCACTCATGGGTGAGAAATATCCTAAAACACAGTAGTACCTATGGCCTCTTCATCGCTGCTGGAGGAAGAAAGGGTCTTGAGATAAGAAAGCAAGCTGAAGTGTCAAAGCTCCAAATAAAAAAGAATGGCTAGATGTTAGGTTTGACTGTCTGCTATGAACCTTGCTAAACATGATCTACATTTCCTAGCAACCTGTGGGGACACCCCATATTACAGAAAAACACTGAAGTTCAGTGACATTCCCAATAGCACATAGCAGGTCAATTTTTGAGCCCAGGTTTGTCTCTAGGATGTTAGCTGCTCTTCTAGGCATCCCACGTATGCTCAAGTAACATTGTAAAAGTGCCCCCACCAACACTCACACCTCTACCAGCTTCATTCCCAGACTGTGGTTCAAGCACATTGTCAGCCAGGGTAGACCTGGTCTTCGCAGTGCTTGTTCGGTTAGCAGGTACAGCCTTCCTCTGCAATACAGGAAGATAGTAAAGAGGTCATCAATAATATTCCTACAAGTTCTTGTGTGGGAAGCAGTAATTTGTTCCCTAATACGCGGGAGTGACTTATCTTCAGTGGCCGAGACCCTATCAGTCTTCAGAGGTGGTTGTAATTAATAGGTAAGAAGGGCAAATACATCTGAATTAATAGAGCCACTAGGTGTGACTAACTATAATATGATTACATGTGAAATTAACCCAGAGATCAAACCTAATCAATCCAGACTAATAACTGCCAGGACAACAATTTTGTGGTTTTAGCTGAGTTTGCCTTGAAAGGAACTAAGGAAAATTGACTCTGTTAAAATGTAAAGCCAGTTTTATTTTTTTTAAGTGTGAATAACATGCTACAATTATAAATATGTATGTAGATGGTATTAGTATCCAAATGTCGGATAACCACACCACTATTTATATTGGCAAGTGAGAGTAAACAAGATTAGAAAATCACAAATTAGTACATAAATAGTGCATAAATTTAAAGAACTGTACTGAAATAAACCCAAATCTGGGCGTCTTTGGATTGCCACTTTCCTAAGTTATATAGATTCCAGTAACTCAAAATGTATTAATCAATATCTTATGTACAGAAAATATAAGTTACAAAGAGCAATTGGCTGACCACCTGTGTGCTCACAACCTCCTTATGTCCATGTGTGCATCCTTTGTAGGTGTTTGCACACCAGTTCCTGGTTTCAAACTTTCACCCTAGAGATAAAGTCTACCTTCTGCCTTATGTTTTATGATTCTAGAAGATTCTGTTGCTCGCCCCATGCCTCACCTTTGCTAATTCTTTAGGCTTAACTGCAAGAGTTCTTCTGGTTCAAAGCCTATCATAATCTTGCAGAGGACCCCAGTTTGGTTCCCAGCACTCACACTGGATGGCTCATAACTGCCCGCAACTCCCATTCTCAGGGGATCTGATGCCTCTTCAGGTAACTGTGCTCACGTGCACAGACACAAACATACACCTACCTAAGTTAAAATAAAAAAAACTTTAAAAAAGAAACAGAAGTCTAAGTCTAACTCAATCATCTTCCCATGTTTTGACTTGTTATTTTAAGTCTCTTTCCATCATAAAAGGCACAGGGTCAAGGAAGAAGATGAAGGTCATAAGAATTGGGGTTGAGTCTCCCTGCCTAAGCCCAGCTTAGATCTAATAACTCACAGCCACGTGAGAATAAATGACTACGGCTTTAAACTTGGTTTGAGAGGGGAGGTGACACCTTAGGTCACCTCTCTCTCTCTCTCCCCCTCCCTCTCCCCCTCTCTCTCCCTCCACCCCTCTGTCTCTCTGTCTCTCTGTCTCTCTGTCTCTCTGTCTCTCTGTCTCTGTGTCTCTCTGTCTCTCTCTCTGTCTCTCTCTCTGTCTCTCTCTCTCTCTCTCTGTCTCTCTCTCTCTCTCTCTCTCTCTGAGTGTGTGTGTGAGAGAGAACTGCTAACTTAGACACATGGTCGTACTTGACAATTTCACTACAGGTCTGTCTTTAAACATATCTAGTTTTACATGATTTTAAAAATTGATGTAAAAGGTAGCATAACAGTGAATTTTTGCCTAGCTGTCATTATGAGGGGAAAAAATCCAAGTCAATGATTGAAAAAAAGCCCTCTATAAGCCAAGAGCTTTTTAAAAAGTACAACAGTAAGCAGGTAAACAGACTTTCAAATGGGCACTTGGCCAAGGAGCATCTCCTGCCAGGTCAATGCCGGAGATCAGAGGAACACTGAGGTAGTGCTGCTGGGCGAAATGCAGAGCAGATGAAGAATGAGCCCGTCGTTTATGGATGCATTCCATCTAATGAAGACTGTGATGAGAACCACGAAGTCAGGTGGATCTGATCCCAGCCCTCCAACTTCTCTCTTCACTGGTATAAATCTCAATAATTACCTTATCCTTTCCAAACCTATTGCTGTCTAAGGAATAGCCCCCCTCCCCACTCCCACCTATTCGCATTAGACTGGAAACAAACTCATTTTCTCACCTCCTTGGAAGCAAAGGTTTCCATTCCAATTTTCTTTCTTTTTTCCTTTCTTTTTATTGGATATTTTCTTTATTAACATTTCAAATGCTATCCCCTTTCCAGGTCTCCCCTCCGAAAACCCCCATTCCCATCCCCTCTCCCCCTGCCTCTATATTGGTGCTCCCCCACCCAACCACCAACTCCTGCCTTCCCACCCTGGCATTTCCCCACACTGAGGCATCGAACTCCCTCAGGCCCAAGGGCTGCTTCTCCCACTGATGTCCAACAAGGCCATCCTCTGCCACTTATGCAGGCAGTCACCAATGGGTCCCTCCATGTGTATTCTTTGTTTGGGGGTCCAGCCCCAGGGAGCTCAGGAGTCTGGCCAGTTAAAATTGTTGTCCACCCCATGGGTCTGCAAACCCCCTCAGCTCCTTCAATCCCTTCTCCAACTCCTTCATCAGGGACCCTACACTCAGTCCAAGGGTTGGCTGCGAACATCTGCTTCTGTATTTGTCAGGTTCTGGAAGATCCTTAAGGAGACAGCCATATCAGGCTCCTGTCAGCAAGCACTTCTTGGCATCCATAATAGCCTCCTGGTTTGGTGACTATATGGGATGGATCCCCAGGTGGGGCAGTCTCTAGGTGGCTTTTCCTTCAGTTTCTGCTCCATACTTTGTCTCCATATTTCCTCCTGTGAGTATTTTGTTCACCCTTCTAAGAAGGACTGAAGTATCCACACTTTGGTCTTCCTTCTTCTTGAGTTTCTTATGGTCTGTGAATTGAATCTTGGGTATTCTGAACTTTTGGGCTAATATCCACTTATCAGTGAGTGCATACCATGTGTGTTTTTTTGTGATTGGGTTACCTCACTCAGGATGACATTTTCAAGTTCCAACCATATGCCTGAGAATTTCATGAAGTCATTGTTTTTAATAGCTGAGTAGTAAGTATTCCATTGTGTAAATGTACCACATTTTCTGTATCCATTCCTCTGTTGAGGGACATCTGGGTTCTTTCCAGCTTCTGGCTATTATAAATAAAGTTGCTATGAATATAGTGGAGCATGTGTCCTTATTACATGTTGATACATCTTCTGGGTATATGCCTAGGAGTGGTATAGCTGGGTCCTCAGATAGTACTATGTCCAATTTTCCAAGGAACCACCAGACTGATTACCAGAGTGGTTATACCAGCTTGCAATCCCACCAGCAATGGAAGAGTGTTCCTCTTTCTCCACATTCTCGCCAGCATCTGCTGTCACTTGAGTTTTTGATCTTAGCCATTCTGACTGGTGTGAGGTGGAATCTCACGGTCAGTTTGACTTGCATTTCCCTGATGACTAAGGATGTTGAACATTTCTTTATGTGCTTCTTGGTCATTCGAGTTTCCTTAGTTGAGAATTCTCTGTTTAGCTCTGTTCCCCATTTTTAAATAGGGTTATTTGGTTCTCTGGAGTCTAACTTATTGACTTCTTTGTATATATTGGTTATTAGCCCTCTATTGGATGTATGAATGGCAAAGAACTTTTCCCAATCTTTTGGTTGCCATTTTGTCCTATTGACAGTATCCTTTACTTTACAGAAGCTTTACAATTTTATGAAGTCCCACTTGTCAATCTTTGATCTTAGCCCATAAGCCATTGATGCTCTGTTCAGGAAATTTTCCTCTGTGCCCATGTGTTCAAGACTTTTTCCCACTTTCTCTTCTATTAGATTCAGTGTATTTGGTTTTATGTTGAGCTTTGTACAAGAAGATAAGAATAGATCAATTTGCATTCTTCTACATGTTGACCACCAGTTAAACCAGCACCATTTTTTGAAAATGCTGTCTTTTTTCCACAGGATGGTTGTAGCTTATTTGTCAAAGATCAAGTGACTATAGGTATGTGGTTCATTTCTGGGTCTTCAGTTCTATTTCATTGATCTACTTGCCTGTCACTGTACCAATACCATGCAGTTTTTACTCACTATTGCTCTGTAGTACAGCTTGAGATCAGAGAAGGTGATTCCCCCAGAAGTTCTTTTATTGTTGAGAATAGTTTTTGCTATCCTGGTTTTGTTGTTGTTGTTGTTATTCTAGATGAATTTGAGAGTTGCTATTTCTAACTCTATGAAGAATTGATTTGAAATTTTCATGGGGATTGCATTGAATCTGTATATTGCTTTCAGCAAGATGGCCATTTTTTACTAAATTAATTCTGCCAATCTATGAGCACTGGAGATCTTCCCAACTTCTGAGGTCTTCTTTGATTTCTTTCTTCAGAGACTTGAAGTTCTTGCTGTGCAGATCTTCCACTTGTTTGGTTAGAGTCACACCAAGGTATTTTATATTGTTTGTAACTATTGTGAAGGGTGTAGTTTCCATAATTTCTTTCTCAGCCTCTTTATCCTTTGAGTAGAGAAAGGCTACCAAATTGCTTGAGTTAATTTTAAATCCAGCTACTTTGCTGAAGTTATTTATCAGGTTTAGGAGTTTTCTGGTGGAATTTTTGGTTTCACTTAAGTATACTATTATATCATCTGCAAATAGTGATATTTTGACTCTTCATTTCCAATTTGTATCCTTTTGACCCTCTTTTGTTGTCTAATTGACCTAGATAGAACTTCAAGTACTACATTGAATAGATAGGGAGAGAGTGAGGAGCCTTGTCTAGTCCCTGATTTTAGTGGGATTGCTTCAAGTTTCTCTCCATTTAGTTTGATGTTGGCTACTGGTTTGCTGTATATTGCTTTTACTATGTTTAGGTATGGGCCCTGAATTCCTGATCTTTCTAAGACTTTTATGATGAAGGGGTGTTAGATTTTGTCAAATGCTTTCTTAGCATCTAATGAAATGACCATGTGATTTTTTGTCTTTGAGTTTGTTTATATATTGAATTACATTGATGGATTTCCATATATTGAACCATTCCTGCATCCCTGAGATGGAGGCTACTTGATCATAGTGAATGATCGTTTTGATGTGTTCTTGGATTCAGTTTGCAAGAATTTTATTGAGTATTTTTGCATCAATATTCATATGGGAAATTGATCTGACATTCTCTTTGTTGGGTCTTTGTGTGGCTTTGGTATCAGTGTAACTGTGGATTCATAGAATGAATTGGGTGGTGTTCCTTCTGTTTCTATTTTTGTGAAATAGTTTGAAGAGTATTGGTATTAGGTCTTCTTTGATGGTCTGATAGAATTCTGCACTAAACCCATCTAGTCCTGAGCTTTTTCTTTGGTTGGCAGACTTTTAATGACTGATTTTATTTCTTTAGGGATTATGGGGATGTTTAGATGGTTTATCTGATCCTGATTTCACTGTAGTATTTGGTATCTGTCTAGAAAATTGTCCATTTCATCCAGATTCTCCAGTTTTGTTGAATATAGGTTTTTATAGTAGGATCTGATGATATTTTGAATTTCTTCAGTTTCTGTTTTTGTATCTCCCTTTTCAGTTCTGATTTTGTTAATTTGGATACTGTCTCTGTGCCCTCTAGTTAGTCTGGCTAAGGGTTTATCTATCTTGTTGATTTTCTCAAAGAACCAGGTCCTGGTTTTTGTTGATCCTTTGTTTAGTTCCGTTTGTTTCTACTTGGATGATTTCAGCTCTGAGTTTGATTATTTTCTGCCACCTACTCCTCTTGGGTATATTTGCTTCTTTTTGTTCTAGAGCTTTCAGATGTGCTGTCAAGCTGCTAGTGTATGCTCTCTCCAGTTTCTTTTGGAAGTCACTCAGAGCTATGAGTTTTCCTCTTAGGACTGCTTTCCTTGTGTCCCATAAGTTTGGGTATGTTGTGCCTTCATTTTTATTAAATTCTAAAAAGTCTTCAATTTCTTTCTTTCTTTCTTCTTTGACCAAGTTATGTTTGTGTAGGGCATTGTTCAGCTTCCATGTGTATGTGGGATTTCTGATATTTTTGTTGTTATTGAAGACCAGCCTTAGTCTGTGGTGATCTGATAGGATGTATGAAATTATTTCAATCTTCTTGTTGAGGCCTGTATTATGACTAATTATGTGGTCAGTTTTGGAGAAGGTACCATGAGGTGCTGAAAAGAAGGTATGTATATATTTTTGTTGTTGTTGTTGTTTTAGGATGAAATGTTCTACAGATATCTGTTAAATGCATTTGGTCCACAACTTCTGTTAGTTTCACTGTGTCTTTGTTTAGTTTCTGTTGCTATGATCTGTCCATTGATGGGAATGGGGTGTTGAAGTCTCCTACTATTATTGTGTGAGGTGTGATGTGTGCTTTGAGCTTTAGTAAAGTTTCTTTTATGAATGTGGGTACCCTTGCATTTGGAGCATAGATGTCCAGAATTGAGAGTTTATCTTGGTAGATTTTACCTTAGATGATTATGAAGTGTCCTTCCTTATCTTTTTTGATACATTTGGTTGAAAGTTGATTTTATTTGACATTAGAATGGCTACTCCAAATTGTTTTGTGGGACCATCTGCTTGGAAAATTGATTTGCAACCTTTTACTCTGAGGTAGTATCTGTCTTTGTCAATGAGGTGTATTTCCTGTATGCAGCAAAATGCTGGGTCCTGTTTACACATCCAGTCTGTTAATCTATGTCTTTTTATTAGGTAATTGAGTCCACTAATGTTAAGAGATATTAAAGAATAGTGATAGTTACTTCCTGTTATTTTTGTTGTTAGAGGTGGAATTATGTTTGTTTGACTATCTTCTTTTGAGTTAGTTGAAAGAAAATTACTTTCTTGCTTTTTCTAGGGTATAGTTTCCATCCTTGCGTTGGTGTTTTCTATCTATTATCCTTTGTAGGGCTGTGTTTGTGGAAAGATATTGTGTAAATTTGGTTTTGTCATGGAATATCTTGGTTTCTCCATCTATGGTAATTGAGACTTTTGCTGGGTATAGTAGCTTGAGCTGGCATTTGTGTTCTCTTAGGGTCTGTATGACACCAGCCCAGGATCTTCTGGCTTTCATAGTCTCTGGTGAGAAATCTGGTGTAATTCTGAAAGATCTGCCTTTATATGTTACTTGACCTTTTTCACTGACTGCTTTTAATATTCGTTTTTGTGTGTGCGCATTTGGTATTTTGAATATTATGTGATGGGAGGAATTTCTTTTCTGGCCCAATGTATTTGGAATTCTGTGGGCTTCTTGTATGTTTATGTGCATCTCTTTCTTTAGGTTAGGGAAGTTTTCTTCTATAATTTTGTTGAAGATATTTATTGGCCCTTTAAGTTGGGAATCTTTGCTCTCTTCTATACCTGTTATCCTTAGGTTTTGTCTTCTCATTGTGTCCTGGATTTCCTGGATGTTTTGTGTTAGGACCATTTTACATTTTGCATTTTCTTTGACTGTTGTGTCAATGTTTTCTATGGTATCTTTTGCACCTGAGATTCTCTCCTATATCTCTTGTATTCTGTTTGTAATGTTTGCTTCTATGACTCCTGATCTCTTTTCTAGGTTTTCTATCTCCAGGGTTGTTTCCCTTTGTGATTTCTTCATTGTTTCTATTTCCACTTTCAGATCCTAGGTGGTTTTGTTCAATTCCTTCACATGTTGTGTTGTGTTTTCCTGTAGTTCTTTAAGGAATTTTTGTGTTTCCTCTTTAAGGGCTTTTACATGTTTACCTGTGTTCTCCTGTCTTTCTTTAAGGGAGTTGTTTATATCCTTCTTAAAGTCCTCTATTATCATCATGAGATATGATTTTTAAAATCAGAGTCTTATTTTTCCAGTGTGTTAGGGTATCCAGAGCTCACTGGATACCCAGTAGGAGAACTGGGTTCTGATGATGCCAAGAAGCCTTGGTTTCTGTTGCTTATGTTCTGGTCCTGGCCTCTTGCCATCTAGTTATCTCTGGTGTTAGCTACTCTTGCTGTTTCTGACTGTGGCTTGTCCCTTCTGGAAGCCAAGTACTCCTGGTAGACCAGTTCTCCCCAGGAGGAATTTGGGTAGGGAAAGCTATGGCACAGGGTCAGCTCTGGGTACAGACAGAAACAGGAAGGATCCTGTCCCCAGCTGTTCCTTGGTTCCTGTGTCCTGATGGCTTTGAATGGGTTGCTCTTGAACCAGGAATTTGAGCAGAAGTATAGCACAGGTCTTACCTGTGCTTGCAGGTGTGTAGGCACTCCTGGGAGACCAGCTCTCTCCAGGTGGTATTTGAGTATGGAGAGCTATAGCACAGGATCAGCTCTGGCTGATTTGTTCTTGAAATTGAAAGCTCCATTCCAATTTTCACAGAAGTTATAGGACAGAGTGATTTTAAGAACAGAGGACAGAAAGGAAGAGAAAATGTCTTCTATGGCATGGAATTCATGACAGAAGGTCACAAATTGGAAGGTCACTCCTCTGTCACCACCCTTCTATTGGTAAAGAACCCAAATGTCACCTGCAGACTGGGTAGAGCCAAGGTTAGGGTTGAAGACTTATTCAGAAAACTATGAAAGAAACCATTCATGCTGATTTATGTAAGAGATATTTACCCAGTTAGAGGAGGTGTACTGAATTAAATATTGTAAAAACAGGGGTAGAGAGATAGATCAGTCCCTAAAACATTTGCTGTGCAAGCATGAGGACCTGGCTTGAATCTCCATCATCCGTGTAAAAGACCGGACATGTGGCACACACTTGTAACCACAGAGCTGGGCATCTAAAGATACTACAATCCCTGGAACTTTCTACCCAGCAAGATTTTCCTAATGCTGAGCTCCAGGTCCCCATAAAAGACCCTGTCTCAAATAAAAGAGCGTGTGGATATCTCCTATGTAATGATACCTGAGGCTAATTAATATCTGGCCTACACACACACACACACACACACACACACACACACACACACACACAATGCAGTAGAAGTTGCAACATCTAACACATGAGGTGTTGTGTAGAATGTCAATCCTGACCCCTGACTTCCTCCATCCCGGTGCTTACCACTCACTGCCTACTTCTGGAATCTATTTCCTCCTGAGGAATGGCACACTGCTTGTAATATTCTGCAACTTCTTCAATGACTGAATGCTTTTGTCCACTAGAATTCTTACCCTAAATTGTGATCCTTCCCAGTGTAATGTCACTTAGAGATGAGGGCTTCTGGAAATTTGAATCACATGAAGATAGAGCCCTCATAAATAGGATTGGGTCCCTTAGAAGAGGAAGCCATAGATAGAGCTAGCTAACTATGGTACTTCCATGCGAACATGCAAAGAGAAGGTGGGTGTCTGAAACCCTTCCTAGAAACTGCCCTTACTGACACCACCAGTTGCAGACTTCCAACCCCTAGAACTGTAAGACAGAAATTAGCTGTTTATAGTACTTTGCTAGAGGCACCTAATGTGACCAAGACAAGTTCTCGTAAGACTAGGTAAACCTGGCCATCTTTCATGGCAAATCCCATTGTGCAAACAATTTTTTCATCATTTGTTTGAGAGTTTCATAAGTGCATATAATATGTCTGAATCAAATTTATCCTCCAATTACCCACCACCTCCACACCTTCCAAGCTTAATGTCTCTTTTTTAACCCACTGAGCTCATTTAGTGTTGCCTGTGTGTGTGCCGATGTGGGACCATCTACTGAGAATTGGTAGCTTCTTGGTTCCTACATCTGTGAAGACAACTGACATTCCCTCCCCCAGCAGATATCAATTACCAATAGCTCCTTCCTTAGAGGTGGGATATTATAAGCCTCTCTTCAATTCATTCTGAAATTTTGACCAGCTTGACTTGTACAGCTCTTGTACATGCTGTCTTAACAGCTGAAAGTTTGTGTTATTGTGTAAGCCTTCAACCACGTTTCTTCTTATCTGAACACTAGCTTCATAGTATCTTTCTCATTCCCCAATGGCCTCCCACCTCACCATTGCTTTATAATAGTCACTGAGGATGTCACTAAGACTTCTGTGTTGCTGATCCAACCATCATTTCTTAGTCTGAAACTTACGAGAGTTATTCTTTTTGGACATAGTTGATCTTTCTTTCTCCCCAAAACCTCTTTCTCCCATGGTGTTCAGGACACCAGCCTCTCCAGGTACTTCTTTTGCATCCAAGACTCTTTATCTGTTTTATCATCATCTAAGATCTTCATGATGTTGTAGGGTCCTGGGTTGAGCTCTTGGGCCTCATCTCTTCATCTAAACTCACTGATCTCAGATGCTTCACCCAATATGTCTTTCAATTCTATCAATGTATCGAAGAATCAAAAATGTAAGTTTCCAACCTACATCACTCCCTAGAGTTTCAGCTTTATATATGCAACTGTCTGATCAACATGTCTAGTTGAAGAACTCTTGTATTGGTTTTTCTGTTGCTGTGATGAAATGTCATAACCAAATGCAATTTAGAGAAGAACATAGTTTATTTTGGTTTATGATTCCAGAAGGCGTCATGGAGCATCAAGGAGCATCATGATGGGGAAAGGCATGGGAATAGTCAAGGGCAACTGAGCCATATTCAAAGTGGGTTTAAAAGGGTAAGAATCTGTTATATACTTACAATGAATTCATTTATGTAGATAAATTTTATCTCTGTGATCTTAAAAGAGAACCATGGACTGGAAAAGAATCTATGGGAACAGCAGGACCCCTTGGTAGAACAGTGGGAGAATGTGGGTCTTTGTGACCTGCAATGTAGGTGAAGATCTCTCTCTCTCTCTCTCTCTCTCTCTCTCTCTCTCTCTCTCTCTCTCTCTCTCTCTCTCTTTCTCTCTCTTTCTCTCCACCATCTATCTCTATCTCTAGCATCTATCTCTATCTCTACTATACCCATATCATGATATAGATAGAGATATGAGAAAAAACTTTAGTTGAGGAATTCTTCAAGAAAATAACTGCTTTTGAAAGGTCAGGTTTCTTGAGTGCTGTCCTAGGGGATCCATCTTGGGGTTCTTCCTCTGCAACACAGGGGGAAACATTAGAACAAAAGACCTCTGAAGAGTGAACGAAGAACTCTGAAGCAGAAGATAACAAGCCTAAGAACAAAGGAAAGCTGAGAAGATGAAAAGAGGCAGCAGAGGGAGAAGTTTCTGAAAGGGAGTGAGATGGGAGGAGGGTAGAGCCAGGGAGAGGTTCCTTATCGACTTCTGCAAAGGTACTTTGAAATATAGACATGCTAATGTTCAGTCTTCAGTGACTGGCCATTTATTACTCTTCAACTACTAGCACAAATCTTCCCACGTGCAGCTCCCTGCTGGGGCTATCAGAAGACAGGAAGCCTCCCTCTCTCACTGTGGGGTTCTGGCATAAATGGACAGGTGAAATGAACCAGGTGAGAGAAAGATCAGGATGTCAGTGAAAGAAGCCAAGCAACTGTATCCAGCAGGAACTTCACTATACCCAATACTCCCTAAGGTAATGAGGTAACAGCTTCCCCTGGCACACAGCATGGGTGTCCAAGCTGTTAGCATGTAAAAGCAAATTTTACACTCAGGATAAGTCAAGAGGACAGCCTGGCGCCAGATGTTAGGTGCTATCTATATAAAATAAGATGTCACTGTTCTTGTCTCCTTTTTGTTTTTTTGAGACAAGGTTTCTCTGTATAGCCCTGGCTGTTCTGGAACTTGCTTTATAGACCAGGCTGGCCTTGAACTCACAGAGATCTGCCTCTTTGTCCTGCCTCTTAAGCACTGGGATTAAAGGTGTGTGCCAGTACTGCACAGCAGTCTTTTCTATTTTGATATGGATTAAGTTTCCAATCCTCTTTTGCAAAAAAAGAGTTGACTCCCTTATATGAGACTTTTTGCATTGGTTAAGAATAAAACAGAAATAATAATAATAATAATAATAATAACAACAACAACAACAACAATAATAATAATAATAGGAAAGAGATTAAAACTGAGGTCAAATTGGGGGATTGATTATATTTTCAGCTTTTCTTGGGCTAGGTCTACATAGAATCAGAAGGAGCAAATTTGACAAGTCCTGTTTGGAGGCTGTTACAGGGGCTAAATTGTTTAATTTGTATTAGAATTCTGTGAAAGTTGTGTCAGGTGTAGTTGCTCACACCTGTAATTGAGTCTGAGACCTGCCTTAGTGAGATCCTGTCTCAAAAAGGAAGAAAAACTTCTGTGAAACGTGTGGTAGTTGGAATGAGAATAGCTCCCATAGTCTCGTATGTTTGAATGCTTAGTCCCCAGTTAGTAGAACTGTTTGGGAAGAAATAGGAGGTGTGATCTTTTTGGAGGAAGTTTGTTGATGGGAGTTGGCTTTCAGTTTTCAAAAGCCCTCATCAGGGCCCTCTCCCCCTCTCCATCTCCCTTTCTCCCCCTCAACCCCCAGAAACTTACAAGTCCTGTAAGCTTCAACTACAGCTACAGCAACATGTCTACCTGCCTGCCGGCATATACCACAAAAATGGAAACCATAGACGAGCCCTCATAAACTGTAACCAAGCCCCTAATTAAATGTTGTCTTTCAAAAGTTGGCTTGGTCACTGCGTTTCATCACAGCCATAGAATGGTAACTAAGACAGAGTGATTATTAGTGTTGCCAAGATTTATGGACGAGAAAGCAAGCACACAGAGCTTGGTTATTTTGATCAGCATTAGAAAAAGAGTAGCTGGGATTGGTGGGATTTTTATCTCAAGGTGTTGAGTAATCCTAATTAGAGAGAAGTGCTACAGGACCAGGGGATTAGATGTAGGGCTGGCAACCAGTGGGTACAGACCTAGGAAGCCATCGAGCAACCCACAGCACAAGAGGCAGCCCCTTCTCCAAGGAAGAATATTAAGCTTACACATACCACCAAAGTAGAAAGCCCTATTTGCTGGGTCTCCTGCCATTTCAGAACATTGTAGGAGCTCTCCCAGGAGGCATCTACTTTGGTAATGATATATATACCAAAATGGTGGCATACTTCCCTGTAAGGTGAGCCTGTGTACCTGCAGCTGCTGGTTCTACAGAGAGGGATGGGCAAAAAGGAAGCAGAACTGAATGTTTGGGGCCAGGTGGGAAATGTTGTGATATAATAGCAGCAGTAGGGGGAAAGGTCAGTGGTGAGGACAGGAAACCAGGGTACCTCTGGAGGAGAGAGCTCAGAGTGTTAGGCTGTAAGCTTGCTTTCATGCTGTCTGATAGCTCTTAAAAATCAAATCTACGTTGCTTGATAATATTTTACCAATGATTTTCTTTTAAAAATAAGTGCAAAATTAACATGTCCCCACACATACACATTGTTGGGTGGAAGCAAGCTGCTTGCTCATGGAGAACATGACAGTTACATGTCTCGGTTCCTTCTGTTGCCTTCTACAAAGGAAGAAGATAGCATAATGTCAGGTCCCTGAATATTTTCTATGGAACCTCGAACAAGCACCTCTGCTTTCAGGGCTGTAGATCCATCATCTCAGACTTCTGCCTCCAACCTAACTTCAGAGCCTCACTTTAGAGCCACAGACTTCTTTATTCAACCTCCGGTTGGACATTTCCATTGGCTTTTCTCCAAGATCATGAAAATGGACTCATGATCTCTCTCTCTCTCTCTCTCTCTCTCTCTCTCTCTCTCTCTCTCTCTCTCTCTCTCTCCTTCCTCTTTCCCCTCCCCTCCCCCTTCCTCTCTCTCTCCCTCTTCTCCTTCCCCTCCCTCCTTCCCCTACCTAGGTCCATCTTCCCAACTGACTGGATGGCACTATAACCTTTGGGCCAATAACAATGAGAGATGTCACCTCTGCTTCTCAGCAATTTCCCTGCCCATCATCATAGTCCTCACCCCTGTGGCCTCTGTTACTTCCCACACAGTCTACAGAGCTAACTGTTGTTGAAAATGTTTTGTAATGTCCAACAGCAAAATGCGGAGGCCCCAGTCTAGATCCTTCAAACCAGTGTGTTAGTCTATTTCTGCCTTTAGCTTTAGAAATGAGCTAAAAATAAATAAATAAATAAAAGAACAAATGCAAATTCATGGTGAATGCTGATGATACAGAATTATGTGGCAAGTTGGAGCCAGAGACAAAGAGTGGGTGACATTCTTCCTGACTTAGGTCAGCCAGAGATGACAAGTGGCCATTTAAATGTGTTGATGGGAAGCTTTGAAGGAGGAGTCTGCAGTGAGGCCTGCAGAAAGAAGGCTGGCACTGGCAGCCAATTCTGATACCACACTTGCCTCATCAGGAGGGAGAAGTGCCTCCAGGCCATACACAGGCCCGACAGCAGCTTGTGCTCGCCAGTGCAGGCAGGGATTTCTCCCTTCCCTCTTCCTTTCCTTTCCTTTTTGTATATTAATTACATATGCAAATAAGTTTCAGTGTAACCACAGATCCTCACCTCTGTCTCTGGTAATATCAACACAAGACCTATGTTTTCTTGGTCCTTCCATGATTTTGTTTCTTTCTTTCCCAGCATGTTGACAAATGTCTCATTTGGAACACCTGAATTACCTGGTCCTGGTGAGGTGAGAGTTGTAGAGTTTGTGGTGCTAGAAAGGGCATCAGAGACCACAAATGCTGGTCACTGGGGGCTTCTGAAACCCACATGTGTCTTATACCATTCTGAACATTAGCCAAGCAGTGCTAGAAGTCCTAGGGCTATGATACTCTCCTGAAAGTTCCACGGTGGATTTTAAACATCTACAACCCTCTGAAACTGAGTAGGGATATTTTAAGTATATGTGCTTTAATCATTCTTCTGCAATTTATTAGTTTCACAGAAGAATCCACCAAAACATCCCAAAGTGTCCAAATAAGTCCAATGTGTGACCATTAGGAAAATATATTAGGTTCTGAGGCTGGAGAGATGACTTGGTAGTTAAAAGTACTTACTGTTCTTCCAGAAGAACAAATTTCAGTTCCCAGCATCCACATCAGGCGGCTCACAGCCACCTGGAACTCCAACTCTAGCTGATCAGATGCCATAGTCTGGTCTCCTCAAGCACTCCGCTCACACATGTGCACAACAACAGTAGTTTTAAATCATTACATTATGTTGTGATTAAGGAGCAGAACCTGCAGGAATAAGGGTCCTGAATGGTGAGGTGTTGAGGGGAGAATCAGGGATAAGAAAATAGAAAGCTAGGATCAAGAGGTCTGCAAGAGCGGGTGGCTCATGCTAGCAAGTTTATTAAGAAGTACAGAATCTTACACACTATTTACAAAAGATAAGGGGGATAAAATCAGCAGGAAGTTCATCAAGTGATGTTGTACAAAGGGAACACAGGCTCTCTCAAGTGGGTCACAGACTAAGCACACACTGGCCTTGGGACTGATAACCACAGCCCTCAGGGGTGAAAGGTTGGGTTCTCCAGCCCAGGTCCCAGACCAGACCTTGCCAAGTCTGCTCCTGAGCAAGGACACAGAACTAGTATCTTTTTTCTCTTTTCATCTGGAGTTCTGAGAAGGTGATGGATTGTCCTGGCCCCTGACAGATTAATAAACTACAAATGTATTTAACATGTTGAGTTTTTCAAGAACAGGGATTATTTTTGGCCATTCTGTATTTTCTTGGCCAAAGGATGATTTGAGTCTAAACACCACCATCACTCGTGAGTCCATGAAACATTTTTGGTATTATGAAAAAAGAAGCCCATTTTAAAGAATAAAAAGTAGCACATAAGTTACAAGGACTTAAATATAGACTATACAAAGAACTCTTGCAGCTCAATAATAAAATGGCATTACATTTGCATGACATTCTAGAGAGACAATACATTAAGGACAAAACATTGGTCAGAAGATGCCAGGAGCTGAGGATGGGTAGGATGTATATTACAAGAAGGCTCAAGCTGACTTTTGGAGGGGATGGAAAAGTCGTATGTCTCCTATAGTTCTGGAGCTGAATACATATCTGTCAAAAGTTTTCAAATCCTGTCCTTAGAAGGTGCGCATGCTCAGGCTGAGGAGAGGGCTCAACTGGTAAAGGCACCTGCTGCCAAGCCTGATGGCCTACCTGAGTTTGAGCCACAGGGTGGAAGGAGAGAACTGACTCCCACGAGTAGTCCTTGGACCTCCATATGCATGCCATCGCATGTGCACGATTCCTGCCCTCTAAAATGAAAATAAAACTTAAGAAACACTGTGGCTTTCGTTGCCTGTAAATTAATAACCCTGACTTAACAATGTCTTATAGAGATAGAGAGTTCTTGGCTAACATGTGTAAAGCCCTACTTTCAACCCCAAGTCCAAAGGAGAGAGGAGAGGGAGGAAGGGAAAGATCTTGTAAAACCTTAACTTAGTTCAATCATGTTCGGGGGAAACTGAAGAGAGAACAATGTACCCATTTTCTAAGAATGTTTCTTAGAAACATTTTTGTTGATGCTGCAGTATCACGGGAATTCAGTGTGGATGAGGCTACGAAAGTGTGACCCACAGAGACACTCAAGAGGTTCTGGGGAAGGAGTCCATGCTATAAGGAAGGAAGAGTCTAGGCAAACAAACTCACCAGGAGACCACTCCTCAGTCCACCGAGGGTTGAAACCTATACTCTGCCCTCCAATTTCAGACAGAGCTGCCTGTGAAAGTCTGCAGGATTGCGGGGATGGTGGGGGTGGGGGAGTCTGTTCACAACTTAGCCTTAGGACACAGTTACAGAGCGATTCCCCTGCAAGACTGTCCACTTGGTCCCTTGGCACCAGACCCGTGGCCCTTGTGTGTTGGGAGTGTAGTTGCCACAAGGATACACTAATAACATGGGGGAGATGTGAAATGAGAGCAACAGCCTCAGCTATCCTAAAGGTGACTGACTTGTGTCTTATGCCACGAGGTACCTTCGGGACTCTTTATTGTGGAGGCCAGGAGGGTGAGCATGACAGGCAGGAGACAGATGTTTTACGCAAGCAAGTGGGAAGTATTTGGCATCTTTACAGGTTTGGAAACTTCAGATCCTCAAGTTACACCAGTGGGTCTGTGACTTGGAAAAGACTAGATAGACTTCAGCTGTCAGTGGCTTGGAACTTGATCTCTAGCCCAGACTAGCCTTGACAGTTCCATGTCAGAGCCCTCTTGGTCACTTGAGATCTTACTGACATCTCTGACTTCACTGTTGAGAAAGGGGACACACCTTGAAGCCTTCCAAAGAGTCTTGAAGAACCTCTCTCTCTCTCTCTCTC
>NW_022196897.1:91022117-91038908 GCF_008632895.1 Mastomys coucha
CTCTCTAGTATGTGCATTATGTGCTCATGGGTATGATGTGTTCAGGTCTGCTTGTGAATTTGTATGCACACGTATTCGGAAGTTGGAGGTTGACCTAAGTGTCCTCAGTCACTCTCTGCTTTCTCTTCCACATGGTCTTTCACTGATTCTTTCTAGAGTTTTCTGAGTGGGCATGAGGATTTCAGGGGTGTGCTGCTGTGGTTGGCTTTTCCCCTGCGTCTTGGGGATCTAAACACACTCCCCATCTCCTGCAGCAAGCACTTTGCTAAAGTGCCATCTCCCCAGGACCCTGTTTCTTTTCAAAGTAAGCTGTTGAGCAGGTCCTTTCCTTCCCTTTCTCCTTCCCTCTCTCAACCCATCCTGCCTCTCTCCCTTCCCTTCCTCTCTAGGTCTCCCTCTCTTTCTATGAAAGCTTTCCTAAGCTTACTTCCAAAAATATCTTCACAGATCCCAGTTTCCAGAGTGTATCCAAGAAGTTGGCCTAAGCAGTGTGGGAAGCAGCTGCAGGTTTACACACAAGCAAGGTAACCCCCTAAGGAGGCACCCTAAGGGTAGTCTCCAGGGGCTGCTTGTGGGAACAGTGAAGACACCTCATAGGGAAGGGGGAAGAGCTCTTTGGAAGCAGGCCGTGGAGCCATTTGTTTTCTAGACTTCCTCAGGGGGAAGAGGGAGGAGTTGGAACTGTTAGAAAGACAGGCTGATGAGTATAGGTGGGCTTGGATAAGACCCCAAGAGAGTATGGTGGCCAAACTCAAAGCTTCAGAGGAGAGCCAAGCTCTGTTTGAAGCTGTGGTTCTCAACCTCCCTAATGCTGTGACCCTTTAACATAGCTCCTCAGGTTGTGGGCACCCCTAACCAGACAGATATTTATTTATTTATTTATTTATTTGCTACTTCATGACTGTATTTTTGCTACCGTTATGAGTTGTAGATATTTAATACGCAGATATCTGAGGTTTCTGCAGAAATTTTTTGGGGTTACGACCCACATGTTGAGAACTGCTGGTCTCAAGTAAAGAGATTTAGACGCCTCCTCTCAGGTCAATCTAAGAAAAGGGAAAGAGCAGAAAGAAAGAAAAAAAACAGAAGAATGAGAGAAAGCCCCAGAATCTACCTCCAGTCTCCCTCCTCAAAGTTGAAGCTACCCTGGGTTTATAGCACATGCAGATAAAGACACTGAGGTTTCAGCCTGTGTGGTGAGAAGGGGACCAGGTGGTAAGAGCAGAAACAATGTATGTAGACTTTGGAGTCAGACCACTGAATGGAGGTCCTTAGAATCGGCAGATACTGTGCCAAGGACTTCAAACTATCACATGTGGTAAACATGGCTGGGGTCCATTTCAGTATCTCCGAGGCACGTGGGGTACCGATGAGATTCTGAGTGTCGACTGACCACGAAGAGCAAGCTTAGCGGAGAGCTCTGAGCAACATTGACGATTCCCCGGCTTCTCCCAACTTCCTTCTAGCATCATGGCCAAGAGGAAGTAGCACTTGTGACATTCAATTCAGGAATGACCAGCCTGCCCCAGGAGCAGAAGTCTGTGCTGGGTCTGGTGCTCTGGGCGAAGTTGTGATGCTGTCTGATGATACTGGCCAATCAGAGCAACTGTAACATTAGGGCTGTTAATGTTACAGGCTGCAGGGTGGCCATCTGATAGGAGAGTACTGAAAAAAAGGAAAGTGTCTGTCTACTTGTAAGGACTGATGGATGTCACGCAGTGGGGCAGGAAATGGCAGAGAATGGGAGACTGGCACTTAAGCTCCTGTCCTATTGACCAACAAATGTGTCACTCACAAGGAGAGTGGATGCTATTTCTAGGGCCACAGTGCACACCTCCACAGAGTCTACAACCCCACAACTTCTGAGCGGGCTCTTAAGGTATGCTGGATAAAGTCACTAGTAAGGGTTGAGAAGAAAAACAGAGGCCTAGCACACCCTGCAGCCCACACCTTGTCTAGTTTCTTCTTTCTGCTCAGAGGCTGACACCATGAAAGAAGTGGATTGCCACTCCCACCTCCAGATCAAGCGATCAACCCAGAGGCTGACACCGCCCAGAGCTCTCCACAGGAAGAGGGTGGTTTCATTTCTCTTTTCTTCTTCCTTCTCCTGTGGATTCAGTCAGAAGAGGTGGTAGGGGCCATGGTTCTGTAGAAACTCTCCTTACCTGCTCATCAACTCCAATGATTATTTTCTCCTGCCTGCTGAAGACTTCAGGAACGTGGCTCCCCTGCCCTGGGGCCATGGCTCATTATGTTCCCTCTAGAGACTCCTCACTGTGATTGACAGTTCTGCAGCCCCTTAGCAGGAGGGAGATTCCATTTGATTCCTGCTTTGCCTAGAGGGCTGACAGGCCAAGAGGGCACAGGGTTAATTCACTTTCCCTTCTTGGGTTCAAATCCCACGGCACACAGATATGGATTGGATGGATACAATCAATTTAGCATTTTGACAGACAGAACCCCACCCTACCAGCACCTCCTGGATTCACAGAACACATGCTTGGAGCTGGAAAGAATGAATGGGTCCTGTGGTCAAGAGCAGCAGAAGTTGTAAATGTCCCAAAGTCTATCAATGTTCCCAGATTAACAGATTTAAAGAAATAAATCAATCTTCCAAAAATAAAAATAAGTAAGTCTCCCAGAAGCTTTATCACTCCTCAGGAGATATGAAAGATGTCATTCTACAGAACAAAGTGGCCTAAGCAATCCAATATCTCAGTGGCTTCGTGGATCCAGCCCATCCAAGTTCAATGTCCTGTGACTGATGGCCCAGATTCTTTTATATCATGAAAAGAGAGAAGCCATCCCATCTTTCAGCTTTAAATATAGTTAAGAGCTTACTGAATGCAGGTTGAAAGGAAGTCTACACTGAGAGAAATGATCAGGTCTCTCTGGTGTTACTTTATAAAAGTCAACTGATGCAGATAGTAGTGGCAAGACAGGTTCCGGAGCCACATTGCCTGGTTTAAAGCCAGTCTCTTGCTATAAATAGCTGGAGCCAGCATCTCAGTGCTCAGTGCTCCTACTATAGAATGAAGGCTAATAGCATTGCTTACCTATAAGACCAAGATTAAATGAGTGAATACATGCAACTGTAGAGCACATGATTGATTCTTGGGAAATGTGATAACATTAACCACCACTTAGGACAGACTGACACTATCAGACAACAATGATGGAAATCAGGGCACATGAGGGACCCAGCTGTGGCTTAGTTGGCTTAATGTCCTTCCTCTTGATTCTTTCTCCTCTCTTCTGTCTTCTCTCATCTGTTCTCTCTCTCTCTCTCTCTCTCTCTCTCTCTCTCTCTCTCTCTCTCTCTCTCTCTCTCTCTCTGTCTGTCTCTCTCTGTCTCTCCCTCCCTCCCTCCCTCCCTCCCTCCCTCTCTCTCTCTCTCTCTCTTTCATTCTCTCTCTCCTCTACAGACTAGATGGCAAGAATAAAACCAGTTTAGAATAAAGAACATTTTTAAATGATTCAGTGCCTTCTCTGCCTTAATTTTCTTCCAAGCACTCTGAGTGCTCCAGCGGCTCCCAAGGCTCTAAAGCTCAGGGATCAAAAGCAAATCTTCTTAGATAATTCAGCCCACAACACATCAGGAAGGGGCCCAGGGAGGACAGAAAGGCCTTCCAGAATACTGGAGTATTTCCTAGGCTCTCCAGGCAGCTGCAGTTTGCCTTTCTTCTGGAATCTCTCCATGACAGGAAGACTGCCCCAGACCTCACAAATGGAAACCCATGAGGGAACTGTCCTAGGTTGGGTTCCTGTCACTGTGAAAAGCAAGCTGGTGAGAGAAGTATTTGTTTCATCTTACAATTTATGTGTGATAGCTCCTCACAGTGGAATAGCAGGACCAGGAGGCCAGACTGAGATCTAGGACTTTACCCAGACCATTCAGCTTCTCAGTCTGGTGACCCCTCTATCATAGACACAGCTTCCCTCAGGCTGCAGCAAATACAAACACCCACTTTCCTGCTTGCCACATCGACTCTCATTGTGTTCTGACAATCAAGAGCCTAGAACATCCCCATTCAGAGAGGCATCGTTGCACATGACCCCAGGAGTCACTAATATCTCAAGACACCTGTGGTGGATGGTATTCTGAGAACACCATGTCTGGGAGGGGTGACCAGGTACTACCATGTTGTGGTAAATCTCCAACCCAAATATGCCCTGGCAATGAAAACACAACTCAATTAATATGAATACATACTGTGTGCCTAGATTGGGCAGATCTACCACTATACTACCATCCTCCCCGTCTATGATGCCCCTTATAACTTGCTGTTCCTCCAGGCCATGTGCTTCTTTTCCGCTTTCCTTCCACCTCCTCCTCTCTTTTCCCCCATCCTCTCTCTCTCCCCATCCCTCTCCTCTCCTTTTCTCCCAAAACCTTCAGCTTCACATTCCCCTCTTTCTCTGACCAATCACAGGCTCTAGCCTTTATTTATAAATTAAGGTGGGAAGAAGGTTTACAGAAAATCACCTTAGTGCTGACTCAGTTCTTGTTTGCAGGCCCTCACAGGAAAACAGAATTACCATCAAATACAATTAGCCCCAGGGTTATCCATGCTGTGCCCATGCATCTCAGAGTCATCCCAATGCTGAGAGCACATACTTGCAGAAATTCCCAGTGATGCTTGGATAAGGCCCTGGACTCCTTCCAAGGTCATTCGTGGGCACTATCAAGTCGTAGCTCTTCATCCTTTGCCCTATTGGACAACACAACTCTTAAGAGATAGCCGAAGGGGCACAAAGGGAGGCATTGTGACTCTCAGCTCTGTCACTAGCTGACAGTGTCACTTGGGCTCTTCTCTCCACATTCCAGAGCCCTGATTTCCTTTGAAAAGTAAAGTTTACAGGACCTTCAAGTCTTGTCCCAAGTCTCCCTTCTCAGCCAAATGCCCAAAGGTGAACTGCATCAGAGAGACTTCTTACAGCATCACTTCCTTTCTCTGCAAACAGCCAAACAACTAAAGATGATACCTGCTTTGAGGTTGGAGTAGCCTTGCCTGAGCAGCCTTCAGCACAGAAGCAAGCATCTCTACTTCCAGCCCTTCCTTCACCACACAAAGTACTGGGCTCCAGTCAGATCGTTCTTGTTTTAACCTAAGGGTCTGTAACCTCAGTAGTGGTTTGACCACTCATGTGTCTGGTTCTCAGGTGGTAGAACTGTTTGGGAAGGGTTAGGGGTGTGGCCTTGTTGGAGGCGTTCATCTCTAAGGGCGGACTTTGAGGTTTCGGAGGACTGGTGCCATCTCTAGGGTCTTCCTCTCTCTGTCTGTCTTGTGGTTGTCTCTCAAGGCCTGAGCTTGCAGGTACTGCTCCAGTGCCATGCTTGCCTGCCTGCTGCCATGCCCCTTGCCCGGATGGTCACTGACTCTAACCCTCTAGAATTGTAACCCTTACATACATTGTTCCTTCTGTAAGTTGACTTTGTTATGAAGTCTTACCCCAGCAGTAGAAAAGTAAATAAGATACTTTCATATGAAGCATACAGAGCTGCAGCTAGACAATCCAATATTTCTGTGAAAGAGGCAACAGAGAGTTCTGCTTTTCATTTCAGGCTTCACATATTGGTGTATTAAGATACCATGTAATGGCTGGATTGGCTTGAACTACATATTATATATCTCATAGAGTGAATTCTAGCTTACATGGATCTTCCAGCATTATCCTGAAAACCCAGCATTTGTTCTACCTCTCTGCCTGAGGTACACCAAATGGCATTTCCTCACATGATTCCTAGTATCTGGAAATGTCACAGAAAATTAAAGAGCTAGGTAAGAACCAGAAAAAGGGCACTTCATCTTGCCTGCACATCAACACCATTAAACGAGTTGTTACTACAACAAAGCTGTCTGATGCCATCGGTGGCAACTGGTCAGTGAAAATGTTTTTTAATTGTGACTTGAATGTGTTTATCAACCTCACTTTGATATCAAAAAGACAGCAACAGAAACACAAGGAGCCCCAGTCCTCTGGGGAGAGCATTAGTCAGCTGTGAGAGCACAGGCCCTGGCAGATGGTCAGCCTTCTAAATCAGACATTGCAACTACCACCGCGCAGTGTCTCAGCCAGAAATGAAGAGTGTTGTGTTGACATTAAACATCTTTATAATAAAATTACTAATTGATGACTAATACCATAGGCTTTTGAGTTGGGGGAAAAATCTCATTGAACTGCTAAGTGGTTGGCAGCATATTTAGTAATTAAACACCACTCTTACAATTGTCCTGGTAGCATACCATGGCTTCTGAAGATCCTCTGTTGGTGAGTCTGACTGCCTTGAGACTCCTAAGCACAGCCCTAAAGAGCTATTTTTAAACATTGAGATCCATCATAATATCTCAGTGGTTGTGTTCCTATTTTTTAACATCTCTAATTATACAGTTTTACATTATGGTTTCGAGGACTGCTCCCCCCTCCCCATATTTGGCAATTCCACAGCATCTGTCAAAACAAATTAGCACTTTGGGTGGTAGAAATATATTTTTATGAAAGCAGCAAATGTGTCACTATTGGACAGAAACTAAAAGCTGATTTATTGGTTTGTTTTCTTGGGTTTCAGACCCAATGGGCAGAAGCCTTTAAAAGAATTTCCTAATGGTATCATCAGCGCATTTACAAAATGTGTAAAACACATTCAAATTCCGCCAGAAAGAGTCACTAATTATGATATGTATTTGCATATGTTTAATCACATACATCCTATTTCATTTTGCTGTTTCTGCAGGACCCTTTGCTTTGAGGAGGGGTCCTTAGCTCTGGTACAGTGAACACTAAGCAAAGTTCTCTCAAGTGAGGATTTTGCTGCCACGCTGTTAGGTTTGTGTGTATGTGTGTGTGTGTGTTATCTTTTGCAATGAAATTTGAAATTTACAATATTTAAATGATGTGTGTGAAATTATATGATTCTATTATGTCATAATATTACACATCCCAAAATATTGGTAAAGGGTTCTTCCCCTTCACCAACCCCCCAATACCAGAGATCAGAGCATTACTGAGAAAATAATGATTAACCTTTAAAATCAGATTGGCATTTCTTTTTTCTCCAAATCTAGAATTAATACGCATTTTTTAATCATTAGTGTAATGTTCAGGATGATACTTTTGTTCTTTTGCCTGTTGAACTGTTACGGCTGCTAGTAACCCTTCAAATTGTTTGCTTCATTCAAGCATTCTTTCCTGAATAATTCATTAGGCATTATTATCCAAGCGTGGAACCCCTCATTTAGCACTGCTGATCTTTTCCTTATGTGTAGCTGACAGGCAATCAAAGTTTTTATCAGTGCAGAAAATTTGCAATTCAGAAATGTAGTTGCAGCAATTAGTAGCTATCAGGTAGCCTTGGAAGGACAGCTTCATGAAAGACAGAGCTGAATGGACTCCACTGATGTTAGCACAAAAGTAATGGGTGAAACTAACCAGCTGTTTCTAAATTTACCAAATGGAACAGTCCCCTTCTTCTCAGAGTGGAGGCTTTAATTAACTTGGAGTTCTGTGTGGCTTCCCAGAGGGGGCAGGGAGTGGGGGAGGACCCTTCCCTCACAGGGGTACCAATGGGAGGAAGCATCAGGCATCCCTCTAATCCTGTCCTGGAGGCAAAGGGGCAGATGACTGGCATCTTTTCCAGAGGATTCCAGGATGGGGGATGCCTATGAGATGGTTTCTGGGTCCCCTTTCGGGAATCTCAGATGGGATAGCTTTATACATTGAGATTTTCTTCTGCTTTAGAGAGAGTGCTAGGAATGAAACCCAGGGCCTGGAGCCTGATAAATATTACATACTCTACCACTTAGCTCAGTCCGAGTGCTGCTTGTAATGTCTGCCCTTCACTTATGAACTGTTGTCAGACCAGGCTAAGGCAGAAGGACTAGTCTGTGCCTTACTCTTTCCTCCCTGGTAACGGACTCATGCCTTTGTTCTTTCTGTCATTCATTAGCTGGACTCAATCCATTCATTTGTCCATCAGATCATTTGTCTGTTTACCTGTTCCTCTAAACCCCCCAGCATAGACGGCAATAGGCGACAGTCCAGGGCTCCCTCTTCTCCAGCCTTCTCTGAGGCTGTATGGGTCTCCCAGGCTATGTCCCAGAACTTGATCTCAGGAACAGGTCTGGGTAGACCATTTCCTGCAGAGGTGCAGGAAGGAGTTGACAGCAACCAAGGGGTGCTCCGTGTCAGTTAGTCTGTGGATGAGACTTCCAGGGGTCTCTGAAACCACAATGTGAACATGGTCTCTGCTCCTGTCTACATGAAGCTGCTGCAACGGTTCTACCCAGGGCTCTGACCTCTGCCTTGTCACCTGCCCAAGGCAGCCAGCATGCCAGCTACCTTCTGGGATGCTCCCTTAGAGCCAGGTCAGGCTGTAGGGCAAAGTCCACTGAAGTTAAGAGATGAGCAGATAGAGTGGCTTCCCAGACCTCTGTATCTTGTGCCATTCACAGCTGTGGCAAAGGTTGGACTGGGGGACAGAGTAAGGATACAGTACTTCTCAGCCAGACTGTAGAGTCGGACAGGCCGGTATTCAATACCTACATGAATCTTCTCATTTATAAAAGAGGACATTGCTTCTTTTTACCTGAGATTTGAAAATGGATGGTATGTTTGGCCTGCATAAAGTCCTGGGTTTGAGCCCTAACAACAATAAATTACTGAATGCCAGCCACTAAGGTATAAAGTGCTCAGCACAATTGGGCACGATGTTTAGTAACTCGGAATCAGAATTATTACCGGGGTATGGATTTCCCGAGGATAAGTTCCTGAGATACTGAACACACAGCCTTGGGCCAGGATATTGGTTTTAGACCCTGAATACATCTCTAGTGTTCTGTGTGTGCTTGGAGAAGGAACTTCACTTCTCTCAGGGTTTTCACCTTTAAAATGTCACCCTAGCAGTGCCACCACTGTAGCTGTCCCGGAGCTTAAGAGAACTATTATGTATGTGCATACATACTTGAGCAGGAGATATGACTTAGTGGATAAAAGGCACCTGCAATCAAGCTTGGTGACATGAGAGAACTGACTTTCACAGGTTGCCCTTTCACACACAAGGTGGCACGCACATGGGTGTACACACAGACACTCACACACACCTACACACAAATGTAAAAGCAATCATCTTACCATATAACTGTGTCTGGCATGGACAACACTACATGTGTCTGTTACCCCTTTAAAATTACTGTCTCTCCATGAACTGCAGCCTGTATAGCTAGGTAAGGCTCTGAAGGAATATCTGCTAGACCCATGAATGAAAATCCCTAAATGTCACACTCCACAGCCCCATGTTTTATGCATAGAACTCTAAGGCTCAGAGAAACTTGGCCAAAGCTAGAGATAGGAAAACCACCAGATTCCACACCTCTGGACTCCCAGACCCTCAGCCTCTGCTCCACTGTTCATGGAAGACGCTCATGACCAACAAAACATTCTGTCAGCCTTCTTTGCACTAGCTCCCAGCTCTGGCCACAGTCTGTTTTCCCTTCTATATAGGAGGGTAGAGAGTGCTGTGGGGTGAGGAAGCACTGGACCAGAGCTGTGACCTGGTTTCTGAGCTGGTGTTGAACTCTGACAGGTCAATACCTTTTCTAAGAGCCAATGCTGTGGCACATATGAGCTCTGCTCTTTCTTCTCCCATGGCCTGTGGTGAATTCAGTGGGTTTTCGTTCCCTCTGGTCTCCAGATAGCTCCACTATTGGGAAGAGAACAGAGATAGCTCTCCTGGCAGGATGCCACATTCATTAGGAACATTCACCTAATGGACCACTCATACTATGTTCTTGGTCTGGTCAACACTATTCATCCTCCTAGAAGAAGCCTCTGTGCATTTGATACAAAAGTGTACTTTCACAAGCAGGTGCTATGGAGAATAGCCATGGCTCATGGAAGATGGTGATGGAGCAATCACACTTTGGGACACACGTTCAATTGAACTTAGAGGAGAGTTTCACAGAGACATTTAAAAACCTGTCTTCATAGCAGCATTATTCTCAGTTGCTGAAAGACAAGAGTAATACAGGTATCCATTAACAGAGGAGCAGATAAACAAAATGTTACAACATATACAATAGAATATTAGGCAGCACTAAAGGGGCATGGATTCTGCCATGTTGACACGATACCACACTAACTGATTCTGAGGACATTTAATTAAGTGAAACAAACCAGTCACAAAAGGCAAGTGTGCAACCATTTGTCTAAGGTGTCTAGAGTATTCTAATTTCCAGATAAATAAAATAAAACAGTGACTACCAGGCCTAGAAGGAGATCTAGATGTGCAATTTTACAGAATAAAAGAGCGTTGAAGGGTGTTCGTGACCAAGTGAATGCATTTAAGGCTACCCAGCTTTATGCTTACAGATGGCAGATCACTCAGTTCTGGGAGATTCTATGGCTGGCAGGATGGAGGAATAGTTATCCCAGGTCAGAAGAGAGGCCTAGGCTCTTGGGCTTCGACACTCTGCACCCTAAGAAATGTGTAAGGGAGCAGAATGGGGAAGATAGAAGAAAGTTCTAGAAGCTTCAACGGGGCAGGTTTCTGAGGGTCACATGAGTTCCCACCCAGACCAACAAGACATCCCTCCTTCCCAGAAAGGCCTCACCTTGCTGATGTGTCAACTTTTCTACATCTGCCAAGTAGATTAAAAATAAACCAACTGGCATCTACACTCACCACTTTAATATGAAATGAACAGTTCCAACAGTTGAGTATATTTTTGTTTTATGGGAAAATACATGTCACCCTATCTTTTCACCTGGCTGATGCCCTCATCAGGACTCAAGGACCCCATCATATTAACTGTGAAGCAGCTCACCTTGCTAATGGTAGTGATTAAAGCAACGATATTTGTGAGTGGATTTCAAGTCATTTTTGACAATTAGCCGAGATGCTAACTCACAAACCACCAAGCATACCCACATCTTAGTTACTGGGACCCACGGCCATCTTATGTGTCATGGCAAGCTGAGAGCAAAGTTGTCAAGTGAGTTAAGGCTGTTCATTGCCTGATCTTAAGATGAGGAGGGAATGGGAGGGGACTCAGTACAAACACATGGACTTTAAATAGAAGAGAGGAAGAAAGGGAGAGATAAATGTTGGAACTGAGAAGTTGCATTGTGAAAATGGACCCAGCCACAGTCACTGGCTCTGAAGATGGAAAGTCGACGCAAATCAAGAAATGAGTAGTCAGCCTTTAAAAGCTGATAAGACAAGGAAATTCTCCCCTTGGAGCTTCCAGGAAAAAATAGAGCCAGATAACTTCTCAGCTTTAACCATTAAAGTCCATGTAGACACCTGGATCTTGAAGCTAGGACCTCGTGCATTCTGGGCAAGCACTGTACCACTGAATGCATCTCCCAGCAGTCATGTTGGATTTCTGACCATGGGAATGGTAAAATAATAAACCTGTGTTGGTTTAAGCCACTCAGCTGGTGGTCATTTGTTATAGCAACCGTACAGAACTGATACATACTTCAAGTAGCCTCAAACAAGAAACACTCTGATTAAAAGGATTTCAGATAAATAACATTTTTGAGACCATTCACAAATACTGCATTATTGGTAATTACACAATCTGTGTTAGATGCATCTTGAACAATTTTTGAACAGACTCAAGGTTATTCCTCTAGTTGTATTATTTTCTAAATCACTTCCCTTGAGCTGGAAAGAAAGCGCTGAGTTGATATCCAAAGACTTTGAATATGCATAATCTACTGGTGCTGTTCTTGTTGTTGTTGTTGTTGTTGTTGGTGGTGGTGGTGGTGGTGGTGGTGGTGGTGGTGGTGGTGGTGGTGGTGGTGGTGGTGGTGGTGGTAGTGGTGTGTGTGTGTGTGTGTGTGTTGAGACAGGATCTTTCTATATAGCTCTGGCTCTCCAGGAGCTATATAAACTGGGCTGGCCTCAAACTCACAAAGATATGCCTTCCAAGTCTTGCACATGAGCCACCACTCCCTGCTCTTGTTTTTCTTTATAATTTGCTCTGTACTGCTCTCTGCATTGCTTCTATACCATATCCCAAGACAGTTCATATGGAGAGTGGGACTTAAGATCTGAGCCTATCATTTATAGGGTATTGATTGCTCACCAGGGTATACTGGACATTCTCATGCGATTGGTCAGTTATATTGTTACCCCAGCTATCTGGCTAAGGACCTTGCCTTGCACAATTCTACACCTACCAAGAGACTTCTTTTTACCACATAATTAAGACCTGCCACACCTACCACCATCACCAAGAAGGTAGCAATTGTTGACGCATCGCAAAAACCAAAATGAATCAACTGTCATTTTCATGGACAGATATTCGTTGAGCTAATGTCTTCTCTGACATGTTTTCTTGACTGTCTGATACCTGGTTACCATTGACTATGTGCTGGCATGAGAGAAGAAGAAATATGTTCATGTTTGTCATGTTGTTCTCACCCTAGGATTGTTAATCCCCTTGACAGGGGAGGAAGCTGAGGTGTGTGGGGTGAAGCCTTGAGTTCAAAGGCAGCTCCTAAACTCCAAGTGAAGTTGGACCTCAACAGCTCCATAGCAGATGCAGCCTCCCCATCTCTTGCATTCTTCCAACTTAAAGCATTAGTATGCCTTGATCTCTTGCAAAAAGCTTCATGACCTCCAGGAGCACACTCATCATGATGAGGGCTCCTGGCTGGAACTGGCTCCTAGGGTCACTGATATCCCCTGTAAACAGATTGCATGTGAGGCAGCTCTCTCTCTCTCTCTCTCTCTCTCTCTCTCTCTCTCTCTCTCTCTCTCTCTCTCTCTTTCTCTCTCTTTCTCTCTTCCTCTCTCTCTCTTTCCCTCCCTCCCTCCTCCAAGTTCCCTTGAGGCTGTTTTCTTGAGACTTCAGTGGCTTTACAGCAAAACAAGGATTGGCTAACAAAACATTCTAACCCAGATGAGTCATGGTTCAGTCCTCCTCAGGAGAGGCAGCCAAGTGCGAAGTCTGAGAGACTCAAAGGACTCTCTCTCTCTCTCTCTCTCTCTCTCTCTCTCTCTCTCTCTCTCTCTCTCTCTCTTCCCTCTTCACCAGACTGAGCTTCCCAAATCCAGCAGAGGCAAAGTCACGGCTGTTTGAGCACGTTAACAGGATGGCTTCTGGGGGTGATAAAGGCCAGAGAATGGAGGCCTGAGAGACCTTTGTGTCCTAAGCCTTTGACCCCTTTGATGAGACAGATGTGCAGGCCAGGCCGTCCTTCCCAGGGCAAGCTAGCCCTCATTAAACAGCAGGAAGGCTTCCTTGGTGGCAATGAGCAGACACATGCCTGGCTTCCCTGGCAGCAGACGGAATGGGAAGAGATAATCCCCTGTCATCAGGCCCCACACCCCCTCAGGACTCCAGAGCTGGCTCCTGTAACTTGTGGTCACCTTGATTTATGGTTGACCTTGGGAAGGCCAGCCTCTGACTTTGGCAGCCTGTCTCCTAGCCATCATTTTTCTAGGTGGAAAGAGCTTTTGTTGTCAGTATCTGTAAGTATCCCATCTCAGTCAGAGTTTTTCGAGATGCTTGAGGCTCCTCTCTGGCAGGAGGAATAGGAAGCCACTCTGCTGGCTTCCCCAGAATACTTCACAGATGAAGGTAGGAAAACCCAGGTGGGAAATTCCCCTAAGTTGGAGAGAGGACACATCCACCTTGTACCCCAGAGTGTCATCAGTCACTCTACAGCACCAGCAGGCCCACCACCTTGCCAGATTAACTTAATAAAGACAAAGGACACAGGAGCTCCACAATCATGACTCTTAAACCTGGTAGAGGCCATATAGAGTGTAGGTAGCACCTATGTTGACAAAATGGTGTCTTTAACATTAACTTTCTCTAATTGAAAAAGTCTGCCTGGGACATATTGACCAACAAGACTTAGAATGGAGCTTAATGGGTTGACTCTATAGAAGGTGAAATTCATGGGAGCCATGCTCTGTTGGATGATAATTGCAGCTAGTGCACACGGGGTGATTATCATAGGCCATATATTGTACTGCTTCATCACAAGATGAAGAAGAACCAGCATTGTTCTTATTTATAGAAGAGGTAAGTAGCCCAGAGAGGTTAAATAACTTTCTTAGTCCTTGACAGCCATTGAATGGTAAAACTTGAGATTTGAACCCACACATACTGGCTCTAGAGTGCATAACCCCATCACAATGGATTTAACCTTGAAAGCTGCCTACAAGTAGAGGAATTGTGTCTCACAGAACAGGTGGATCCTACTTGATGTTCAGATTGGCTTTCAATGTGCATGTATTTGTGTAAGACATACGAGTGCACACATATGTCCACATTGTAAAATGAGAGTGAATGCAACTCTCATGCTTTCACCCTAGCTTCTGGAAGCCAGGACAAGCCTTCCCTCCAGCACAATTTGTCAAAATCCTTGAAGTAGAGGAGTCCTGGCTTTGACCAGAGGCCCCCAAGGGCCAGGCAACTACTGGCCAGGAGATGGCGCTGTGTCACTTTCCTACTAGGGCGCTTTTGTTTTCTCTGGGCTGGTGGAGGTGGGGAGGCCAATTTCCCTGATTTGCAATCTCAGTCTCTCTGTCACTTCCTTCAAATGAGCTTGGAGGTGTTCAGCAGATGACAGTCCTGAAAACGGGCCAAAGCTGTTCTCTTAATCCTGTCTCAGGGTGCACTTGAAAAGGGTGTTTCCAAACAAGTTTGCAGATTCCATCTGTCACAGCTACACTCCTCCTGACCTCTTGGCTCTCACCAGAAGAGGGAGAAACACTCCCAACTTGCCCCACCTTGAAAGCAGCTTGGGCAGGGCTGTGGAGGAGACCCTGGCACTCGCTGCTGGCTAAGCTCAGCCTGCTAGGGGAGGAACATTGCCCTCCCACCCATCTCCTAAACCCAGTGTTTGGATGAACCCCCAGAGATCACATACATCTGGGGCTTGGGGTTTTGCCTGATGCTCAACCAGTGTTCGCATGGCCTCCTTCTCAGGAGCCTAGCAGGAGACTCAGCTGCCATTTTCAGATCAAGGAAACCTTTAATTGACCTGGGGATACTCATCTTCCGGCGATCTCCACTGTCTCCCTGATCTTCAGATAAGGAAACTGAGGCCAGGACAGAGGAGGGAGGTCTCAACCCAATGCATGGGAGATCGGTAAACTAGTTGTCTCAAGCCCTGGCCACATCAAGAGCCACCATGTTAGGGCAAGGCATGACTGTACAGCATAGAGGACAAGCAGCTTTTGGATCCAGACAGCCTGAGCTTGAGTGCCACAGTTTATAAGTATATCCCCGAGACTCTAAGGAAATCACTCTTTGTTTCTGACCTGTCTCATCTAGAAAAGGGAGTACAGTAGCACCTATATCCAGAACACTAAGCCAAGAACTCATGCAGCACACACAGAAGGTATTCAAGTTGTGTTTCTGTAGCCTTTTGTGGAGACTTTGTGTTACTTTTAGCCCTAACCAGAGAAGCTGGATTGAAACCTGGGTAGTATCAAAGTGCTACTTTGTAACTCTCCTCCCCTCTCCCCCCCAATGGACCACACAGTTATTTCCAACTTCACTTTTTAACACAAATGTTAGTTTTCTCTATCCCTTTAAGATGGGAAAACAAAGCCAGTCTCAGCATAAGCCAGCATCCTCTTAAAGGGTGTCTGTTTCCAGGTCTTGCTCCTGTCTTTCTAAAGCTCATCCCTTGGCAAACATAATCCTAAATATTCTGAGTAAATCCTCTAATTTGCAAGTGTAACGGTGATACCAGTTGGCTAATGCTTCCATGTGAATTCTTTCCATCAGATGGCCTTCTTGATAATACATGCATTAAGAAACTTGAGATTTTTATGAGGATGAGGAAGACCAAAAATATAAAGGGTGTAGCTTCTGAATTGAGCCAAGGGAATGCCACAAGAAGAAGTTTGAACAGCAAGAAGAGGCAGCCAGATAGTGTGAAGTATGGGAAAGAGGCATCAAATGAAAGGCGGGTTCCAGCCACAGAGGAGAAGGACAGCAGCATTCACCTTATGTGAAAGATTGGCACAGCTCTATCTCTGTAGGAACACTGGCAGTCCCATGTGTCCCCCTCCTCGCACCACAGCACTGGTAGGGGCTTGGGCCTGACTCAGAAACCTTCCAAGGAAGACATGACGTTAAGCTCATCTTGGCTCAGGTGAGCTGTTCGTCCTGAGGGTAGACTTGGAAGAAGGCTCTTGCTGTTACTCTGGCAGGCTGGGAGGCTGACTAAGACCCTTAAACAGACCCCAGGCTCTGGTGGTTGATGTGTCCTATACTTTGGTCACTGTGCTTTGAGAGGTCTGCCTCACCTGGTGCTCTGTGGTCCAGACCAAGCCATGCTGACCTCTTCCTGTCTCTTAAAGTCCTATGTTCATTGTCACCTGCCAAGAATGACCTTTGCCCTGGTTTTCACTGGCATTCAGCTCACACAAAAGGTCATCTCATCAAGGACGCACACTCCAGCTCCAGATGGACCATACTCCCCACCCACTCTCCAAGGGCTTTCTCCCTGTAGCATTGCTTACGTGGGCAATGTAGTGTCTGTGCATCAGGAAGCTGCCTCCTCTCCACAGCCATGGTCCAACAAAAGGCGGAGAAACTCAAATACTTGTCTCTGAGTGACTGGGTTTCTCTCCCTCCATCTGTCTCCTCATCTGTCGCAGCTCTCCCTTTGTTAATCCCTCCCTTCCCTGTTATGCCCAGGCTCTGAAGCCCAAGCTATAATGCAAGTGGAAATCATGGTGATTCTTTTCCCAAGCCCTTTTAGTCACCTCTTTCTTTCTTTCCTTAACTTCCAACACCCTTCAAGGGGCACTTT
>NW_022196897.1:91038918-91069452 GCF_008632895.1 Mastomys coucha
TCGAAGGCTTTGCCTCCGCCCCGCCCCTACCCCCACCCCACCCCCATTCACTTCCCACAGCTGATGATGAGGTTCTGCCTTCATCCCTTGTCTGGCAGGATTCTCACCAGCACTGCTATCCCCAGAAGTCACTCAGGTGAGGCACAGTGCAACTCTATGGATTTTCCACACAGACAGAATTGTGAATAGTAACTTTGCCCTCAGGGATGTGAGACATGTACAGCATCACTTGACCACTGGGCTGCCTCACCCAGCAGTCATAATTACCAACCATTTCTTTTCCCAGTCTTCATCTATGATTTCTAGGCAATCCACTGTCCGCTTCCTGACTTAATGAAATGCTCCTTGCTCCCCATTCCTTTCCCATCTCTCTAATGTCTCCTTTCCAGCCCTCTCTCTAGATTCTTGCTATTCTTTGAATCTCTGTGACCTGCTTTTCACTGTAAGTCTACCTTGAGGCTCCCCACCCTCACTTCCATAGTGTCCACTCATTTCTATACGTATCACTTGCTTTCACCTTCTAATTTATAGTCTGGACACTTCTATTAAGCAAGAGACCCCCAGAATCCAATGCACTCTGGGTTCTTGCTCTATTTAGACAATATTAGAGTCTTAGTAATGAGAACATATTGCAAAGCAGAACATCATGAGTAACTCATGCACCCTTTGCCTGACAGGCTTCTTCCACAGCACATCTTTCCCTGCAATCAGCACATGGGCCCAGCTGATGAAGAAATAGCTCCTCGTACCAGAGACCTGATTGGCGAGAAAGTGAGGAAAAGCATCCAGCCATAACTATATTTGTTTGGAAAGAGACAGCCTGATTCCAGGGACTTCTTGGGTCAGTGACACTGTCACTGAGGAGGGAATCTGTACACAGGAAGATTAGAAGGAGCCAGTTCTGACAGGTACACAATAAAGAGCTGGCAGGGACTGTGAGCATTTCAGAGAGAAGAGGGAAATTCTGACAGCAGCTTGACCTGGAAGCTGGAACTTTCTATTTACACTTGACTTCCCCTGTGGATGCATGAGGCAAACTCACCAGGAAAGATGAAGGAAGGAAAGGGGAATGTGCCATGCATGGTCCCCACCTGCTAAGCTCTGGAGAAATAGTACTGAAGGCAGGAGATAGAGCTGAGTCCTGCTGCCTCTGTGCTGGCTAAGGGCCACAGACTCTAACCGACATGTGTCCCTTAATCTGTGAATCCCAGACTGATTGTGAAAATTGTTTCCCAGGGAGCACTGGGGGCCTTTGGGGAGTCTTTCTATTTGTACTCTTCTTGTGGAAATCATACTTGAAGGTTTTTCTGCCTCTTTGAGTCTGCAGAAGATTGAAGCAAGCCAAAGAAGCCCTCGTTTTCCTCAGTGTTGGGGACCTTATCTGGCTTTCATTTGATCTATTCTAAAGAGGGTCCAACTTCCCAAGACTGGCCATTTATATCTGGAAGTTCAAATTGTTTGCTTTACTTCTTCTTTATCCTATTTTATTCTGTTTGGTTACCTAAGCCTATTTTCATGTAAGAGTATGATCACTTTGAGCACACACCCATACCCTTCTTGCTACTTCCCTCTTTCTTGGGGATTTTAGTATAATGTTAAACACTGAGCCACCAAGAGAAACAGGTAGGGACTTAGATCATGACTGTACATAACACAAACTATACCATTAGTTGTAAACAAGAAGACCACATCCTGACCAGAAATGGAAAAATCTCCACAAGTATGAGAAATATTTTAGCTTTTAGCACATTAAAACCTCTAGAAGTAGGAAAGAAAGGAAATGGGTTCGCAACTGGGAATGTCATCATTCTCCAAATGCATAGAGCTATTAGAACTTCTGGTAGTAGAGGCTAGGATGACATCATCTTAACAAAGAACTGATGTTCCTTAAAACGCAGTTCAGAACTGTAACTGGTAGCATGTGAAAATAGGTGGTATCCCTAGGCCAAGCATCTCCAAAGGTTTTCCAAGGCCAGGTTCCACTAAGCTAAGTGAACCAGGGCCTTAGGTATCTACTTCATTTGGATTAACTAGAATAATTGAACAACAGCTCCTGATTGCCTGGTGCCTTGGATGACCTCTTTCCTACTCCCTGGAGCCTACCTCTTACCCAGGAAGGGGCTGCCAACACCGTCAGCCCATTATCTGGTGCCTCCGGTTTTAATTAAATTATAAAACGGCTCACCCAAGGTAACCATAGCACAATAAGTCTGGGTAAGTTGGTCACTGAGGGAGAGTTATTAACTCCTTCATCCACAAGGGGCCCATTTACTACAACTCAGAGCTGGACCAGAGCACCCGGGATCCAGGAGTTGGGTAACTTTTAATGCTTCCCTCTGTCTTTTGTACATTGTAAACAGGGTTTTATCTCTTCACTTTAAGCTCTACTGGTTATATTTGCTGCCTTGAGGACCAAGGAAATATAATGGCTCTATTTATCTTTCTTTGTAATAAGAAACTTGCTGGGGATAATGGCGCACGCCTTTAATCCCAGCACTTGAGAGGCAGAGGCGGGTGAATCTCTGAGTTCTACGCCAGCCTGTTCTACACAGAGAGTTCCATGAGAGTAAAGGCTATGTAAAGAGACCCTGTCTCAAAAAGACAAAACAAAGCAGAACAGAGCAACAAACAAACAAACATCAACCAACCAACCAACAACGGGGAAAAAATCATGTAGATAAGTGCTCAACAGCTGACGTCCTGCAGGACTGGGTGGGAGCATGAGGCACAGGCATGCTCATGTATGTGGTTTGAATATTCTTCCCCTGAGTTATTTCAGGTTCCAATCAGATCTCAGGACCAGTGTCCATCAAGGCAGTGGTTGCTGTGTGTCTCTACACAGCGTTGTAGACTGATTTGTTGAGCCTCAGAATGTCTGAACAGGGAAAGACTCAGAGATAGTCAAGTCTACACAGCCCCCATTTAACAGCTGAAGCAACAGGGTCGGAAACTTAACAGGAGAGGGAACTTGGCTTTCATCCCCTAGATGCTTTTATTTCAACATCAATGTGTTAATGTGGTCCTCTTTCATTCTCAAAATGGACACCACACACACACACACACACACACACACACACACACACACACAAGCATAAATCATTGTAACCATTGGATAGAAGAGGGCACTGATAAAACATGTTAAGAACTACCCAAATTAATAATAATAAAAAAAAAAAACAAGAAAAGACCTAAGAAACATACCCAGATCTGCCTTATGTCTAGATCCTTCCATTCTGCTGGAACCTCTTCAGTCCTCCTATATTCTAGCTAAGACATACTACCATGCTCCTGTCCCATTTTTCAGTTCTTAAAGATTCTTGACCAAAAAAAGTCACACATTAAAGAGTTTCTGGGTTGATTTCCAATCTGTTTCTTGTTTTCTTCATCCTAAGCATTGCCTGTAGCTGACTTTAAAGATGCCAGCTCTCAGGAACCAGCATGAAGCCAAATGAGGTCTGCAGCCTTAGTTAGTTAATCAGGCTGTTGACGTTCCATTAGGAGCAAAATGATCACAGCTATGCTAGCTTCAAGGGAAGCTGGAAATGTAGTTTCTAGACTAACAGCCATACTCACCTAAAAATAAACATGATATTAAGAAATAACTCACAACTTCTGTTATGCTGTGTGGAATGCCTGAGCTTAGGAAGGAGTAAAGATGGGAAAGAGGAAAGACAGACATGTAATAGAAAGTCGCTACATAATTTTTGGGAAGCTAATATTCAGTGGATAATAGTCAGCCTGTATCCCATTAAAAGTCAAATGCTTGTATCACTCTAAAGAACCAGCATCACTTAGGAAGTTTCTGGTTATAACTTTGAAACTCTTATTTTGAATGGGATATTTAGAAAATTCCCTTATGTTTATACAGAAGCCCACACTTTCAGGTATCTTCAAATGAAGCTAATGGTGATGTTCTGTGATAATTACCACTCAGGGGACTCAGTGCATTAATATCAATTGGATAAACTAAGTTGAGGTGTGTATATAATTTTTCCATTACTTCCCATGTCTCTTCTGAAACCAGTCATGTGGCTTTGCATCTTAGGATCATATCTAGCCCAATGGCTTCCGTCCATCTTCAGAAAACCTATAACTCAGAGACTGGAAATGAATCTATGAAACAGAAACTTTAAAAAAGAGAAAGAAAAACTTTATATCTGGACAAAACATTTACCATCTGGACTTGGCCAAACATGATTCATGTGTTCCTTCTCCCTCCTGGTCCCTGAGCTTTGGGCTACTCTTGAACACTGGAACACAGTCTTTTCCAGAGAACTGACTGACCACAGGAAAGAAACCACATGTTCCATGGCACTGCCCACCCCATTCTGATGTTTCCACCTCCCATTTCTAACAGTGTAATTCTTTCTGTAAAAAAAGCTCATTCTCCCTGCCACTCCCCTCATCCCCCCAACCACCACAGAGCCACTTGCAGACCTCATGGACCAAGCCTTTCTGGTGGCTATAGTCAGCTTCCATAATCTTTTCAATAAATCCCCCTCATCAAGGCCAAGGTTTATCTTTTCTTGCTGCTTTTAACAGCCTCCACCTTAGTGCCCTAGATCCTTTGACCTTGGACTCACAGCCCTCTCTCCGCCTTCTTCCCAACCTCCTTTACTACAATTATTGGGCCTCTTACCCTAATCATTTCTTCTCTGTCATTTAACAGTTGCAATGTTTTAAAAGAGCTCTTGTCCAAACAACAAAAACCAACTCTCATTATAATAGTCAACAAATAGTCCCTTAAGTAATAAGAGCATTGCATTATTGCCCCTAAAAGAATATGAGGAGATAAACAGTCCACTCTTTAGCAGTGTCTCAGATAACCTGGGCTTCACCAATCCACATGGGTTGCCTTGGTAAACGCATATTCTTGTAGACATCTACATGTGAATCCTGTGTCCTAGGTGGTGCCCTAGGCAGGAAGACCTAGAAGAAAAAAGTTGGTTCTCTTAAACATCAGTCACCCTGTCCTCACTAGAGGCAAAGTTTTACGCAGAAAGTTCCTGGAGATCTATCTTCACATCTCATTGACCTGAGAAAGAGTGTATGACCAACTCCATTACAAGAGAAGTGGGAAAGGTTAAGCTGTAAGTTTACCCTCTTGTGGGTGTTTAAATCTACCCCTAGAGAGGAAAGGAACATGTCTCAGGGTTTGTGTTGCAGTGATGAAGCATCATGGTCAAAAGCAACTTGGAGAGGGATGCTTTAGCTCATAGTTCCATGCCACAGTTGTCTTAGTTACTTTTCTATTGCTTTGACAAAAAAGTCATAACTAAGGACAACCTATAAAAGAAAGCATTTAAATTTGGGGCTCACAGTTCCAGAGGGAAGATCCAAGGATCCCCTTCCTCTCTGTGATGGTTAACTTTATGTCAACCGGACACATGCCAGAACCTTCTAGGAAGAAGAAACTTCAATTGAGAAAATGTCCTCGCCAGGTTGGCCTGTGGGCCAGGCTGTGGTTCATATTCTTGACTGTTGATTGATATGGGAGGGCCCAGGTCACCATAGACAGTGCTATTCCTGAGCTAGTAGCCCTGGGAGCAATTAGAAAGAAAAGTTTCTTAGATATGGTTTCTATTGCTGGGATAAAACACTTCTTATAAACACTTTTGCTTGGGAGAGTCTACTGAGAGCATAGTCCCCTGTGAAAATGAGTGTCTTAGTTAGGATTTCCATTGTTCTGAAGACACCATGAGCATGCAACTCTTATAAAGGACAACATTTAATTGGGGCTGGCTTATAGGTCAGAGGTTCAGTTCATTATCATTGAGGCAGGAAGCATGGCAGCATCCAGGCAGGCATGGTGCTGGAAGAGCTGAGAGCTCTACATCTTGTTCCAAAGGCAAACAAGAGAAGACTGTCTCCTACACGGCCAGAATAAGGATCTCAAAGCCCACATGACATACTTCCTCCATCAAGGCCATATCTCCTAATAGTACTACTCCCTGGGCCAAGCATATATGAACCACAACAATGAGAAAAGGTACAGAATGATCTAAGAGAGGTCTTCCTGGAAGAGGAAGTTAGACAATGTTTGTGATCTGTGACACAAGTAGTACCCAGGGCATGTAAAAATAGGACAGGATGCTTCTGAGGTCCTTCAACTGTGATGTGGCATGAGGTGTTTTCCCTGTGTCTTGGGAGAATAGCTTATTATGAATCCTTGCTGCCTGCCATGAGTGAAAAGTCTACTCTGTCTGACTTGTTCTGTCTTGCTGGACTCATGCAGTTGATAGGAAACTTTTACAATATGAATGTACGCATAGAATGATGAGCAAGAGAAGCGAGTGGACACACTACCTGAAAAATAGGATACCCCAATGGGTAAGAGATGAGGTTTTTCAAGTGGAACGGGGGGTAAAGAAGAAGAACCAGCAATGAACAATGGGACTGTGCCTCCCCTAATTGTGTGGAAATCATGTAAGTGCTCCAACTTTCCTATGTGTTAGGGGCTTCCCTTACATCATGCTCTGACTTCCACTCATGATCAATACTCCTTGTCACTCACATTCTCCAGTGCTGGCTCAATGATACATGATGAACGTGCAAGGTCCTTGGTCCCATCCTCAGCACCACAAAATAACTAAAGTAATTGGTATAGGTCATTTAGCAAGTGTGTTGGCATTATCAAGATGGATACATGCAGTGTAGGGAAATCTAGGAGCTCCACCAATGTTTACTCTGGGAAACTTACACAGTGTAGCAATGTGTGTACTCCAGAATGTTCACTGCAGCACTGCTTACTTTGCTGGAACAATCCAAATTCCTATCAGAAATAGAACGAATAGACACGGCACACTCATGCATGGGAAGCTCAGGCAGCAACAGCATGGACTAAATCACAACATGAATCAATCCGATTACTAAAACACGCTGTTGAAGAAGTGAATGGCAGGAAAATATATAGTATGTCCTTCTACCCAAAACACTGCAAAGCAAAACTAAATACATACATGTGTACATATATGTCTTAGAGAGACACATGTATATATGTTGGACATCCTTAATATAAAAATATGAAGCTCCAAATGCTCCCAAAACTAAAATTTTTTAAATATTGGCATGACAGACAATACAAGTAAAAATTCTACTCTTGGTTTTATTTTTTTGTAGGAGAACTATTGCTAAAAATCATTACAAACATATTTACAAATAAAACATGTTCACTCTAAGCTGAGGCCAGAAAGTTCTTGTACTGGAATGGAAAGTCATGATGAGAGATGAGACATTAGTCAACATTTGATGCCTACTTGGGCCAGTATATCTTATTCATTTCTCTACCATCTTGTGCAGCTCTGGCATACAGTAAGAGCTCAATAAAAGTTTTTCAATCCACAATGAATTACCTATCAAATAATTGATACCGGTCAGGCAGTGGTGGCTCATGACTTTAATCCAGCGCTTGGGAGGCAGAGGCAGGAAGATTTCTGAGTTCAAGGCTAGCCTAGTCTACAGAGTGAGTTCCAGGACAGGACAGCTAGAGGGCTATACAGAGAAACCCTATTTCGACCCCTCCCCCCAAAAAACATGATAGCTAGTGTCTTTGGGTACCTCCAATAGACTCATGAGGATCAGCTGCAACTTTCTTCATCTTTCCATGGTATTTCCATCTTCCCAGGTTATCCCCATCTTCCCAGGGTATCTCCATCTTCCCAGGGTATCCCCATCTTCCCAAGGTATCCCCATCTTCCCAGGGTATCTCCATCTTCCCAGGGTATCTCCATCTTCCCGGGGTATCTCCATCTTCCCAGGGTATCTCCATCTTCCCGGGATATCTAGCACCAGGAACTCACTGACTTTGTGGACTGTTTTGTTAAATAACTGATAGACTGGAAAACTGAAGCTTACTGATAAGTGAAAACTGAGCTAGGAACCAGGTTGGCTATAATAAAGCAATAAAGAACTTCCCAGCCCATGAACTCAAGTGCGTAAGGATTCAGTGCTGATGTCTAGAATGGGGAGAACCTCTTTCTGGCTGTGATCTTCTTTGATCTAACTTTGACAAAGTTACCTCTGTCTGTCACTAAGAAGCCTTTGGCTCCTCCTGTAAGTTATTCCTATTTTCAAACAGAGCCTCTGTTTGCAGACTCAGCCCTGCCCTTTACATCCTTAAATCTTCAGAGGTTAAGAATCAAGGTACCTGCTGGAGAGATGGCTCAGTGGTTAAGAGCACTGACTGCTCTTCCAAAGGTCCTGAGTTCAAATCCCAGCAACCACATAGTGGCTCACAACTATCTGTAATGAGATCTGATGCGCTCTTCTGGTGTGTCTGAAGACAGCTACACTGTACTCACATAAATAAAATAAATAAATCTTTAAACAAGAATCAAGGTACCTTAATGTAGAGGGAGCACAGAGTGGAGTACCGGGACCCATGGTGGCCACTAATTTGCCTTGTGGCTCTGTGTGAGCCAGTTGCCCATCTCCAGTCAATTTTGCCCCCAGCAACCAAGACACCAACAACAGCTCTGTTGGCCAAGGAAATGACTTTCTAGGAAGCTTCGCCCGTCTCTTCTTGGTCTCTGGGTTGTGGAAGATGACTGTGGTATAGTTCCTGGAAGCTTGCCCCTATCCTGAAGCCTGTCCTACAACACAAGCGCGCGCGCGCGCGCGCGCACACACACACACACACACACACACACACACACACACAGACACACACACAATAGAATCCTCAGGCATGGTGCCCATAGGCAAAACATGGCAGATATTCAACTGGACCTTCTTGCCACAGAACACAAATTGTCCAGTGTAGGTTCCCTCTGCAGTGATGAGCAGCTCCATCAGCTTCTTAGAAAGGGAGGGGTCACAAAAGAGCACTTTTGCAAGGGGAGTGACCTGGCCAGGGTCCTTTAAGATGCTCCTAATATAGGAACTCCACAAGAAAACCAACAGACTCAATGACCCTCCCCCCACACATGTAGCACATGTACAGCTTGGTCTTCTTGTGGGTCATCCAACAACTGGCAAGGGGACTGTCTCTGACTCTGTTGCCTGCCTGTAGATCTTGCTCCCCCTAACTGGGCTGCTTTGTTTGGCCTCAGTGGGAAAGGTTGTACCTAGGCCTGTAGTGATTTGATGAGGGTTGGTATTGGGGGGGGGGGCTCTCCTTCTCAGAGGAGAAAGGGAAGGGGTGGAGGAAATGGATATGAGGGGCAGAGAGGAGAGGGAGGCTGCCATCAGGATGTAAAGTGAATGACTGTCTGACTGAATAAATAAATAAACAAACAAATAAATAAATAAATAAATAAATAAATAAATAAATGGGGGGGAAAGCTGCCTTTAATATAGCCCTGCCACTCAGTGAAGTCCACAGCACATAGGTGGTGTTTCACATGTTCATGGAACACAGAATGGGGGTGCCTTTCCTCTGCCTTTGGATTACAAGGCCAATGGCAGCAGGTCTGCCAGCAAGCACGACAGAAAAGCAAATATTGGGAATTTCTAAAGCCTTTTTTCAATACTTCTGAGAACATACCTTCCTCAAACTTAGTAAACTGAAAAAATATCCTAGAAAAGAAAAGTTATGAATGTTTTGAATGAACTAGACTGATCTTTTTTTCCTTAACAGGGTTACGTCATGTGAGGCTTTGCCTTCCGAGGTTGGCATGTGATGAGCTAACATTAAGTCAACAACCATGTAATGAATGTGTAGAACTCAACTCTGCAGAATTCTCCATACAAATGATGGGTACATAATACTCTTGACTGGTCGAGTAGGTAATAAGTGAGGGGTCAGGCAAAAGTGTTAGTGGGTGTGGCTGTGGGGGGCAGAGTATGAAGAGAAGGGGAAGGGGAGAGCACCTGGTCATTGTTGGAATTCAGGGAAAATGTTGCATTCCTAGCATCCAGTACACCTAAAACTTTACAAGAGCTACCCCAGCAAGCAGTGTAACCTGCCTGGAGACCTTTTTCTCCTGCAGTCTCACTAAGATAGGGGAGACAGAGAGATAAAAAGAGGCAGAGAAGCAGAAGGCACACCAAGGTGGACCTTGCTGTCTAAATAAAGGCTTACTGTAAGGGCAATGGGGAACCAGCCAAAGGGTTTACCCAGGGAATGAGCACATGTGTGTTGATTAATAAATGCTGGTGTACAGTTACGCATGGAAATATCCTCATCTAAAAATGCAGGGGTTGGCTTAAAGGATCACCAAAAACCCCGCTTGCTCTGACATCCTGAGAGTCTCTGAGTTTCCACCATGATTTGGGTCAAGGTCTCTTGATATTTGCTTTCTCCTCTCAGCCTCTGAGGTTGCCCTGAGAAGAATAATGGAATCAGCGGCACACGTGGTCTTCCTCTTGTCCTCTGTGAGATGGATGAGCCTGTTCCATTACAGAGGGCAAGCCAGCATCCTCTGTGACCAGCCTCTCTTCTATCCATCTATCAGCCGATTAACGATGGCTGAAAGCCACTTATCAGGAGGGCTCCTGCCCTTATCACTGTCACTGGCTGCAAATAAACACTGACTTTATGTCGAGTTTCCATATTTAACCACATTTAAGTCACTGCTGATACTTTCGCTATGTGACATTTGCACTTCAGAATTTAAAATGAGATGCACACTCGAAGCTTCTCCACCAAATAGGAGCAACTCAGGTTGTGTAGGGTCTTCCTGCCATTTGTTTGCAAGAAAAAAAAAATGCTTCAAAGTGAATGCTGTATGCAGGAATTGCTTGTGCTCTGAAAAGAGTATGGATAAGAAACAGGTCAGGATAGAGTAGTTTTGATTTTAAAAGGTCAATACCTCATGTCAAAGCTGTAATGCATCAATAATGGATGAGATGCATAAATGATATATCAAAGTCAAAAATTCCAGCCCTGTGAAGAGAGGGGAAAACCTTGTTTTCTGAGGTAGATTTTCAATATATGAAGCTTAGTATGTCATGCAAGCCCTTGACTTATGGTAGATAATGATGCTCGAGGCTTAGCATTCAAGAAGGACATATAAAAAGACTGGGGGGTGTGAATGTAAATTCTAGGTCTCTGAATTTTAAAATACAAAGGTATATTTTTCCCTTTGCAAAGAAAATACTTGTCTATGATTGTAGGCAGTTTTAAAAAATGAGGTGGATAGGTAGGTAGACCTCCCTCCTAGGTAAAGTGCTGGCAAGTTGACCACCTGAGCTCAATACACAAAGCCCCACAAAAAGCCAGGTGTGATGGTGTCCACTCCTACTGCAAGGTGGGAGGCAGACATGAAAAGCTGGAGGAAGTTTATGAGCCAGCTGGCCTGAAGTAGGATTCTTAGCATAAACAGAGAAACTGCCTCAAACAAGCTGGAGAAGAGAATCATCTCCTAAAGCTATCCCCTGACATGTACGTGTGCACACGTGCATGCACACACAATAATAATAATATAAATAAAATATTTTAATTGCCAAGTGAGTTGCTGGTGATCCCACGCACTGTCTCTCCTGTATTCCATGTTCTTTTCCATATCTTCCTCCCTTCATCTTCTCCCCCCTGCTTCCTTATTTTCTTTTCATCACTGGGGATTGAAATCAGGTCCTTGTGCATGCAAGGCAAGTACCCTACCATTGAGCTACATCCCAGTCCAGTTTTTTTTTTTTTTGGTTGTTGTTGTTGTTTTAAACTTAATTTTATTTATTACTAGTAGGAGGGCAGCACTGTGCCACAGCACAGAGGAAAATTTTACCAAGTCATTTCTCTCCTTCTACCTTTGCATGGTATCCAGGGATTGAACTAAGCTTGTCTTGGGCACAAGCTCCTTTATGCATTGAGCCCACTTGCCAGCCCTTCATCTTTTATTGTGAGACAAGATCTCACCAAATTTTCCAAACTATTTCACTTTATAGTCCAAGCAGAGTTTGTACTTGACAAGCCTCCTGCCTCAGCCTCTGAAGCAGCAGGTCATTGGCTTGAAAATTCATATATATATCAATGAGTGTGATTTACAGGAATAAAGGAATAAATAACAATTGTTTAATGTTTTCAAATGTTTGTCATGCATGCTAAGTATTCTATATTCATTAGCCTATATTATCATTACAGGTATCCTTGGCCTGGATATTATTAATAATTCTATTTTCCTGATAAAGAAACCAAGTCCTACAGAAAAATAACTTGGCATGTGTATGTGTCTAGTGGTGCTGGTAATGGAAGAATCTAGCTTTTCCTGGACTAAGCCAGAACAGGACAATGAAAATGAACTAGCTCCTCTGGCCCAGTGAATGAGTTTAGAGGTGAATATTAATGGCTTTGAGGGATAAGTTCCTCAAGATAAAAATGTACTAAGAGACCTTCTCCTATTACATAGGAGTGTAATGCAACTATGATGTTCTTTCCAGGGTCATTTGACATTAGAATGCATTAAAAATGGTGTTAAGCAGCCAGACATAGTGCATGCCTGTAACCCTAGCACTCCTCAAGGCATTAAGGCCAACCTGAGCTATATACCGAGAAGATGACTCAAAGAACAAAACAAAACAGGACTAGTGATTCTGCTTGGCGTTAGAACACTTGCCTAGGATGTGCAAGGACCACAGCACCAGGAAAATAATTGCTACTCTGCCCAACGGTACGACTTCTGGGTAAGGTGGCAGACTAGAAGATGCCTTCTCATGACCTAGTGAGAGTGAGAATAAGAAAGGGAAAATAATAGGACCTTAAAATCAGGTTGTGTAGAGCATCAATAAATTAGCTTCCCAATATCCCGTGATGTGTAGGGGTTTCTGTGGGTCCCTTCAGTTAATGAGTAAACAGGCTGTAACCCAAAAAAAGGGGGAGAATAAAAGGAGTGGGAATGGGGAGGATGGGGAGGATGGGAAAGTTTTCTTTTGTAAAGAGAAAAAGAGAGAAAGAGCTTTGTAAATGTTCAAAGTAAGTAAAAGGACACCTAAAAATCAGAGAAAACAACGGTTGCCATACCACAAAGGTGGAGATTGTCGGGTATTATGAATGGGATTGCGTCTTCACTTCCCTTTCAGTATGCTGGTCACTGGTACATAAGAAGGCTGCTGATTCCTGTATGCTAATTTTGTGGCCTGCTGCCTTGTATACTTGTGTTTATCACTCTGAGAGGTTTAGGGTGGCATTTTTGGGGTCTCCCATGGATAGAATAACATCATCTACAAATAGGCATACTTTGAATTCTTCTTTTCCTATTTATACACATTTCATTCTCTTCTCTTATCGCTTTCATTTACCTAAGCCCTCAAGCACTATTGAATACATAAAGTGGATGGATACCTTTGTCTTACTCCTGATCTTGGGAATGTTTTTCATGTAATGACAGATTTGTCATATATAGCCTTCATTACATTGAGTTATGATTCATCAACCATTAGCCTCTCCAGGACTTCATTGTGGGATATTGAACTCTGCCAATCTTTTTCTGTGTCAATAGAGATGATTGTGTGACTTCTGTCTTTGAAATGGAGTTTATGTGATGAATTACACAGCTAAGAGTGCTTTGCTACTGTTTTGGTCCTCAGCCCACACACCAGGCAGCTTACAGGCACCCGTAACTTTACTTCCAGTGGATTTAATGCCTCTTCTGGCCTTTGTAGGCACTAGTATGCAGATGAGCAAACAAATACACAGATATATACAAGTAAATAAAAAATAAAATAAATGTAAAAAGTATCCTGTATTACACCCATCAAGTGAGATTTGTGTTGTCCATATATTCTTGGATGTGTGTGCTTCCACTGGAGTGTGGTCAGCTTACTAGGGTCTATACTCTAAAAGACAGAACAAACAAAAATCCAGACTCTCTCTCTCCCAGCAGCCTCAGCTGCCAATAGCTCCTCAGCTAGGGGTGGCACCATGAATCCACTTCCCTTCTCCATATTGGGATTTTGTCTATCTTGAACTTTTACAGAGCTTGCACATGTTGTCACAACCACTGTGGGCTCATATGTGCAGCTGTCCTCATGTCTGGAAGGCACTATTTCTCTACAGTCATCCACCATGTCTAGCTCTTACACTCTTTCAGCTCCTCTTTTTCCCATGATCCCTGAGCCTTGGATGGAGAGGAAGTGATATCGATGTCCCACTTAGAGCTGAACATTCCACAGTTTCTTAGTCTCTGTATCTTGATCAGTTGTGGGTCTCTGAGTTAATCACTATCTGTTGTAAGTCAATTCTTTTCTGCTGAGACTTGAGAGATGCATTTATCTATGGGTAAAACAGTAAATCATTAGGAGTTAGTCTTATATCCACTCAACAAAATAATAGCAGATTCTCTGCCAGGGCCTTGTCACAGTCTCTTAGCCCAGAAGTGGTGCTACTTATGGATTTTATCTTGTGGAGTAGGACTTAAATCTAATCAAAAAATGATTGGTCACTTCCATGATGTTCATGCCATTATCACACCAGTGGACACACCTTGGCAGGCCAGTTGTTACTGAAGCACAATGGGTTCACAGCTGCATAAGATTTATGATGACTTTTCTCCTCCAGTAGTGGACACAGCAACTTCCAGCATTATAAAAGTTAGCCAAGAGGGATGAAGCTTCTAGGCCAGTGCCAGCTTGATATCTCTATGCTCTATGACTCAAGTCTGTAGTATCTTTAGCAATAGGGTCTTACTATCAAGCTCTAGAAAGTAATCAATAGGATTGGCAATACCCTGTAATGTTTGAGAGATCTATGGGACCTCACTGGTCAATAGCTCCAAAAGATGTAATACATTCCTAGGACTGAAGTTTTTATTTGTTGTCTGTAACATCTAGCCCCGACATTGTTACCCTATTCCAGAGTAACTACATTTTAACTCTGTGTGTGCATGCATGTGTGTGTGTATGTGTGTGGGGTGGGGAGGGAGAGGGAGAGGGAGCTTCTACAGTAGTATGTAGGTTTCCTATGACCTTTTCTAAAGGTATTTTGTGTTACTTATAACTCCCTGTATTTCCCGCTCTACCCTGCTCTCCCAAATCCTTTCTGTTCAGATATTCCCCTTTAAGCCTTTATACTGTTGCATTCTATCTCTCTTCCCTTGAAAGTTTCCCCTTCTCCACCACACACACTTACTCATAAGCATTCCTCTCCTATTTAGTGATCAGTATTGGCATTAGTTCTTCTTTGAAGTTCTGGAAGTTGTTAGGTCCAAAGTGTACTCCCAAAGTGCACTAACAATGTCCACAATGACAGTCTGGGTTTTACACAAGCTTGATTATCAATTGCTTTCAAGTAAACAGAAACCTACACTAGGTATTACTCAGAAACTTTCTGAAGTGGGTTTCTGTTTGTCAGAAAAACTAATACTTCCCTCATCTGCCCCACTAGTTGACTACCATGGGCAGTGGCCATCTAGATCCTGATTAACCAAAACAAGCCTATGATGTAGATCTAAGTCCTCACATCAGCTCCCAAGCTGCTCTGGCCTATATCCCATCTCCAAGTGCTCTAACTCCTGGGCTGTTCTGGCTGCACACCAATTCTCCCATCACTACCTGTCCCCACAAAAGGGACAATGCTTTCCATGACATTTGCAGTCCTCTCCCCACTGAGGCAGCCTGGCAGCTTGATCTCCCAATAAACCTTTCTTTCTACCCATGAAGTAGTCTTATTCAGTGGTTTCAATATGTCCTCACTTGTGGAAGTATTCTGCAGTGAACCTTCTGGTTCTGGGAATAAACCTCAACAAGGAACGGAAAGACCTCTTCACTGGAAACTTTGTAATACTGGAAAAAATAAATTGAGAAAGACACTAGAAGATCAAAAGGCCTCCCATGCTCATGGATCAGAAGGATTAATGTCAGAAAAGATGAACGTCTTTATCAAAGACAAACTCCAGATTCAACACTATCCTAGTCATTTTTCAACTTATAATATTCAGACAATTTTACATGAATCCTAAAAAGTTTTAAAGATTTGTGTCTAGTGTATGCTTTGCTTTTTAAAAATTTTCTTTTTCATGGCTTTGTACTTGCAAATACTCTACCATTGAGCTATATCCCCAGATCCTTGGTGCTTTGAAACAGGGTCTCATTGTGGGACCCAGGCTTAAAATCACTATCCTTCTATGTATTTGGATTACAGATACATGTCACTTTCTCAATCCTAGCTTGATTCTCTGCTGCAGTGATAAACACCATGATCAAAAGCAACTTGGGGAGGAAGAAGTCTATTTGGATTATAGATTACAGCTCATCATTGAGAGAACCCAAGGCAAGAACTCAAGGCAGTAACTGAAGCAGAGACCACAGAGGAATTCTGGTTACTGGCATTCTCTCTGAAGCATGCTAGGCCACCTTTTTTAGACAGCCCAGGCCCATCTGCCAGGCATGGTACCACTGGGCTGTGGGTTGAATCTTCCCACATCAATCAGCAATCAAGAAAATGCCACCACAGACATACCTATAGGCCAGTCTGACAACTCCTCAGTTGAGGTCCCGTCTTCTCAGGTAAACTTAGTATTGTGATAAGTTGATATAAACAATGGCATTGCTCTTTTTATTTTAAATGAAAGGACTTGGCCATCTATCTCTGCTCTGAAGAGCAAATAATATTAGAAAGGAGCTGAGGATGTAGCTGAGTTGGGAGAATGCTTGCCTGGCATGCAGGAAGGCCTGGGTTCAACCCATAGCACCATACAAACTGGGCAGGGATTTACCAGTAGTTCTCAGGAGACAGAGACAAGAGAGTCAGAAATCCAGAGTCATCAATTATACGCTAGGCAAATGCTCTACCACAGAGCTACATCTTGTCCCCTAGTTCTTATGCCATTTCCCTATTTGTTAGCATCCTCCAGTTCCTCAAGCTAGCTTCCTTTTTATCCTTTCAATGATGAGATCACTTCTATACAGAGATCTGTAAGCCAGCACTCTGCCCTGCTTTGAAAACTTTTCTTCTGGTCTCTGACACAATGCTGTCATCTAGCATTCACCTCTCAGGCAAAGTGTCCCCCAGGTAAAGACTCCCCTCCTTTGTGTGTTAAATCAACTTTATTTCTTTAATAGCAGGCATCACTATTTGAACATGTATTATTTATGCCGATGGTTTGTTTACTAATGTAACACCTGTCTCTCTCCATTGTGTCAGTGGGAATAAGCTGTCCATTCCCAACTGTGTCCCAGAATGGGCCTGATGTCACTAAGTATATAGCCACTCAATACATTTCCAGTAGATCTCACTAAATACATATCCAGTCAAATGGCTGAGTTCAGAACCTACCAGAATCAGAAAGGGACAATAAAGACAGTAACAGTAATGATAGAAGAAGCAGCTCCCAGTTAATGAAGTCTACTTCCAGACCAGGCATAAGGCTAATACTGGAAACACAGCATCACAAGGGTTTCACAAGCTAGACTTCATATAACACACTTGATGGGTGAAAACTCAGAGATCATGTGGGTCACACAGCTCCAATGTGGGAATGGGGCCCCTGAGGGCAAGCATCAGAGAGCTTACCTCTTAGGCCTCTAAGCACTCCACATTTCCTTTCTCTACGTTTCAGGTTAGATAAGTAACACAACAAAGCCGGAAAGTCTAAACAGCTTGCCCAAGACCACATGGCCGGCATGTGGTAGTGAACACCATCTTCTCAAGTCTTCTGACTCCATATTTGCTGAACTTGCAAAATTTTGAGGGTGTTGTGTTCCAAACAACTCATTCATTGTGGTTTCTCCCCTTGGGTCCAGAACACCCAGAACAGAGCCTGGCACATGGTGTAACTGATGTTAACAGGATGAATGAACACTCAGTCACTATTCTGGCACATGGAGTTTAGTCGGTGTTCCATTGTCTCATGCTATGGGATAAACGCCTCACAGAAATTTATTAGGATATTCCGGTGAATTTTGAAATAACTATTATTCAAGCAGAAGCACAAATAACTATTCTTTCTTTTGGAGCGATTTAAACACCAGCAAAAATCCTGGTGTGGGAAATTAGGTTATGCAAATACCTTGCAAGTCTGCCAGAGAAGCTCTCTCCATTTGATAGGATTTATTATCGATTTATACCTATTTCCTTCATGGGCTTTATTTTACATTTCTGCTGCATTTCAGTTGAATAGGCCAACCAGACAATCTTCAGTACAAACATTACAGACAAATTAGGGCTAGCAGAGAAGCTGTTTTGTGGTTGTGGTTTATTTTTCCCCCAATAGAGAAGCTTAAGTGCCTCAGCAAATTACAGCCCAGCCAGCCAGAACAGCAACGAGCCATTCCAACTGTAAATAAACATATGCATGGCCTGAGGACAGCCAGGGTGCATCCAGACATTTCAGGCCATTCATCATATCCCTCAAAAGGTTAAACCAGAAGGAGGGTTGCATGGAAATCACGTACTTGGTACCCAGGACACCAGCAGCTTGGGAACTGAATTAATGATAAATATTAAATGAAGAAGTGGGTGTGGTTTCCTACAGATGACTTCAGTGGTGACCTGTTTAACCTGACGCTAGCAGTCATATGAGTCCTTCACAGGCCCAGGAGGCCTCAGCTTCTTCCTGTCTTCCTTCTCCCTTATTTCCCCTTTATTCTTTTGAGTCAGGGCCTTATTAGGTAGCCCAGGTTAGCCTCAAACTCAAGATTTTCCTGCTGGAAGTGCAGAAGTAAACCACCATGGCTGGATCTTAGTTGTGTGTGTGTGTGCACATGGGTGCTTATGTTTGCGTACGGGTACACATTCATGTTTGCACATGTCTATGTGTAGGCCAAAGAACTATCTCAGGGGACTTATCCCTCAGCTCGGGTGATATTTCCCCACAAGGTTTTGTTGTTGTTGTTGTTGTTGTTGTTGTTGTTGTTGTTGATTTTTAAAGAGAGGTTCTCTTATAGGCTTAGAGTGCACCAAGCCACCTAGACCGGCTGACCAATGAGTTTTAGGGATCCCCCTGTCTCTGCTTCCCTAGTGCTAGGATTGCAAGTGTGCACCCCCATAACTGGCTTTTTAAAATGTGGGTCCTGGAGATTATAACACTACTGAGATATCTCCCCAGCCCTTCAACTCCTTCTTATGTTAAGGACAATAACACCATATTTAAGATTCACATCCTCTAGAAAGGACCCTTGATAATATTCTGAAAGAAAAAGCTTTTTTAGTGGACACACTGTCCCTTTTTTCATTTACTTATGTATTTATTCACTTTATATCCTCATCATAGACCCCTCCCTGCTCTCCTCTAATTCCACCCTCCTACTTCTCTTTCCCTCCTTTCCCCCCACCCTACTGGGTAACAACCCACCCTGGCACATGACGTCTCATTAGGACTAAGGGCATCCTCTCCCACTGAGGCCAGACAAGGCAGCCCAGCTAGAGGGAAGGGATCCAGAGGCAGACAACAAAGTCGGAGTCGGAGACAGCCCCCTGTTCCAACTGCTGGAAGACCTACATGAAGACCAAGCTGTACATTTGCTACATACATATGTGTAGGGGGCCTAGGTCCAGTCTGTTCATGCTCTTTAGTTGGTGGCTCAGTCTCTGTGAGCCCCCATGGGCCCAGGGTAGTTGGCTCTGTAAGTCTTTTTGTGGTGTCCTTGACCCCTCCAGCTCCCTCAATCCTTCCCCCGACTCTTTCACAAGTCTCCCAAGCTCTGCCTAATATTTGCCTGTGGGTCTCTGCATCTGTTTCCTTCCGCTGCTGGATAAAGCCTCTCAGATGACAGGTGTGCTAGGCTCCTGTCTGCAAGCATAGCAGAGAATCAGGGGTTGATACTGATGGAGTAACAGCGTCGGGGGTTGGCTCTCTCCTATGGTGTGAGCCTCAAGTTGGGCCAGTCGTTGGTTGGCCATTCCCTCAAATCTCTACTCCATTGCACATCTTGTAGGCAGGGCCAATTTTAGGTCAAAGATTTTGTGGGTATGTTGGTGTTCCCATCTCTCTACTGGAAGTATGGCCTGGCTACAGGAGGTGGCCACTTAAGGCTCCATATCCCCCTCAGCTAAGAATCTCAACTAGGGTCACCCTCATATCCTCCCAGAAGCCCCACCTCCCGTCCCATGGCTCTGGCTTGTCTGAGAGATGCACCCCCACATATTTCTCTTCGCTCTCCTAGACCTCAACTCACCACCCCATCTCTGATTCCCATCCCTATTCCCCCTCCTCACTCCCTCTCTGACCCAGTTCTCTTCTCCATCCACTTCTGATGTCTATCTTATTTCCTCTTCTGAGTGAATTCAAGCATCCTCCCTTGGGCCCTTCTTACTTAGCTTCTTTGGGTCTGTAGATTGTAGCATGGTTATCCTATACTTTATGGCCATTGCCACTTATAAGTAAGTACATATTATGAATGTCTTTCTAGATCTAGATTACCTCACTCAAGATGATATTTTCTAGTTCTATCCATTTGCCTGAAAATTTCACATTGTCTTTGTAGTAGTATTTCATTGTATAAGTGAACCACATTTTCTTTATCCATTCTTTAGTTGAGGAACAACTGGGTTGTTTCCAGTTCACCATTATGAATAAAGTTGCTGTGAACATAGTTGAGCAAGTGTCCTTGTAGTATGGTGGAGCATCTTTTAGATAAATGGCCAGGAGGGACATAGCTGGGTCTTGAGGTAGAACTATTCCCAATTTTCTGATTTCCAAAGTAAAATGTGTACAAATTTTCTATCCTACCAACAATGGAGGAGTGTTCCTCTTGATCAACATCCCTGCCAATTTGTGCTGGCATTTGAGTTTTTGATGTTAGCTATTCTGACAGGTGTAAGATAGAATCTCAGAAAAGCCAAAACTTTAAATGAAAAAAACAAAAGAATCTTCAACAAATGGTGCTGGTCTAACTGGATGCCTCCATGTAGAAAATAAATAGATCTATATTTATCACCCTGCACAAAACTCAAGTCCAATTGGATCATAGACCTCAACCGAAAACCAGATAGGCTAAATCATATAGAAGAGAAAGTGGGGGATAGCCTTCAACACATTGGTATAGGAGACAACTTCCTCAATGGAACAGTAACAGCCTAGGAACTAAGATCAACAATTAATAAATGAAACCTCATGAAATTGAAAAGCTTCTGTAAGACAAAGGAGACCATCAGTAGTATAAAACAGCAGCCTACAAAATGGAAAAAGATTTTCACCAACCCTATGTCCAACAGATGGCTAATATCCAAAATATATAAAGAACTCAAGAAAGTAAACACCAACAAACCAAATTTAAAAATGGGATATGGAACTAAACAGAATTTTCAACAAAGGAATTTCGAATGGTTGAGAAGCACTTAAAGAAATGTTCAAATTCCTCAGTCATCAGGGAAATGCCTCCTCTATAGGTAACAATTGCTTTGTTTTCTTACGGTGACTTACTTTCTCATACTCAGCTTAGGTTCAGGTGAGATGGCTCCTGGATGGCTCTAGAGGAAAAGACACCATAATATTCTGCAGCCAGTCCCATGACTCAAAGTAAGCTAATTAGAATCAGTAAATATAGATGCTGGAGTTTTGCTGGAAATAGTGGGAAGGCTGTAAGTTGCTGTGAAGATAGGAGAAAACAATGGGGTTTCTGGCATTTTCCTATGAGCCAATGGGAGGCCCTCCTGACTATGCAGCCAGCAGAAAATAAAACAAGTAAAAGCCAGGGAGCAAACAGCCTCTACCTGTATGGATGCCTTCCCTAGGTTTCAATCACATCCAACAATAAATAATTGCTTACACTTAAATGTACTTGATTGTGGTGAATATAGAAATCTAATATTATTTTATATATTGCCTAAATAAATCCTTTTAGGTGGGTGAGAATATTTCATAGACTATCTTGGCAGTATGGGACTGGAAGATCAGTTTGAACTGAGTGTGGTGACACACATCTGTAATTCTAGCACTTGGGAGCCAGAAGCAAGAGAATCAGGCCAACTTTAGCTGTGGAAACCCATGCAAAAGAAAGGGGGAAAAGGAAGAGAAAGAGAAAGAGAGGAAGGAAAAGGGGAGAAGATAGAAGAGAGAGAGGAAAGGAAGGAAAGGAGGGAAGAAAGGAGAGAGGGATGGTGGGAAAGAAAAAGACAAATTAGTTTGCCAAGCCACTATCCTTCAGTATCTTAATAGATTCATAGGTATAGTGGGGAGAAAAAAGAGAGAGAAGGCTGTGTGCAATCCAGTGGTTTAGCATGCACAAGCATTACGTTCAATGCCCAGCGTCCAAAATGCCCTAGGAAAGAAGACCCCAGAAACAGGACGAAACTGTGGCATCAGAGCCTTGGAATCTATCTCATTCCTTTCCTTACCGACATAATTTCTACTTTGCAATGCAGGTTAAATAAGGCCTGTGAAATGTTTGTCCTTTCTGAAGCAGTAAGTCCAACATGGTGATTCTGGCCAAGAATCACAGAAATAATCTCAGAAAACAACAAAGCAGAATTTCCATAGGTGTTTTTCCATAATATTTTTATCAACAGAAAGTCAGAAAGCCCAGTCATATGGAAATGGTTAAACAAATTTCACAAAAAGTGTTAGTTACCAAAAATTATATCCATTAAAATATTTATATGCAGGCATGCTGACACATATTTGTGATCCTAGCATTTAAGACACTGGAGCCAGGGTTAGAGTGTCTGGGCTACATGGCAAGACCTTGTTTTCAAGAAAAAAATCTGTATGTATAAATGCCTGCCTAGCATGCATAGAGCCTTGTGCTTGATACCCAGCACCACATAAATCAGGCATGATAGTGCATGCCTGGAGTCCCAGCATATTTAGGAGGTAGATGCAAAATAGTTAATAATAGATAAAAAATAATAGGACAATCAAGAATTGAAGGCCAGCCTGGAGTCCAGGAAACCTTGGGGGGGAGGGAGAGAGAGAGAGAGAGAGAGACAGAGAGAGAGAGAGACAGAGAGAGACAGAGAGAGACAGAGAGAGACAGAGACAGAGACACAGAGAGAGACAGAGACAGAGAGACAGAGAAACACAGAGAAACACACAGAGAGAAACACAGAGAGAGAGAGAGGCAGAGGCACAGAGACAGAGAGACACAGAGACAGAGAGACACAGAGATAGGAACAGAGACAGATCAGAGAAAGAAAGGGCAGAAAGAAGGAAAGCAATCTTTCCATGGGGGCTGGAGAGCTGAACCAGCAGATAAGAGTGTTTGTTGCTCTTATGTTTGAATCCTAGCACCATGATGACCTATAACCATCTATAACCGCATTTTCAGAACAACTGGCACCATCTTCTGATCTCCTCAGGCACCGGGCACACATACATAAATGCAGGCAAAACACTCATACATACACAAAATAATAAAATAAAACTAAAAATGTTTTTAAAAAGAAATCTCAATGTTTATACAAAGCATATATGAAAATAAGAAAGAGCAAATTTTTACATATTGTACTATCATATGCCCCCCAAAAATCTTCCAAATGCTAAGGTTAGTTATCTTTAGGTAGCAGGTTAATGAAGTATATTTTCCTCTTCTTTCTTTTCTTTTTCCATTTGTAGTTGGTGGAGTCTCAGCTTATAGCTCTAACTAACCTGAAATAGACACATAGACCAGGCTGGCCTTAAACTCACAGATATCCTCCTGCTTCTGACTTCCAAGTGCTGGGATTAAAAGCATGTGCCTATTTCTTCTTATTGTGGAATATCATTTTTCTATTATTGAAAACATTCTCTTATATAGGAAAGTATGTTATTAAATTCCCAAAGAAGTGCCTACCAACTCTCCGACAGAAGTCAGCCAGCCTCAGCGTGCATGTGGTAGGCCCACCTCCTAAGTCTATGAGAATCAGAGTTCTGCCTGGTCACAAATCTCTCTCAAAATGATAAATTGGCAAGAACTAATTGCCCATCCTAAAAGATGAAAATGAGACTACGCTGAAATCTCTTCCTGAGCACTTGCTCCATCTCCACAGAGGCTTAGTGACCACTGTCTGAAGGAGAACTACTTATTATTAAACTTCTAAGGCAGGAGAGGTCAATGCAAAGCCCTAAATGTGTGTCCCTGAAATGATGCTTTGGGGTGCTCTGCTCTCCAGGGGCACTCCTAGTGACAGTTTACTCATGGGAGTTTTTAGTGTTCTTCAGGGAACAAGCAGCTATGCACAAAAGCGGCCCAGAGGGTTGATTGGTCTGTTTGTATGTTTTTGCTTTTGTTTTTCCATTTTCTAAATGAGTAACCACAGAAAGTTAAAAGGCGACAGGCCAGAGGATAAGTTAGGGCACACAGGCTAATGAGTTCATAGGCTGGATCCAGAGATGGGAACCTCACTAGGGTTTCTGGACTATCCCTTCTCTCCCTCTAAGTATCATGTTTGCTAACTTTTCAAAGCCAGTAGAACTTATTCTGACCACCATTTTGATTCCTGACCCATGAGTAAAGGGTACATCTTGGATCTCATCGGCAGAATAGTATATGGAAGTATATGAATACAAAAGTTCCTTGAAACAAGAATTTTAAACAGGGGCTGGAGAGAGAACATCATGGTTAAGAGCACTGAATGCTCTTTCAGAGGACCAGGGTTCAATTCTCAGCACCCACCTCGAAGTTCACACGTGTCTCTAACTCCGTTTCCAGAAGTTTCAACACCTTCACAGAGACACACATAAAGGCATCACATCAATACACATTAGACAGACAGACAGACAGACAGATCTAATTTTAAAAGGATTATTAGATAGACAGATACATAGATAGATAGATAGATAGATAGATAGATAGATAGGTAGATAGATAGATAGAAAAATGATAAACAGGCAGATAGATCTATTTTCAAAAAGAATTATAAACAGTGAACATGGAATGAATGTATACATTCCAGAGAGGATCAGGACCTCAGGAGAAGACCTGCCTTGTCATAATCTTACATCTTCTTGATAGAGAGTGGAGAAAGCAGTAGGTTCTTCCTAGAGCTGAGTGGGGGCAGAGTTGTCTGCAGGGTTCAGAGGCTCCTTTCTGAAGCTTTGTCTCCGATAATGAGAATGGCTGTGAGTATCAACCAACTTCATCACTTAGTTATCTGAACATTTAATGTCTGCAATGTCTATAGCAGTTAAAGGTAGCTGATGCCTGCTACAGAAACTTAATCAGGGACCAGGAAGATACCTATGCCAAGGACCTCAAGTCTTCTAAAGATGCAAAGCAAGCAGCTGAAGTGAGCATTTATTAATGTTGCCCTGTCTCCATTTACTGATGAAGAGATTGAAGCCTGAAGAGTATAAGCAAACTTCCAGAAATGGCACAGAGATGGCTGAGACAGTTATTTGATGCTTCTACCAAAGCACATCATTCTCTCTACTTTAGTCTCTGGAAACAGAATACAAAGACACCCCTGTCCTGTGTCCAAGGCATACAGCTGGACACTAAACCACATGTTCAAAGAGCATCCTCTGTGGTACCCAGGAGTCAAAGTTTCTATCCAGTTTAGATTATCAGCTCCATTGCCAGTCAAAGAAGGGTTTGGGGACTGAGTGACTCCTAGATGAACGCAAGGCCTCACTCCATGGCAGCCACGCCACTTTATAAGGACCCAGGGGAGGGATCATAGGACATCCTGGGCAAGCAGAGTTGATAGCAGTGGAGCGTCCTTGGACCTGGCTCCAGCATCTCTGTCTGCTAAGTATGCCTTTCAGAAGAGTATTTGCAGACACTGATAGAATTCCCTGATGGACGTCTTCCTAGGTCTCCAGAAATGCTACTGTGGATGTCACTAGTACTTGTGATTCTAGTGAGCGAAGAACCACAGAGGGAGGGAAACGGCGTTACTCTGAGACCCAAGCTGTGAGGGGAGAGGCTCTTGTGGGAAGCCCCTTCTCTCTGCAGTCCCCAAGAAACCATTCCCTTTGTGTAGACCCAGTTGGATCACCCAGGAAGTTGGAGTGTGGGTGCTTCAGAGAGGTGAGGAAGGAGCTATCCTGGCCCTCAGGACAATGGCCCTCATAAGTTCTCTGAAGGTGTTACTTGGCAAAAGAAAGGTCTTGTATTGTGGAGTGCAAGAAAGCAAAGAAATGGTTCTGAAGCATGGACCAGTTTCCCCCAACTCTGCTTCTCAGAAAAGACGATAATGTAAACATTCACCCATTAGAAGAAAAATGTACCCTTAAGCTCCCCTCCCCACCATTAGCCACACTGGCAGCCCTATTAAAATACAAGTCTGATTTGTGTTTAATGATCTTGAAAGGAAAGTAATTGCTTGAGTATTACCATTCAAATGTTCTCAGAAGCACAGATCATATTTACAATTAGATTGTCCTTTTCCAAAAGACGCTGGGCAGGCACCTCCTAAGCATGGGAGGCTGGGAACAAGGGACTCCAGTGATTGGCCGAGGGTCTTGAAGCTTGGAGTTTATTTTTCTCTCTCTTCTTTTCCATATGAGGAAATAGCTGGTAATATCACCCACCCATCCCCTTTTTTTCTTCAGGAAGGAGATGTTGAAAGGAACAGCCTTATACTACTACACACTACAGATCATCCAAATTGTTTTGTTTTGTTTTGTTTTTATTTTTTGAGACAGGGTTTCTCTGGGTAGCCCTGGCTGTCCTGGAACTCACTCTGTAGACCAGGCTGGCCTCGAACTCAGAAATCCACCTGCCTCTCGGCCTCCCAAGTGCTGGGATTAAAGATGTGCACCACCACTGCCCGGCCAAATTGTTTTTTGAGAAAAGAGAAAATATGGATCCACGTTGGATCCGTATTTCAGGAATTTGTAGAGGACAAATAATTCTCAAAAGAAGAGTGAAACCAAATGCAAACACAAGAACAATAGGTGTGGAATATAGTTGCAGCCCAAACAGATAACTCTAAATGGATACCAAGCTGTGTGCCAATGCCCATGACAGTCTAAGAAGACAGCACCATTTACAGACTTCAGAAGTTCAGTTTGTTACACTTGAAATACACAGCTCAGTGACTGGAGAGTAGACAACAGCACGGCTATGCCCAACAACCTTGTCTCAGTGGGTGGAGGGTCACTGACAGTGAGGACAAGAAAATCATTTTCCAACAATGGGGCTGGAGAGATGGCTCAATGGTTAAGAGCACTTACTGCTCTTGCAGAGAATCCAAGTTAAATTCCTCATGCTTGCATGAAGCAGCTCATAACCACCTATAACTCCAGATCCAGGGGAACTGATGCCCTCCCTCTTCTAGACTCTGCTGACATCTGAACTTATGTGTCTATACCCATATACAAACATGGGTATAGTCATGGTGGTACACAGCTTTCATCCCAGCATTTTGGAGGCAGAAGTAGGTTTAGGGGATCCTCTGGGAGTTCAAGGCCAGCTAAGTCTATAAAGTGAGTTCCAGGTCAGTCAGAGGTAAGGAGAGACATTGTCTCAAATAATAAACAGAAATAACAATAGATCAGTTTTTTGTTTTTTGGTTTTTTAGATTTTTTGTTTTTTGTTTTGTTTTTTGTTTGTTTGGTTTTGGTTTTGGTTTTTCGAGACAGGGTTTCTCTGTATAGCCCTGACTGTCCTGGAACTCACTCTGTAGACTAGGCTGGCCTCAAACTCAGAAATCTACCTGCCTCTGCCTCCTAAGTGCTGTGATTAAAGGCGTGCGCCACCACTGCCAGCTAACAGATCAGTTTTTAGGTGAAGAAATAAAAGTACTTCCTCAAACTGGAAAAGCTCAGAAATACACTGAAGGAAAACCAGTTCCTTCAACCTTCATAGCTAGCTCTGTGTGCGGAGCTGGAAGATGACAGGGCCATGGGGCACAGTGGCTAACAGCATGGTGTTTAATGTTTAAATCCTGGGCATGGTTCCTCCAGATTACTTTGTTTCTTTCTCTTCTTTGCAACCATCCCTCCCCCCCAACACTTAATAGAGTGTGCTGTTGTATAGCAATTTCCTGAGATAAAACCTTGCATCTTGGTGGGAAGCCCCTTAAGACACAAGATTTCTTTTTTTAAAAAAAAATTATTTATTTATTTTTATGTATGTGACTACACTGTCACTCTCTTTCAGACATTCCACATAAAGGTCCCGTTACAGGTAATTGTGAACCATCCTGTGGTTTCTGGGAATTGAACTCAGGACTTCTGGAAGAGAAGTCAGAGCTCTTAACCTCTGAGCCACCTCTTCGGCCAAGACATGAGGTTTCTAAGGGGAAGTGATATATTCCATCCTACAGAGAAGCTTGTTAAAACTCAGGAAATAACTCAAAGGCTTCAGGAAGGCCCAGAAACTGACCAGATACACTATGCCCCTTCCCGCCTGAGCATACACAAGCAGAAATGGCTGCTGAGAGACATTCTCAGAGAAACAGAACTGCCTAGAAGGGACAGGAACCACGTTAACTATTAAGAGGATCAGAGCACCTGGGCTGTGAGAAAGATGAAAGGTGCTCCTGGCTTCCAGCCTTTGTGAGCTGTCACCCACGCTGGGGTGGGCTAATTCTGAGCCATTTCTGTTCCTGGAAATGAAACTCATAGTTCACCAAGCTGGATTGTGACCGTCTCCTTGCTTTGCTCTATAATCGGTTTCCTTTCTGGACTGATTCCGTTCACATCTCCTCAGTCACACAACAGCATCTGTTCTGGGAGGGAGGGTTACTTCTTTTCTCTGCATAATTATAAGCTGTATACACCTCCCCCCTTATCAGTCTTTGCAATGAAAGACTCCTGTGCATTTTTATTCTTAAATTTAAAACAGCAATCTTTGAGTCATGGGAACCTCTCATTGACATTCTTTTACTCATAACTCGTCCTAACTCTGGAGATGTGTCCAAGAGCCTGAGCCACGATGCCTTCTTCCCAGGAAGTGTAAGGTTCATTTAATACAAAAGAGTTCTGTAGAGTTCATTTGTTTGTAACGTATTTTTTAAAGCCAAATGTTTTGTAATTTAATTTCAGGGTCCCAAAAGAAAAGTGAAATGTCAGAATGGTCATATAAAATGTCAAATGCAATTATCACAAGACTAGACCCCAATTAAATGTTGTCCAATTTTTTAAACTGAGGAGAAATAGTTGTTTATACAAAATGATCATGGAGTTGCATTCTTGGAAAAGGAGGCTCTGTGTTCTTGTTATAGTAATCTTTATGGTTGTAGCTGCTTGTGGGGTCCATTTAGGGATAACGGGGCCACCTTAGAGTCTCAGAAATTTGACATCCTTGATGTTTCTTCCAGAAGACACAGATCTTTCCAATCCCTCTTACATCTAAATGAACCTGTGAATGCCATGACTGATAAAGTATGGACAAAGTGATGCTGTCTGAAATGATGCTCTCTGATGACTCTGCCTCTCAGTCTCTGTGGAACTGAACCTTGAAGCCACTCTGGCAAAGGTGAGGCCCATGAGTAAGAAGTGGAACCTTACTGTCATTCAGGCCTCTGAGACCAGTCTATTCTCCACTTTAATGTAACCAAATGGCCATTTGTCACATAGTCAGGCCCTGCCTGGGTTCTAGCCTACATGTCTGAGAGGTCTAATAGGATGGTTACCGTAGTCCACCAGCATGTGCTAGGGTCATTTGTCATGTGGAAATTGGTGGCTAAGACAGTGATATCTGAAAATGTGGCCTGCCAAGATTAAAGCAAGAGGTGCCACATCTTCAGAGCATAAGGCACACAGCAGAGTGTGATGCCTTCTTCTATGTTCTCATGACTGTCATGGATTTCCAGTAGTTTTCTTGAGTTGGTTGGGAAAACTCTTATGTGGATAGTTCTGCCTTTCCAGGAACATCCCTTCTGTAGCATCCATCTCAGACAGGGTGTGTTCTCCTTCCCTGTCTACCAGTCGCTTCCCTTCTCTCACACTCCTACAAACAAAAATGAGCTACACTTGTATAAAACTTATGGCATTAAGCTCCCTAAGGTTAAAGAACAACTTTTATTTAAAAAGAAAATACAAATTAATTAACAGCAACAAGGGAGAAATTAATTAAAACCAACATCATATCCAGAGAATTGAATTCAAGTCCTAGGCTGAATTCAAAATCTTTTTCTTTTTGTGTCTCTTCATCTCCAACCATAAAATGAGAGCATTGCCTTTGATCCCTAAATTTCTCAGCATCTTAAGTTTCTAAAAACCATGAAGGACGTATGAGAGAGAACAGGTTCATTTGCTAGATTACAACCCTAGAAGGTCAGAAATACATTTATACTTTTAAAACTATGTCTTGGTATCTGATAATTAATATTATCCAAAAAGTAATAATAATAACTCATATCCTTGCCGTTCATTATAGGATAGTGCTCCGTCAACAACAGAAGCTGATCTAGACATTGCTATGTGCTATATGCAGTTTCATTAAACTCTCACAACATTCTTGGGAACAAGCAATTAATGTCACTGCTGGTTCGCAGATAAAATAAGACTGAGAACTGAGGGTTGAGATGACAGGCCCAAAGGTCCCCAGACTGTGTGAGCAGTGGAGCAGGAAAGAAAATCAGTCTAATAGAAACCCCTTATTGTTGATCATGACTATTTAGAATGGGAAGGACGGTGTTTTAGTCACTATTCTACCGCTGTTAAGAGACTCCAGGACCACAGCAACTCTTAAAAGGAAGCCTTTAATTGGGAAATGGCTTACAGTTTCAGAAATTCAGTCCATTATCATCATGGCAGGCAGCATGGTGGCAGCAGGCAGGTGCTGGAAGTTTTCTGTCCTAATCTGCAGTCAGAAAGAGAGGGAGAAAGAGAGAGAGAGGGAGGGAGGGAGGGA
>NW_022196897.1:91069643-91079643 GCF_008632895.1 Mastomys coucha
AGAGAGAGAGAGAGAGAGAGAGAGAGGTGGGCCTTTCAAACCTCAAAGCCCACCCACAGTGACATACTTCCTCTGACAAGGCCACACCTACTCTAACAAGGCCACATCTTCTAATCCTTTCAAATAGTTCCACTCCCTGATGATTAAGCATTCAAATATATGAGCCTATGGGAGACATTCTTATTCAAACCATCACAGATGGCTCCTCCCAACATGACATTGTTTGTTTTCCTTATAAGTGGCTTAAAGATGGTAAAAAGAAAAAAAAATGAAAAAATAATTTGCTTTGCCTTCTGACCTGCTGTCTCTCAAAATGCAATTCCTGTCTCTCACATTGATTGTGCATCAGGCTTTTTTCCTTGGTGTATCTGGTACTATGGAGCTGTGGACAGGAACTTAATTCCCTTCTCTAGAGCAAGAGTCAACTACATTGTCTCCTTGTGGACTAGCCAGAGGACCAGTCAAAGTTAAGTGTGGGGCTCTGCGGCCTGGAGGCCAGAAGAAATTGGTCTTATCATAATGTTGAGCTTTCCTGTGCAAACTTGAGCAAGTTGATGAATTACACCCACTGACCTCTAGGTCTCCCCTTGCTCTAACCATGTTCCGTTATGACCCATAATTCTAAGTATCCTCATAGCAAGACCTAAAACAATGGCTCAAATTTCAGCATACAGAAGTTAGCATAAAGCTTCAGACCCCTGACCAACAACTCAATAAGGAAACCAGCCTGCTGCCTTAGTAGCCAGGACCCTGTTCCTAAATGTCATCCTTCCCAAATCACTTGGCCAATCACTCTATCTGCCTTGTTCATCCAAAAGGGTTACATTTGCCTGCACAAGACCAGCACGAAATCAAGCCAATCAGCATTCCCATGTGGAGTGGAGGAGGGGCTCACAAGCTCCCATCCCTAGCTGAGGAAGATTGATAGTTGATGGCTTTGGAAGAAAGGAGGGTGTGGCCCCTGCTAGAATCACCATGCTCTAGTGAATGGCAACATACCTATGAGTTTATAGACAGTACAAATTAGACTTAATGAGTTATAGAAACAAAAGATCATGCAATTATGATGAAGGTGGGGTAGTGGATGGATTTGGGAAAAAGTTGTGGAGGAGGGAGGATTGAAATGTATTTCAGGTATTTATCAAATTATCCAAGAATTAATAAAATATTTTATTTAATAAAAAATAGTAGCCAGGACACCAGTTTGTTTATTTTTGGACTGCAGAAAGTTCTCAGGGAGGAGGTGAAGCTTAGCAGATTGAGTGAGGTGTTAGTGATGTGTACACTCTGTATGAAGAGCAGCAGAAGGCTCTCCCATCCCCACCTCACCACACCCCATTCACTTCTGTGCTTTCTTTATCTTTATTCATATCATTACAGGAACACTTGCTCCCTCCAAATGAAACAGAACCATTCAAAACAGAATGTTATTTGATTGGATCAAAACCACACCCTAAACTATTGCTTAAACTAAATGGTTGCTTTGGTGTGACTCCTAAAATAATATCAGTGAATGTTCTGTTAGTTCCACGTCAGCTAGGCCATCATCCCAAACCCGGGCAGCCAGGCTACTTACTTCCCTTCTGCAACAAATTTTTGCCCAGATTAGAGTAATACTATAACCTCCACCTCTCTAATATTTAACCTTACTTCCAAACAAGCCCTCTTTCCGATTTGCTTTCCTTTCTCTTATTTCTGTCGACTTGCTCATATAGATACTCATAATCCCTAAAAATTATCTTTGTGCTCTAAGGGAGCTCTCCCCACTAGAACTTTTAACCATTTATTACTGAGCTTAACCCCAAGGCCCTGAGTCTTTTTTTTTTTTAATTTTCTTCTCCTAAGTGAGAAAGGACACAATGTAGAAAAGGAAGTCTATCAGTCCTTGCAACAATCCCAGAGTGATGACTACCAGTCTACACAGTAAGGGTTGAAGTAGCTCCTTTTCACATTTGGTTCTGCTGATGGAGACATAGTGTTGAGCAAACTTCATTTCTATGGGCAATTATCTTCTTATTTTTAGCATTTGGTAACCCTCTTCCAATTAAAGACTACAATTCCTCCTCAGCTGGCATTCTACATGACTATGTGACTTTGTTCGGTGGATAAGTGACAGTGACATATGTCACATCCAAGCAGGTATTTTGGGAGCAAACGCATAGTTCTGTTGGCTCTTTTTCTCAGTTAAAAAAGGTGAATGGTCCACATAGTTACAGCCGTTAGCTTGGTTCCTGGCATGATGAGAGGTGGAGGAGTGGATCTTCAGCTCTTCAACTGAGAAGTGGTAATATCACAGCAAAGAGACCTTTCTACTGCAAGCCATTGGGATGTTGGGAATGCTAGCTACTGCATCATAGCCTACGTAAAGTGAACGAAGTGCTGTTGCTCTAAAGGGCTAAAAGCCAAACTGGAAATTTTGGCCTTCTCCTTAAAAAGGATGTCTTCTGTTTCTAGGCTGTTTGAGAGCAGGTTAACATAAAAACAACCAACAAGGGTTCATAACTATGTCTTTACAGCTTACCAAGATTTTCATACTTGTGCATGACCCTATGACAACCTGGAAAGACACAGTAGGCATGGATTCTTGTTCCTGCTTGAATAGCCAGAAGTAAGAACTAATCACATTGTTTTCCCAAGGTAATAGAGCTTTTCAGCTGGGAAGGCAGAACTGGTAGACAGGCTTTGTGCCTCCCAGACTGGTTTGATCCACTGAGATGACCAGCACTGATGCTATGGGTGGAGAGAATGGAGCACTGCCTAAGGGCTACCATATCCAAGGGCATGAGAGACTAGAAATGTCCTTCCTGCCCAATAACATTTGGCTGGTTGTTCCTGCTTCACAAGCCCAAGTGCAGTTTGAACACAACATGTAATAAAAATACATGCATCTGGCTTTTTAAGGAGAGACAATTGCCTCTTGGGAGTTTTCATTTACAAGTATGAATTGATCAGGGCCTTGTCAGATATTTATCTACAACAAATAAGCTATTGTACACTGGAGAGTTAGGCATGACCAAGAAGACTCGCTTTGAAATGTCTTTACCAATGAACTCTTGAAATAGTGCAACTAATTAGAACCCAGCTCTGCCCTGGAAGCTCCTTTGGTCTTCATAAATTGACTTCTGAAAATATAAATAGTCCTCGATTAGTGACTAAACAGAATATGATACAGGTGTAAGGGCATACACTTAAAACCTCAACACCCAGGAGGCAGAGGCAAAAGAGGTTGCAAATTCAAGGCCAGCCTGAGTTACCTGGTGACACCCTGTCTCAGAAAATAAGAAGAAAAATAAAATGACAATCAACCTGCCTATTGAGTTACTTTTTCTGTACAATGAATCCTCATCCCCATGAAACTGAACAGCCACCTCTCTGAGCCAATGGCCTCCTTCCAAAGAGCTTTCTTTCAGAAGAAATGTCTCTTTATATATAAGTAATATCTTTGTGCTGATGTAACTACTACATTTACTCTAACATAATTATGATATAATAATCTAATAATTAGTAAGCTGTGAAGTCCTACCTTTGGCAAAGGCAGAATCTGCGAATCCGATTATATTAAAGAACAGACACAGGTGATGAAAGATGATGCTTTTGCTTCCCAAGAGCCTTCTCAAGTTCTCAGTACCAGTGTTGACATCATCCCAAAACGATAAAGTCCATGACACTTAGGGGCCAGAGAAATACTTATACAGTATTACTCTTTGGCATCTGACTGTCAGTTTAAAGATTTTTACTTATTTTTATTTTATGTATATAAATGTTATGCCTACATGTATTCATATGTGCTCTGTGACCCCATATGAGCACTCAAGAGGATTAGAATCACTGGAACCTAAGATGCAGATGGTCGTGAGTCACCATGAGGGTACTGGAGTGGAACCCAAATTCCCTGCAAGAACAGTAAGTGCCCTTAACTGCCATCTCTCCACAACCCCTTGACTGTTAGTTTAAATGGTCAGAGGAGTGGAAATGCCCAGCTAAGTATTATTGTGCAGGCAATTAACCTACATATTTATCAAATGGCCATTGTAAACCTAGAGGCAAATTAGATTCTCCAAGATCTACAAAGGAAAAGTAGAGGAGCTCAGGCTTTGACTCCCTACTGTTGGCATTCACCTGTAGGTAGCTTAGCAATCAAGGATTTCCTTCGGGCTTTTCTTTTGTTTTATTATATGATGCTGAGAATAGAACCCAGGTCTTTATGTATGGTAGACAAGCACTCTACCAATGAGCTTCATTGCCAGGCCCTTTTAAAGATGTTTGGCTCAAAATTAGCTTGATCCAGATAGCACAAAATGAGAGTGAAAGAGATAACAGTCAATGAAAACAATATTTAAACATGGTCAGGCGTAAATCTTTAGATTCGTTCTGCCAGTCAGTGCAGTGGTCAGGTAAGTCTTGGGAAGAGATCCACCTCTTTTGGGAACTGACTGGTAATGTCGACAATAGGAACAACTGCAGCTGGGATCTCCTCAAAGTAATGTCAACACGTACAGGTAACAGTGGTGCTGCTATCTGAATGCATCTGAAAAAAGTCTTTTATCTGCCAGGGAGTGGACTAATTCACATCTTAGCTAGACCAAAAGCAAACAGATGAACTGAAACAGAAGTGCTCTGAGCAGTGTATGCGAGGGTGGAAATGTGTTATAAAGTCAGCTAATTGGTATTTCCCAAGTACTTTCTGCTCTGCGCTTACCCTGAAACTTTGGTCTGCTTTCTATTGATGTGATAAAACCTTAACCAAAACCAACACAGGGAGAAGACAGCTTATTTAATCTTACAGCATATAGGTATACATCATGAAAGGAGGGCAGGCAGGAACTTAAAGCAGGAACCTGGAGGCAGGAGCTGATGCAGAGGTCATGGAGGCAGGAGCTGATGCAGAGGTCATGGAGGCAGGAGCTGATGCAGAGGTCATGGAGGCAGGAACTGATGCAGAGGTCATGGAGGAGTGCTGCTTACCTTCTTGCTCCCTTGGCCAGGAGTGGCATCACTCATGTCTGAGCCTTTCCACATCAACAATTAATCAAGAAAACCTCCCACGGACTCAAATTTAAGATCATCCTGCCTCAGTTTCCCAGGTTCCATGATTATGGGAACTTGTAGTATGCTCAGCTGTTTTCTGTCATTATGTCATGGTGGTGGATCTGCTTTCCCACATTGCTATTCCGACAAGTATTTTGGATTAAAACTGATGAAGAGTTGTCTTAGAACTCTTAGTGCTAACACTTTTTATCATAAAGAAGAAAAATCAAAGATATGCAGTTGAGTTAAAGCCCTAAAGTCTTGAGTTTAAATGGCACATCACTATGAACTCATGTCGTATTTTATCTTTATCTCTACCTTTGACCATTCCAAAGGGCCAGACACAAAGCCAATGTGATTACACCCATCCCTGGTGCCTTGGTTGTGAATCAGAACCACTTTTATCCAAAGGAAAGAACCAGGAGCCAGGGATGTTTCTGGGTCTGAGGCAACACACACAAACACACACACACACACACACACACACACACACACACACACACACATACACACACACACTCACAAAAGAAATACCTTGAAACTGTAGAGCCCAAGAATAAAGGGACTGCACAGGTAACTGGAGCCATAGACCAGAGTCAGAGTCAGAGCCAGAGTCAGAGGGAAGATTCCACTAAGCACGGTGCATTTTGGAGTTCTATAAGGACAGATCCAGCAAATTTCTACAGTTTATCCCTAGATGAATGGGGCCACGAACTAGGGGAGAAAGAAGAGGAGCAATATTGCTTATAGGTGCCAATGGTTTTCCGAAGAAAAGCCCAGGGCCATCCATGTGGTCAGGGAGAGGCTGTAGATGCTCTTCAGTAGAGCTCAGAATTTCCTGCTTTAGTTTGTCCTTGTGCCAAGTCTTGTACAGATATGGTAGTGGCCTGAGTGGGTTGTGTCTAGATAAGCTGGTGGAACTGTCTCAACACTATTCCCAAAGACACAGAATGTCACAGGGCATGGGAGAACCCAAGAGTGAGATAGAAATGGTAGAGGAAGCTCAAACAGCTCTCGGCTTTCCCACAGCCACTGCCTGTTTGTTTACCCCCCACCACTACCCCACCCCACCATCCAAATTCTATTATTAATCAAGGTAGCTGTTTTAAGTGCAAAAGTTCAGTGAGCGTTTAATGCAACTACTGGAATTGAATTTTCATTTTGACATATGAACTAAACAAATGAAAATCAGATCTTTTCAGGTTATCAGCAACACTTTGATCGTAACAGCATATTTGGAGAGGTGGTGTTTTTGAGACTAAGTCCCAACTTACCCAATAAATTCAGATTATCCTACAAGTGTCCTCAGCCAGTAAACAGCCATTATTGTTAGCAGGCCTGTATGCTAGCTCTTCAGAAGGTGATATAATATCACTACTAAGTCATACAGTTGGAAAGATACCTACTACTCAGAAGAAAAGAGGTAAAGTCCAACCCATCTGTAAACATTTTTGTCAATATTTAAAATACAGATTGATTTAAAAACAAAAATTTATCTAAATTATAAAATTGTAACAATAAATAATCATATTTATGCATTTCTTTTTTTTTTTTTTTTTTTTTTTTTTTTTTTTGAGACAGGGTTTCTCTCTGTAGCCCCGGCTGTCCCGGTACTCACTCTGTAGACCAGGCTGGCCTCGAACTCGGAAATCCGCCTGCCTCTGCCTCCCAAGTGCTAGGATTAAAGGCGTGCGCCACCACCGCCCGGCTTATGCATTTCTTTTTATGAGAATTTTCATGGCTTTAAAAGGATCAAACTGAGTCTATTTCAAATAGATGTCAGCTTACACACATCCAAATCAAACTAGAATTGTCCACCTATTCTTACTGGGCGTAGGTGCCCTCTCAGCCTCAGAAGCACACTTCTGAAGCCCTCACAGCTACTGCAGGGGGGGCTGCTGGTGACCACTGAGGACCTGGGTCCTGGTCGCCATACCCACTTCTCCTTCTCCACTCAACAGGAAATAAAACCCATTCCTATCTTGAAGGTAAAGGCCCTGAACTGGCTCTGCCTAGGATCCTACTTAGCAGAGTGAGACTTCAAAGCCTGAGAAGTAGCTCAATTTCTTTTACAGAAAAAAAAAAAAGTATTTTTTCATATGCATCTGAGTTTGCCTCTTTTTTCCTTCTTTTTTCCTCCTCCCCTCCCTTATTCTCCACCCCCCTTTCTTCTCCTTGTCCTCCTCCTCCACTTCTGACTCTCTTCATCTTCCTCTTCCTCCTCCTCTTCCTCCTTCTTTATCTTTGGATAAGGTCTCACTGGCTGACCTGGAGCTCACTACTTAGACCAGGCTTGCCTAGAGCACTGCAGTTCTCTTGTCAGTGACTCCGGTGTACACAATAACCATATCTACTTCTGTGAAAATGTTTTGTTTTTCCTTTTTATGGCACCGTACATCAATCCTGTTGTCACACAGTGCCACATGCCTTTAATGACAATTATAATGACAAGAATTCCATGGGGTCAAAGAGAGTCTGTATAATGAGAAAGAAGGGAGAGGACCATTTTATCCAGCTACACAAACTATATCATGTGTTTGAAGTGTTGGCTATAAAATAGGATAGAAAGTGATTGGATCTTCAGTCAAAATGATGACAGTACTCGTCCAGAGGGAATTATGTATACTCTGAACCATAAGGTGTGAGTTTCTCATGTCAATGAATGGTTACCATTTCAGCAGCTCAGGCAGTTGCAGTGGCTTATTCAAGAGTCATATACCTGGCACAGAGTGGCAATTCAAATGCCAGAACACACAGATTCCTGACCACATGGCTTGAAGACTTCCAACAGATATGCCTGGCATACTCTAGACCACTCCAGGCCTCCACTCTGTGAGGGTGGAGATTTATTCCCACCCATTAACCTTAGAAAGAGTGCTTTGCCTTCAGAAAACTGCTTTGGGGGTGGGGAGTTGGGCTTAACAGTTAAGAGCACTTGTTGCCAGTCATGAGGGCTAGAGTTCATATCCCACCAATCATTTCAGATCACTTGCAAATGCTCCAAGGGACCCAATGTCCTCTCCTGGCCTCCTCAGGCATGCACACAGAGACACATATACACATACCAGTACAAATACAAAAACATAAATAAAATAAAATCCTAAGAAAACTACCTAGGGGACATTTCATAGCAATCCTGAGCTTTTTACAAAATATACTTGTGTCATGGTGGCTCACAGCTATCTGTAACTCCAGTTCCAGGGGATCTGATGCTGCCTTCTGGCTTCTGCAGTCACCGAGCATGCATGTGCTACATAGGCATATACAAACAAAATACCATACACATAAAGTTTTATATATATATTTGCTTATGTCACAAAAGGAAATGTTGGTGACCCTTTCTGAAAGCAGGAGTAGGCTCACTAAAATATGACAGACCTCTAGGATTATATCTGTCTTGGTGACTCTTCTCTGGCCTGAGAGTCTCTAATGGATACCTCAATTCCTGTCTGTAGGCTGGATGTATATAAGAAAGTGGGTCAGAGTCCATTTGTTTCAGGTGTAGTTTAAGAAGGAAGCATAAACATCAGGCTGGGTCCATAACTTTGCTCTACAGAACACTCTGGGTGGAGTATAAATAGCAAGGACTGGGTTAAACGAATGAATGACCCCAATTTCTATCACCAATAAGAGGAAATTATTTACATAAAACCAGATGGTGAATCTTCCTTGGAGGAATACAGGCTTCTCTGCCTAGAGAGAAATCAGTACATTGTGTTTTATTGTCCCTAAGCATATCGTTCTCACCTGTCCTGAGCACAGGACCGGGGACCTGACCAACTTCTAGGTTATTCTTGGACATAAAATGGTCTGGCTGTGAATCAAAACAAATTTGGCCCTTTAAAAACTCTGGGGTTTGTGGCAAGTCCTAAAGACAATGACAACACCATAATAGGTCCTTTATGAAGGCTTCTACACTCACATGACATTGAGCCTGGTGTTCGGCAGCCCTGACCTCAGGAGGGTCTATGAAAGAAGGTCGGTGCTACAGACAGGCTGAGCTATAAAAGGATGCTGTGCAGCTGTGAGGGGAGCTATTTTGGGATCCCAGGGGGTCTCATTTGTGCTTCAGGTTAGGAGGCTTCCAAATGGAGAAGGAAATGTTCCAGGGCAGGGAAGCAGACCAGACCTTGCCGTCCTTCCTCCTACCAGGCAGCATCCCCCCCTTTGGCGGAAAGATGTCACCAGCACTGAATCCTTGAGCCCTGTGGGAATGGGAGAAAAACAAAAGAGAGAAAACAAGCAAGCCATCCCTCAGCCCAGAGTCATGCTCCGGGAAACTGCTTCCTCAGCTGCGTTCTAGATAAGACTGTGCTGACGTTTGCAGGATGTGCCAAAGTGCCAAGGCCTCAGGCCCTTGTTGCCTTTTGCGTTCACTTCAGTGGCTTTCGAACTGAAGGAACCTGGAAGCAGAGGTGAGCGAGAGTGGCAGTCATCTTCCCAGCTCACCTCTGGCTCTCAGTGGAACAAAGAAGCCAATTATTTCTCTTCAGACAGGAGAAGCTCTGCTGAGAGCCTTGAAGCTCTGAGAGCCTTGAAGGGTGCCTCTCCTTTACTTTCCTCTTCTACGTAACCTGAAATCATCTCATTGACCATGTTAGGTTAGAGGCCTGGTGTCCTCTCAAATCAGCTCAGGCTGACTGTAGAAAATGAATGGCCGCCATCTTGAAGACAGACCTAATAGAGCAGCTCACTCTGAAGTTTATGCACTGCAGAGCCCCCAAAGGCTTAAGGTGGAAAGCTGCATTGCTTTAACTATGAGGCTTTTGTAGGTCTTTTCTTAGAGTCATACCACAAAACAAGAATCGTTCGTTATCCCATTTGCCTCATAGGACTATTGTAAGAGTTAAATATGGCAAAAATACCTAGCCCTTATATGGCACATGCTCAGTGGTTCCAGAAGGTAATCCTGGGGTTGGGCATGCGGCCTAGTGGCAAAATATGTTTTGTTTGCATGAGGATGTGGGCTTGA
>NW_022196897.1:91083017-91103508 GCF_008632895.1 Mastomys coucha
AGTCACCTTGGGTTTCAGGAATAGGTTTTACATGGTTCCAGACTCCCCAGAGCATCTGGGCATCTCTGCCATTATCTAGAACTTGCAGTCACCTTGGGTTTCAGGTACAGCAGAACCTTGAAGAAAGACCATACAATGAGCTCACACCCAATGCAAGAACAGTCGTCAAGGGAACCAACTTGTCAAGGCAGAATGGCGAGAATGATGAACCAGACCACACTTGGATCAAGACTGCTGGTCCCCTAGGCCCCACTTCTTCCCCTGTGAACCTAAAGTTCATGTCAGTTCCTACAAAATAGGTTGAGATGTTTAATCTTATGCATCCTCTCAACATAGCTACGCTGTACTCTCAGAGCTCCCAAGGACTAAACCACCAACCAAAGAGTACATATGGTGGAACTAATGGCTCCAGCAGAATATGTACAGTGGAGGATGGCCAAGTTGGTCATCAATGGGAGGAGAGGACCTTGGCCCTATGAAGGTTCTATGCCCCAGTGTAGGGGAATGCCAGGGCCAGGAAGCAGGAGGGGGATGGTGTGGTGAATGGGGGGGGGGGATGGAAGAGGGGTTTGTTCTTGTTGGTTTTTGGTTTTTGGTTTTTTTGGGTTTTTTGGAGGGGAAACTGGGAAAGGAGATATCATATGACATGTAAATAAAGAAAATATCTAATAAAAAAAGAAAAGAAATTATGAAAAAAAGAAAAAAAACGAACAAAAAATCCTTTATTACCTCTACCTTCATCTCCATTTTGGACAAGTAACCTGGCATGATGTGCTGAAATCACAGAGTTGGGATTCCATTCCTGGCAACATCTGGATGGATTCCTGTGAGAAGTGGACACGGGTATGACTGGAGTTACCATATAGATCCCCCCCCCCTTGTACAGATCAGTTTGGTTTAGTCCCCTCCCTCAAAGGTGCAGATATCTAGAAGTTACTCTCACCACACCTAAGGGTGTGCTGACAGCCTATCTCAGGTATAAGGGGCCATCTCAGAGCAGTCCGCAAGCTCAGCCAGGGAGAAAGGCTCATGGGCAGCTCCTCTGGATCCATATCCCCTGATCCACACTCATAGCCCATACTGTGAACAGAGCTGCAGTAGCCTTGTCCCCACCCTACCAGCTGACAAATAAGCGGCTCAGCCTCCACACTGGCCTGTCCGGTCTGACCTGCTGGACTACAGGACAAAGGAAGAGAGCTGGCAGCAGCTCTGACACTCTCCCTCACACATAATAGACTCCAAAATGAGAAGCCTAGGAAGAAGATCCTGGCCCTCCACAGGAAGAAAGATGTTTTCTTTTCTTTTTTTTTTACTTTTAAAGTTATTTTGCTTTATCTATGTCTTCACTCACTTTTTTCTCAATAGTTTAATGATACTTATGTGTGAATTCTTTAACTCGGGTCCTTTCATTTTCCGTATTTTCATATGTAGATCTTATTTCATTGTTGTATCTGTTTTTGAGCTACACTATATTACCTCTGCCACATTCTTTCCCACAATGGTTGGTGTTGTAATATAGTTGCTTTTTAAGAATGTCTTTTATTGTATTTGTTTGTTTTTGTTATAGAAGGCTGTTCTTGCTTCCCACCATGTGGGATCAGACTGAGGTCATCGGGTTGTTAGAAGTCTTGTCATCTCACCAGCCCATGATGCTCTTACCTTCAACTGTTGCTCCTTCCTAAGCAGAGGTGGAGGTTCAGCCAGTACTTTGAACACATAGTATGAGAGCTTTGACACTAAATGATCCTCAGCAGAGTTGAGACCTCATCTGAGAGAATGTGCATCTTACTCCATCCACAGCTTAGTCCTGCTTAAGGTAAGGTACAGAATTTAGGATTAAAGATAGGACAGGGTCTGGGAAGATAGCCGAGTGGGTCAGAGCACTCACTCTGCAATCGTAAAGACCCGAGTGTAGAAGCTCAGCAGGTACACAGAAAGCCAGGCATGCCATGCAAACACCTTTAAGGCCAACACCGTGGGGGTTGGAGACAGGAGAATCTCTGTGGCTTAGTGGCTACCAGATTAGCTTCAAGTTCAGTGAGAGACCATCTTCAAAGAATTAGATGGAGAGGATATGGAGCAGGACATCTGACATTCTTCTCCATGTGTGACCTTGTGTGTATGGGTATACCACATACAGGTATACCACATATATACCACAGAAGCATGCATGCACACACACACATACGCCTGCACACACAAAGAGAGACACACAAAAATTCCTAGGGGATGTCCTTTCCTGGTTGGCACAGGTATGGGGTAAGTAACAGGGTGGGCTGAAGACCAACTGCTAGACATACAGTCATAGAACAAGAAAGAGAAATAATAGTTGTTGTAGTCACTGTACACACAAGGGACAATACCATCAATTGCTCCTACATGCTTCATACAGTGCTGGTAAACTTCTGGAGGAGCAACCACATTGAGTGAAACTCATGCACTACACTGTCTACACTGTAACAGCCTGGACTACCAGACAAACCTCATCTCCACTACTCACGCAGAGAAAGCAAACCCCTCAGGCTTACAGAGCATACAAAGTTAGGATCCACCACAGACAGCCCCCAGTGAGACAGAAAACTATAGTCCACTGGGACCAAATCCAGCTCTGTACAACAAACTAATAGCCCAGGGCACATTGTTAAAAGGCTATTCTATAAGAAGACTCACATTTAATAGTGGAAGGCATATACATTCCAGTAGAAATGTTAATTTCCTGACCGAAATGTGGGAAATGGGGAGATGGAAAGAAAAATAAAAACACAAGGTAAGATGACTCCTCAGAAGTTTCTAACTCTCTAGTACCAGCAGATGAAATACAAAAGTGACACAACATGGAGAAAATCCAAAAACGACCTGGAGACCCTGGAAAATCATCGGAGAATTTGGAAGTAGAGTTCAGAAAAGCGAAATTTAAAATAGAGCTGAAAATGTCAAAGGTAAACTAGAATAAGTGGGAGGAAAAACTAACAAGACTTAGACATAATGCTGGTGAATTAATTGGCACCTTCAGATAGCAATAATGGGAAACAAAATAAAGACCTTTGGGACATGAGTAAGAGACGGGAGGTAAGAATGATGGGTCTAAATCAAGGTGCCCAGACATAGTCTATGAGCAAATAAATAAATAAGTAAAAAGTAAAAAGTAAATTCCACAAAATAAGCAGTAAATTTCCTACATCTTAAGAAAGATGAGTATCTAGTTATAGGAGGCATTTAGAGTCCCAAATAGACACATCTAGAAAAGACACTTTCAAAGTCATTAGGTAGTTGAATCACCAAGATTATAGACAGAAAGAATTAAAAAGCTGTGGGAAGTAAGAAGCAAACTATTTATAAGGCATGTTTGTAGGCTTAGATTTTTTAAAAACCAATTTCAATAAGGGTTCTTAAATGCCTCATCTTCACTTCTAGCTTACCGACCAATAGTAGGGGAGAAAGATGGTTAATAGGACAAGAGGGATGTGGACCTGTTTAGAAGTAGTTCTTTCGGGCAATTCCAGAGTTCATTGTCAGGATATCAACAGTCCAGTCCAAAACACCAAACCCAAATCAGTAGCAGCAGCTCAAACTAATTGGCAAACACCAAACCCAAATCAGTAGCAGCAGCTCTATCCAGAAGAAACCACAAGACTCTGCCAAGTTAGCATGATTCTGCAGAAGCAGCCAGAAGACCACAAGAAGTTCTCTGGCATGTCTCTAGAAGTCACAATAATCAAAGATCAGAGAAGACCAGCAAAGCCTTGCAAGGTGAACCAATGCAAAAGTGCCATTCACTGTCTGTTGGGTTATACTTAAACTCTTTCCAAACATCATGAGTCCTTTCAAGTATCTGCCTCAGTCAAACCTCCTCCCATGTGTCTCCTTCAGCAAAGCCTCCTCTCATAAGACAGCTTCCAGAGAAACATTACATGGCACAAGTGAGTCTCCCAAGGAACCAGAAAATTCCACTTCACACATTCATCAAAATAACCAAATTCTCAGAATAAACTCTAAAAGTCAGGAGCAGATAGAATGGTATATTTTAAACCTTGATAATTATTTCCAGCCAAGCTATTCTTCAAGATCAAAGAAAACACAAAGCCCTTCCTTCTATCATAGGGATCAGCTAAAGGGATTTGTGATGACTAAGTTGGGGTGGAGGAGACACTTTAAAACAACCCTGCACACAGGCGAGGAACACAGGGAATCTTAAGTATGAAAGATCTGAAAAGAGTCAAACTCACAAAAAGAGGAGATGAGCAGATGTTAGGCCAATCTAGACTGATTGGTAAGTTCCAGGCCAGTGAGAAATGTTGTCTCAAAAAACATTTGTGGGCAGCATCCTGGGGAATGTATCTGAGTGTGACCTCTGACATATGGATGTGTACACACTCATATGCATGTACACAAAATATAAACACTCAATCTCAAGAAATATATATTTAAGGTAAAAGTCCCCCAAAATGGAAAATTTAGAATACCAGAGGGGAAGAAATGAAACACTAAAATTTGAAAGATTACCCATGTGCATGGATTGACAAAATATAAACTGTTGAAGTGGCCATATTTTCAAAAACATTAACTATGTCTTATACCTTGAAACCACACAAGAAAAACCTTCTGCAAACTGAGTTTTTTGTTTTTGGCCAAAATAAATCAAAATTACACATCCTCCAAGGCACACTACAAATTTTAATTTTTCATGAAGCCTTTCCTAATTACGATAGTCCCTATGGATCCCTCTTAATTTCTATAATTGCTTGCCTCACTGATTCATTAATTAATAACTATCTATTGAACAAACTGTGCACAGGCTCAGTGTTGTGTGCCAGGGCCGTGAGACCAGAACTCTGATTCCTGAACTACAAACACATAGCAAGCAATGAATGTTTCCAAGGGTAACCGAATCAGCTGCATGGAGGAAGTGCTTCCTAAACACTAAACAAGAAAGGAATTCTGGAACACTCACTTAGAAGATCTGAATGAATAGTTTCCTAAAAGTCAACTAGGTCTAAAAATACGGGTTTTTATGGTTCTTCTATGGTTCTCAGAAAAAAATATTTTTTTTCAGAATGAAGTACAAAGGGCCAAAGGGATGGTTCCATGGGTGAAGGTGCTTGCTGCCAAACTGGGTAACCTGAGTTTGATTCTTAGGACCTACTCCCAGGAGGTGTTTTCTGACTTCTTCATTCATACTTCATAGCATTCATACACACACACACACACACACACACACACACACACACACAAGAATGCACACATGCAAATAGATAAAAGTTTAATAAAATTTAACTAAAGGAGAATGAGGTCATTTCAAATCAAAAATGCCATATGTAAACAATATCTATGGAAGTTAGTGTGCAGTACCAAAACAGGGCAGGGGGAGAAGATAACTCACGTTTCCAGTGGCAGGCCACAGAAAATGAGGCTGAGACACAGGAGCAATCAGAAATTAGCTTTTGATATCATGGGCATGTGGAATGCTATGATAAATGGTTATTCTACAGTAGTGGACTGAATAAACTGGGCAGTGTGTCTGGGTCACAACATTTCCTACACTGAGCTCTTGATTCATGACCTAACGGACTGATTAGAGATGAAGCCTAGGACAGGCTGAGGGGATCTTTCAAAGGAGAGACTGGACAGAATGTGTATGGGGCAGATCAGAGACAAGAAAGGAAGTGTGATACCAAGACTCCAGACTATACAGGGAAGTGCTTCTTAGATACAGTGGGTCGGGCGCATCATCAGTGGAGCCTCCAAGGAGAAAAGAGGATAAAGACCCACAATGGAGAAGTGGGATCAACTCTGTACACTCCTCTTAGAGTCTGTGTTTAAGGCAGGGAGCTGATATTCTAGTTACTTTTTTGTTACTGTAAGTAGACGACTCAGAGAGAAAAGAGTTTATTTGGCTCATATGTTCAGTTTACAATCCATCACTGAGGAGAGCCGGGGCTGGAGCTCAAAGCAGAAACTGGGAGCAAGAACTGTGGAGGAATCCTGCTTGCTGGGATACTGTTTGCTTACTCACTGTCTTGCTCATTCATGCAAAGCTACCATTCTTATATAACCCAGGACCACATACCTAGGGAAGACACCACCCACGGTGGACTATGTCCTCCTATACCAATTAATAATCATGATAGTCCCCACAGACACGCCACTCTCATCTTGGCAGTTCCTCAACCAAAGAAAAGAAAATGTCAGAGGCAACAATAGAAGGGGAGCCCGGGGATCCATTCAAAATCATACAATCTCCCAAACTATTTTACCACAGGAAAGGTTAAGGGAAAGAACCCTTTCGGGCATTTGCTATATGCCAGACACTCTACTAACTGCCTAGTTAACTCTTCAAATCTCCCTAAAAGGTACCTGTTATCCCCACTTTATAGACTACGAAATCAAAGCAGAGAAAGGCTAATGAGCCCACCCAAAGCTACACAGCTAATGGGCCTGTTCTCACCCATTTAAAAAAATCCCAAAATATATTCCAAATTATAAACATCTCATTTCACATAGTCCCAAACTGTTTTAAAACTTGGACAAATATCTATTATTACTGTAATCAGCAAGACAGGTAGGATGGTAGGGAAGGCAGGCAGGTAGTCTTAGGGTGTTATCTAAAAATAAAGGGCTTTGGGGCTTCCTGGTAGAAGAGCCAGGCTCTGCTGCAATGTTGCCCACAGATACTAGGAGAAAGGTAAGCTGTGAAAAACGCCAAGAACTCAAGCTCTAGAGAAAAGACAAGAAAGGAAGATGGGTAAGCGCGTAATGTATTTGGAAGAGATTTCCCTCTAAGATTGCTAAAATAATACAAAGCATTTCATGCTTAAAGGGATAAACTTCCTTAATCTGACACATACTCTTAATCCCTGGATAAAATGCCTCAGTCCCCACAGAATGGACTCAGCTTCCTAATACATGGATCCCTAAGGCTCTGGACAAGGCACACAGTGATGCATTCTGTAATGGTGTTCCAAATAACAACAAAACAGAACAAACAGGAGACTCCAGAGTCCATAATGAAGCCAGGGTTGAAAGCTTGTTCTTATTAATCAAATTCTAAGCCCTTGGGAGAAAAAAAAAATCCTGAGTGAGGGGAAAAATCATCTTGATAGAGGGTGGTTTGAACAGAAGTGAACAGAAACCTTCTTTTCGTAAAAGCCTCTCCAAGTTCAGTATTAACATGATATGGATACTCGAAGGCTGATATTAATACCACTTCAGACACATTCAACATGATTTGGAAATGATTTTGAAGATGACTGTCATGCTGCTAAGAACGCATGAAAAGGGAGCTACCTTTCTTATTTTAAATGTGTATTTATGATCACTATGCACATGCATGTGCACATGAAGGTGTGCATGCATGTGTACACATGCATGTGTGCGTGTGTGTTGTATGTGAGTACAGTGTACTTGTGTTGCTGTGCATAGGTAGAGAGGTTAGAGAACAACTTTAGAATCAGTTTGATCCTCCCACCATAGATTCCAGAGAGAGGATTCCTTCTTAAGGAATACTTAAGTTTGCCTTCACCAACTGAGCCATCTCATCTGGAGAATTTGTCTTCCTCAGGCAAGGAAAGGAGGTTTGCCTGCCAAGCATCCAGGGGAAAACAGAGAGGTCTAGTCTATAGTTTTTGTTAAAAAAAAAAAAAGAAAGAAAGAAAGAAAGAAAAATCAACAATAAACAAACAAACAAAGAGGGGAAAGTCTACAAACACCTGGATTTGAGATATTTTTTACAAAGGATACTTTTTTTTTTATTTTTCCATCTTTCAAGTGTGTGAGAGTGGTGTGCATGTGTGTGTGTGTGTGTGTGTGTGTGTGTGTGTGTGTGTGTTTTGCATGTATTCTGGTGAACATACACTGGAGGCCCCAGGTTAATGCTGGTAATCATCTTCTGTGGCTCTTCTTCCTCACTGTTGATGCAGAGTCTCTTAGCCCAGAGCTCACTAAACACAGCTGATGTTGCTGGCCAGTTTGTATAAGTCCTACACAAGTGGTTCTCAACACATGGTCTCACTCCACATGGGGTTAGGTTTTAGATATTTCAGACACTTACATTGTGATTCAATTACAGATATGAAGTAGCAACAAAATAACTTTATGGTTGGGGGAGTTTACCACAACACCAGGAACTGTAGTCAAGGGTCTCAGCAGGAAGGGTGAGAACCACTGCTTTATACTCTACCTTCCAAGTCTGGAATTACCAGCAAGCTGCCAACTCTGCCCAGCATTTACATACATTTCTAAGAATCCAAATTCTGGACATCATGCTTTTGTGATAAATACTTAAACTATGGAGCCACCTCCCTAGCCTCCTGAAGAATTTTTATTTTATTCCATCAGATGTTTTCAAAAGTACTCTAAATCAAATGGTTAATTACTCAGCATTTACTGCTTTATCTGGGCACACAAAAATGAAGGCAAATACCAGATCGATTATCCAAGAGGTTATAGTTGATGTAACACAGTGTGCTGCAGAATGTACGTTGTAATAGATAACCAACTCTATCTATACACAGACATGCTTTACAATGAGATGAAATAATTGGCTTGCTAATTCTTCCATAGGCTTCACGGTCCTAGGAAGCCAAAGAGAACTACCCAGAGATGCCTTAGGCTGAAGGTCCCTAGCAAATCAGTGATCAATTTAGCATTCATTTGCCTCCTGCTGCCCAGAGTCCTCTGGAGAGTCAAGAAATTAGTTCTGCTATTCCTAACTTCGCTTTAAGAAGCCTGCTTGCTATTCTTAGCTTTCAAACAAAGTCTGGTGGGAAAACTGTGGAAATTCTGAACATTAAGAACAGATTGAGCAATTAAAAAAAAAAGCAGATTGAAGCAATTTTTTTGTAGAAGTTGAGCACATTTTTTTAAAAGACAAATTTTAAGAGAAAAGGGAGGGTACAAGTAACCTCTTGCCTCCATCAGAAACTTGGTGCAACTCAGTAGAGGATTAAAAAGGTAGAACAAATTTCACCCCTACTTCTATCTTGACCTTTACGACTTGAATGAAGAGATGGAAATGGAGGAGACAAGGATGTTTCTCATATGTATCCTCCATCTTTATCTTCTATGGTGTACCACCTCCACCCAAGAGAGCTGGCAAAGACATGAGCTTGGAGTTATCACACACTGACTGACAGTCTCCCAGCTCAACCTTGGTCCACATTTCCACACACTGAAACTTGGTTGCTCCCGAGTTCATTGTGCTGGTATTGAAGACTCATCTTGCATTATCTTTGGGAATTGACAAAGCTTCCTCTCTTGATAATGGCCCAGATCATAAAGGTTAGTTTGTTGTCCTTGACAGTTCTGCCAAGTTCATAATCCTTGTGTGGCCTGACTGGTATATGACTGGTAGCTCCTTCTATGCCTGCTCTGGCTAGTTTGAAGCTACAGACCAGGGGGTGTCTAAGTGGTAACATTGATTTCCCTTGTGCCTTCTGGTTTCTGATTTCTCCATCTTTCTTGCAGCTTTTCAGACATTTAGGTAACAGTTGTCCTCCTCACCAGACCCAAATAGAGAATAATACACAATAAAAACAAAAATGTGTGTAAGAGGCTTGATACTTCTGGATGACCTCTTAGTTATCTTCCTTGCCTCTCAAGGAAAGGACTGATGTGTTACCTTATCAGCTGTCCCTTGTGGTTTATCTAAGGGACAGTCATCCTTTGTCTGTGTGTGTGTGATAAATTGTACTTCTTTCTGGGGATGTAGCCAAAGCCAATGACTTCAAGGGCAGATTCTGCAAGACAATGGACATCCGCCTTGCACAACTGCTCCCTTACCATTATGGCTCCTCAGAGCTGTTTTATACTCATGCATGGCTTTTCCCATGCCATTCAGATTGCCAGCACTCAAGGCCCAGCTCAAGCATTGCTGTGCCACGGTGCCTTTGCTGGCATAGCAGCTGAAGAAGAGAAGAGTGATAGAAACCAGCTGGCTGCCAAGGAGATCTTCCACCAGGCACTCATGGGTGCTAACTCAGAGTGAGAATGGTTTAAAGTCTCTGGAGCTCAGAGAAGGGGCTCAGTGCCTGAAAGTTGATATGGAAAGAATAAAATGGGAAAGCGACGACTTAAATATTTATGCTTAGGACTACAGGCTCGTGGTAGTAGAAAGAGCTAGGTCATCATGGGATGCAGATACTGGCTTCAGTGAATATAAACTATGACTCAAAGAGCAACAGAAATCTCAGAGACCACCCAAATAACTCAAGATGGCCAGTGAGGAACAACGTTCATGTAGAATCTGGTTCCAGTGCTGATGCTATGTTTCTTAGCTCTTAGTGACAGCCTATGTAACTCTAAGTAGAGAAAACATAACCTAATACCTAGGGTGAAAGGATTTTGTGAGACGGTGGGAAGACACTCTTCCTATGCACAACAGAGAGTCCTTGGTCCTTCTGTAGCTCTCATTGTTCTGGACCATTTCTGTTGTAACATATACGTATCATATGTTCCCTAACCGTGATTGAACACACTGACCCTGGGTTGGGAAAAGACTCTGACACCAAAACTTACCAGAAAACAAAGCTGAAAGAGTTGTCTGGAGCATTCAAACTACAGCTTATTTGGTCTAAATCAATCTGAAAGCGTGGGTCTTGGTAGAAGACCGAAGTGGCCATGACAGTTGAGAAAACAAGAAATGAACAGAGCAGTTGTGACCAAAGGCTGCTGCCAGGATAGCACTGGTGTTTAGAGAGCAGCCAAGAAGGCAGGATAGACAGGCTTGGGGACAGACAAAGTAGCTCACTGTCAAAGAAAATAGTGCACAAATGAAAGAACCTAGTGGTGTGTCCACCTGGCTCTTTATAATAAAACTCAAGCAGTTGCTATGAGCAGTGTCAGACTGTTCTACAAAACCAGTGTGCCTCAGCCAGGTTCATGAAATTCTGGATGGCTTATGGAAAAACTGCTGAAACCAAAATCACTCCAAATTTTGTTTAAATCCTCTTGGAGCCGAATGACTCTTTCACAAGGGGTCACTTCTCAGATATCCTGCATGTCAAATATTTGCATTAAAATTTATGAGTAGCAAAATTACAGTTATGAGGTAGCAACAAAAATAATTTTAGGTTTGGGGTCACTACAACATGAGAGCTGTGTTAAAGAGTCACAGCATTAGAAACGTTGAGAACCACTAATTTAGAGTTCCGTAATTTACACATTCCCTACACATCTATTCTTTCATATAGACGTATACTGGACTATTCTGGAACTGCCAAGATGCCTTGTGGGTAAATGTGCTTGATGCCAAGGCTGGCAACTTGAGATCAATCCATGAGATCCACACAATGGAAGAAGAGAACCAATTCCTCCAAATTATCCTCTGATCTCCACATAAAGTGGCATATGTGTGTGTGTGTGCACGCTAGAGTTCTGTTCTACAAAACCAGTGTGCCTCAGCCAGGTTCATGAAATTCTGGATGGCTTATGGAAAAACTGCTGAAACCAAAATCACTCCAAATTTTGTTTAAATCCTTTTGGAGCCGAATGACTCTTTCACAAGGGGTCACTTCTCAGATATCCTGCATATCAAATATGTGTGTGTGTGTGTGTATTTAAGAATTATAAGAAATAATGCAAGCCAGAACACCTTTGATTAAAGACACCTCTAATCTCAGCCCTTGGGAGGCAGAGGCAGGCAAATCTCCAAAATTTTGACCTGCCTGGTCAACAGAGTGAGTTCCTGGACATGCAAGTCTACACAGAGAAACACAGTATCAAAAATAGAAAAAAAATCGAGGGGGTTGTGTCACAGTGCCTCATTATTCTGACAGCCATGGTGACAGGTCCAAACCTGGTCCATTCCTGTCAGAAACCCTTTTCTCTGGCCTTGTTCCTGCCTCCCATGTTATTTCCATATGACACAGCCCTTGTTACGGTCTATTGAGCTATTTGTGTCTCTGCCTGAAACTATTCAAATTCTTCATTTTTGTTTACTTATTTTTAGCTTTATTTCTAGTTTTAAATTTTTAAAGTTTTTCATATAGTATAGTTTGAGTACTTCTCCCAGAGGTGTCCCTCCTCTCTCCCAATCCAACTTCAAGTCAAGTTGATGTTCTTCCTCCCTCTCAAAAAAAAAAGAATGAAAATCAAATAGCATCTGTTCCAGCAATAGCAATGACATCATGCAGCATCACCTGTCCCCAGCTGTGACACAAACAGAGCACAACACAGACAAAAGTACATAACTCCAGTGTGGTTGTGAAGAAAGGACAGAGAGACTCCAGTAGGAGCTACCACTGTACCCTCCAAAAACATCAATTATGAAAGGCAAATACACGGATGGCCTTCAGGTACATGTGACTAGCCAATATTTTACAAACTGTGGTTGTTTTAGTTTTATTTGTGTCTGTTTCTGTCTGTCTGTCTGTCTGGCTGGCTGGCTGTGTATATATGATATGGTGTGAATGCTCACAGAGGCCAGATGAGAAGGTTGAGAGCTGCCTAATATGGGCCAAGCTCTGGCAACAAGTTACCCACTGAGCCATCTCTCCAGCCTTACCTGTTACTAGAGCATGGTCATATTCATTCATTTATGCATCTTCCATAACTGCCTCTTATCTGACAAAGGCAGAGTTGAATGGTTCTGACAGAGCCTGTCTAGCCCACCCGCTGAGACATTGCACTATCTGACCTGTAACCAACCCCTTCTTCCATTTTCTTATTTGATCTTAAATTCTACAAAACATTTTGCTAAATTCTCTAATTTTGCAATGGAATTGAGCTAAGAGTCTATAAAAGAATAGCCTTGTTCTTGGGAAATCCACACTGAGGTGAAATCACATTGTGTCTACAACTTATGTTGGAATATAGTTTTTTTTTTTTAATTATAGCAAAAGAGAGGGGAAGAATGATGAAGTAGATGTAGGGAAATATTAAGAACAAGTGAGTTTCTGGAAAGAGGACAGACATCTTGGGCATTTTTTAGATAGATTTGTACTTATTCTATATATTTTCAACCTTCTCAAAATTAAAGAAATATATATATTTTGATTGCATAGTTTTGTCAAAAGTAACACTAGAGAGATCCTCTCTCTGATACACTTTGCCAAACACCCACTACCCGCCTCGATTGCCCAGTCATGATGTCCTGCTTCCCTAACCCAGTCGGTCTGTCCTGCACAGGGCCCTGAGCACTGTGAAACTGTCCATTCTGCCCCTCATTCTCTGCCTCTTTGGGGCATGGTTTTTTGTTTGTTTGTTTGTTTTTCTGAGTGTGATTCAACCTAAAGAAATCCCTTTATTTGACAGAAATACAGATTCTGCTATGCCATTTGTATTTCACTAATGTGTACTCACCTTGGCCTCTGGGGCTCCAGGGTGTTTCTCTAACAATTTGTTCAACTTTCTAAAGTGGGTTTGCATATCTTTGCATAAATGTCTGTGAGCCATGTGCATGGCTAGTGCCTGTGGAGGCCAGAGAGGCTGTCAGATCCTCCCAGGATGTTAGAGTGATAGATGGTTGTGAACAACTATGTGGGTGCTGGAAATCCAGTTGTTTCTCTGTAAGAGCAGAAAGTGTTGTGAACTATCGGGCCATCTCTCTAGCCCCTCTTTTGCACCTGACATCATAAAGGCTATGAGCCCATCTAAACAAGAAAGCCACAGCCCCTGCCACCTACTTCACCTTTACATACCTCCATCTCCTTTCAGCCATGGGCCTCAGCATCAGGCGAGAAGCACAAGCCATAGTAGCTTTTTCTTTTCTGCAGGGACCCAGTGTACCAAAATGTCACCTGAAGATATGAGTTGATTTAACTTCTATACCTTGAGTTGTGTTTGTATGAAACATACAAACAGACAAACAAACAAACAGAAACAAACAAACAAAAAAAACCCCTTCATTGCTCCAGAAATCCTTTTTCTAAAGAGTTCCAGTGACCTCTCCATACAGCCACTCTTCCCTTCTCTCAAGTGGGTAGGACTCTAACGAAGAAAATACATTCCCCTCTGCTTCTCATACGTATCTAATTTCATCTACAAAGTCGACCAGGGAAAGCAGAAGGATCACAGTTATTTCCATTGAACATGTGAGTAGACTGAGGTTTGAAGAGATGAACACATGGCTCAGAGGGTAGAAACGAAGGGACAGGAGCAGAGGATAAAAACCCAGACATCTGGGATGTTGAGAATCCTGGCATCTCCTGTTTACAGCAGTTCTGAGAATATGGAAACATCCATAATTATCAGCTGCAATTCTCTTTCAGGACTGGAGAAGAGACTTAACTAGAAGAGCCTGCAAGTCCCTGCTCGGCTCCTACAGACTTAAAATGATTACCACCCCTGACTCCCACACTCTCAACATCCTCACTCCTCCAACCCTCCCTTCTGCATTTGCTGTAATCTGGGATCCCAGTTAAAACCAGCAGGTGGGCAGCACTCCGCAGGCCTGCTGACATTGCCTATTGTGATGATGCCCCTGACAAGGATACTGAGGGTACCACATTTGCACTTGGACTCTAGGAGCTTTTACTGCAGAATAAAAAGCAGTGCTCATGGGGATTATATTTGCTAAGCACAGCTTGTGAAATACACGCTAGTAAAGCCGAGCCAGCCTGTTAGTCTTGACCGTTTTTTAGTGCAGCCTGGGATGTTGTTTATATTCTCCTCTCTACTCCAAGTGTGATTTGAGCTAAAGAACTGAGATCGCAGTTCCAACAAAGACATAAAGTCCTAATGGAAAGGATAAATCAGGCTCATTTTTAAGAATGACCAGAGGCAGGACCTTATTTTTTTTTTATTATTGGACTCATAAACAGGGACCTATTAAGACTTCATTCACATGGTTCTGTGCAGTTTTAAGAGATTAACAATGTCCACCATGATGCCACTTTTCCCATGGAGAGGTTATGAAGACTTGAGTCCGGACTCCAATGAACCACTGGGGAAAAAATTCCAACTCTCCTGTCACAAGCAAAAGGTTTCCCTAGCCACACTGCCCTGAATTGACACACATTCTGGGGCACGCTGGCATCTGCTGATGGGTATCAGGGTACAAGCTTGGTAAATGGTGCCAGATCACGGGCTGGCATGCTTTTCAAGTCTTCCTGGATGCTACTTGGCCAGAAATGGCCCAAGATGTCCCTTGATGTTCTGGAACATTCTATTATCCATAGCTTTAATCCAATGGAAGATTCTCTCCACCTGGGGAAGAGGCAGGTTGAACTCCTTGCTTGGCCCATCATGTTGACCAGGGATCTGAGGAAGAAAACATTTTGTGTGTATCAAGCAGAATGTTTGCTTATGGCAGATGCTCCCATCATGCCAAAAGGCCAGCATCTCACCCTGCTGGGTTGAACACAGAGGTTACTTTTTAAGATTGGAAATGAAGGTGCCAGGACAGAGTTAACTGTGGACATTATTATATCTCTTGCACTGGCAGAGATACAAGCATTTCCTTGCTGGCTATCTCTCTCTGCCCAAGAGTCCCTGCCTTCCTGGACATAGGACGTGGGATGGAAGGGAGAGGGAACAGTTGTATGATTCACCCCTGTGGATAGAAGGATACAGGAAAGCCTTTTATCTCATCAGAGACCTCAATAACAGTTCCCAGGTACAAAGCAAGCCATTGAAGTGGCCACATACTCACTTCTCTTCTTCCCCATTTATGGGGACACAGTCTAGGAGGCTCCAGGCAGAAGGGACTGGTTACAGTCTATGCATACCTGCCATGTGAAATGATCAGATGAAGTTATGGGCAGCCCCTACTACTAAAATAATTTTAAACTCTGTCTGTGTGTGTGTGAGTGTGTGTGTGTGTGTCTGTCTGTACATGTCTATGTCTGTGTGTGTGTGTGTGTGTGTGTGTGTGTGTGTGTATACATACATGTGTACCTGCGTGTGTGTCCACTTGGTCCTGTCTGCGCAGATGCTCATGGATACTCATGCGTGCAGAAGCCAGAGGACAACCTCAGCTGCAGGGACTCATGAGTTACCAGCTACTTTCTTTTGTGAGACAGGATCCATCTTGGAGCTGGGGCTCCCTAACTAGGATAGGCTGCCAGCCAGCCCCTGGGAGCCGCCTGCCTCCACCTCCTCAGCACTGGAATTACAAGCATGCACCACCAGACTGGCGTGTTGTTTTTGTTGTTGTTTGTTTTAAATCAAGGTTTCTCTGTGTGGTCCTGGCTGTCTTGAAACCAGACTAACCTTGAACTAAGAAATACACCTACTTCTGCCTCCTGAGTGCTAGGATTAAAGGTATGTGGTACCAAGCCCAGCTCACACCTGGCTTTTTTAAATGTGGATTCTTGGGGTTTGAACTACATAGCAAGCACTTTACCAACTAACTACCTAAAATTTTTAACACATAATAGTTGTCCATATATAGTTGGGGTTTTTTGTTGTTGTTTTTGTGGCTTTTTTTTTTTTTTTAGATATTTTCTTTATTTACATTTCAAATGTTATCTCCTTTCCTGGTTTCCCCTCCGAAAATCCCCTGTTCCCTCTCCCCTCCCCCTGCTCAGCAACCCACCCATTCCTGCTTCCTGACCCTGGCATTCTCTTACACTGGGGCATAGAGCCTTCACAGGACCAAGGTCCTCTCCTCCCATTGATGACCGACAAGGCCATCCTCTGCTACATATGCAGTTGGAACCATGAGTCCCAACATGTGTACTCTTTGGTTGTTGGTTTGGTCTCTGGGAGCTCTGGGGGATTGCGGAGGGGGGAACTGGTTAGTTCATATTGTTGTTCCTCCTGTGGAGCTGCAAACCCCTTCAGCTCCTTAGGTCCTTTCTCTAGCTCCTCCATTGGGGACCCTGTGCACAGTCCAATGGTTGGCTGCAAGCATCCACCTCTGTATTTGTCAGGCACTGGTAGAGCCTCTCAGGAGACAGCTGTAATAGGCTTTGTCAGCAAGCACTTGTTGGCATCCACAATAGTATCTGGGTTTGGTGACTGTATATGGGATGGATCCCCAGGTGGGGCAGTCTCCGGATGGCCTTTCCTTCAGTCTCTGCTCTACACTTTGTCTCTGTAATTCCTTCCATGGGTGTTTTATTCCCCTTATAAGAAGGATCGAAGTATCCACACTTTGGTCTTCCTTCTTCTTGAGGTTCATGTGGTTTGTGAATTGTATCTTGGGTATTCTGAGTTTCTGGGCCAATATCCACTTATTAGTGAGTGCATACCATGTGTGTTCTTTTGTGATTGGGTTACCTCACTCAGGATGATATTTTCTAGTTCCATCCATTTGTCTACAAATTTCATTAACTCATTGTTTTTAATAGCTGAGTAGTACTCCATTGGGTAAATCTACCCATTTTCTGTATCCATTCCTCTATTGAGGGACACCTGGGTTGTTTCCAGCTTCTGGCTATTATAAATAAGGCTGCTATGAACATAGTGGAGCATGTGTCCTTAATACATGTTAGAGCATCTTCTGGGTATATGCCCAAACCAAGACTACTTGGCATCATCAGAACCCAGGTCCATATACAGTTTAGATGTGATGCTCCAACAACTGACCAAATCAGGTAACTAACCTTTCCAGGCCCTTACTGTTTGGTGGCTGGTGCCTTTAAGCACCCTCTTCTGGTTACCTGCCAGATATGTGGGTTAATGAGAACTACACTCAGCCTGCCCTTCTAGTTGCCAAATAACTCCCAGTCTTACATTTGTGATAAAAGAGACAGGAGTTGTTTTTAAAATGAAGTGAGTTTTTTTTTCTTCCCTCCTGTAGCTTTGAAACCACTTGGTCCTGCCCTCTTCCCATTCTATTGTTTAAAAAACCTCAGAGGAATTTGCATAGGGTCAATGGCTACAATTGCCAACAAACTTTAAGGAGAAATGGGAGGGGGTTCCCCTTCTGCTCAGAGCTCTGGGGAGGCAGGACCTCTTGATCTCTGCATGCTGTGAGCAGCAGCTTCAGAAGGGAAGAATCTCTAAACTCAAGATTTTCCCTGATCCTAAACAAAATCAGAAGAAAGCAAAACTGGGAAGCACTCTGTCCGCCCCAGTGAGGCTCCTGAGTGTGCTGAGGCAGCAGAGCAGCCTGTCCACCAGGCCAAGGTCTCAGAAATCCTTTCTCACCTCACTGCCCGATGGGGCAGGGCCTGCAGGGTACATCTTTCCATGTCCCTCATGAGGGGCTTGGGCAAGCCCTCACTTCAATGTTCCAGGGACAGCTATGGACAGCCTTTCCCTCCAGAGCAGCGGTTCTCAACCTTCCCAGTGCTGTGGCCCTTTAATATAGTTCCTCATATTGGGATGACCCCCAACCACAAAGTTCTTTTGTTGCTACTTCCTAACTGCAATTTTGCTACTGTTACAAACCGTAACGTAAATAAATAATCTGACATGCAGGAAAGCTGATCTCTCTGAGGGGGTCGCTACCCAGCAGGTTGAGAACCACTGCTCCAAGTCAAGTCTTAGTAAGAGGATTCCTTGGGAAAGGGTGCTGAGAACAGTAGCAATCTTGCAATCCTCATGCCCATGAATCCACAGAGCTCAGTGTAATTCCTCACCAGCTATAGAAGCAAGGCGCCAAACTTGCCATCTTCCTGGGTATTGCCAGCCACCACAGAAGACATGCTACTTTGGAGGGTCTTATGGTTGTCCCCCCAGCAAGAATGTCATTCTGGGTTTGCACACTGAAGCTGGAGGAATTAGTAAATCATTGTCATCAGACGACATCAGCACAGAACAGGCTACAGGCCCCCTGGGGACTGAGTCATGGAGGCCTGGTTGTAAAAATGTAGGACTCTGGTGCATACAGAACCCCAGCAGGAGAGGCAAGCCAATCCTCCTCAAAATAGCTACACTGCCTTCAGATCCACATTTCCAATGTGTGCTTCAGAGACATCAGTCCTCCTTGCACAGTGATCCCCAAATTAAAATACCTGCACTGCTAAGCAGGGCAGCCGTTGAGTCTACTGCCTGAAGAACCAGGAGCAGGCCCAGCGTGGTAGCATGAGCCATCCTGGGCTATCTAGCAAGTTCCAGACCAACCTCTGAAACAGCTAGACCTTATCTCAAAACATTAGGAAGTAAAATTAGTTTAAAAGAGAGACTATAATAAGAAAATATTTTTTTAAATGGGCTCCAAGGAGTCCTGCCAAAAAAGGGGTCTCCTACGTTCATGCTTTTCAAATGAAAAGCCAACTGTATTCTGCTTAGATCTCAGGCAATAACAAACAGCCACACAGCTGTTACACGGTGTTTTATTTACTGACTATAGATAACAGAGAGCCAGTGATAACTGTTTGGTGCCAAACTGGCCCAACAATGTGATGGAAAAGCCGTGAGCAACATGACACTATAACCCACTCTGTGACACCTCACACGTGATATGGTGATGATATGATAGCCTGCATTGGCTATGCAGCAAAGAAATTCTGTGCTGGGCAATGGTGGTGCACGCCTTTAATCCCAGCACTTGGGAGGCAGAGAAGGGTGGATTTCTGAGTTCGAGACTAGCCTGGTCTACAGAGTGAGTTCCAGGACAGCCAAGGCTACACAGAGAAACCTTATCTCAAAAAACCAAATAAATAAATAAATAAATAAATAAATAAATAGGAAGAAAAAAAGAAATTCTGCATCGGCCTGGATCCCATGGTGTCCCTTTGCTTTTCTCTGGTAAGATGTTTTTTGTGTGTGCAGACATGACCATTTTGAGGCTTGTGTTTGTGGGTTGAGGTAAGTTCTAATCAGATCAGGGACCCTTTCCACTGACATCATCATTATAATCATCATCATCGTCGTCGTCACACATCTATATAAAACAAATTTTTGAGAGACACTGAAGTGAAAAGAAAAATGCTGGACAATAATAATTTTAGAGCCTTGCTGTCTAATACAGTGGGCACTAGCCATAGGTGACTACTTAAGTTTTCATGCTCTCTTTATTAGTAAGAAATTCCGGGTTTTTTTCCTCTGCATTAGTCACATCCCACTTACCCAGCAGCCCATTTGGCCAATGGCTATGATATTGGATGGTGCTGATGGAAATTCCTACCATCCTCACAGACAGCATGCTATCAGCTCATCAGAAAGAACAAAACCATTCTGGACTTTCCATTGCATTGTTTCCCAGACAACATGTAATCCTGATTTTCTTCAAAGAGCAGGAAATTCTCAGTCCAAGCAACAGTTTTCATCAGTCATCAAGCTTTAACTGGGTGGCCTACATCCCAAAGTTGGGTGCTGGGGAGCTCCTCCGAGCACATCATGGGTATGGCAAATAACGGGACATTCCCTTTCTATTCCTCCCTATCATATGTCCAATTAAGCTACCTTCCCATAGAAAGGAACAGCTCAGCATCAAAACACCATTTTGTCACTGGCTGCTTGGGGTTTCCCTAATCTCTTTAACCCCTTGACCTTGACAAGGAGTCACTGTTTACCTAGGATCTGGTGGCTTTGTCTTGTAACTCTGTCAACTTTGGGGCCATTTGATAAATGAGTGAAGCTTCTTTTCAACTCTAGCTCAGTAACTCCTCATGTGCCCAAACTGACAATGGCTCAGTAACTCCTCATGTGCCCAAACTGACAA
>NW_022196897.1:91103800-91145513 GCF_008632895.1 Mastomys coucha
GGCTCAGTAACTCCTCATGTGCCCAAACTGACAATGGCTCAGTAACTCCTCATGTGCCCAAACTGACAGTGCTACTCACAAGATCAACACCTTCCCTTCCGTCTTTCCCCTTCTCTCCCCTCCCTATCCATTTTTATTGACTTTTTAGGAATGGCAAATTTAGGCTCACAGCAAAACCAAGAACAGAGTTCCTTCATCCTCCCTGACCACCAACACCTCCCCCAAATTTGTGATAGCATAGTCTGCAACCAAGTCCATAAATTGTATTAGGTTCACCCTTGATCATTTTTTATTCTATTACTTTATCATTTTCTATTCTATTTTATGTGTATTAGTGTTAGATTTCCTGGAACTGGAGTTATAGTGATTTGCCAGCAAGAATGTATGTATGTATGTATGTATGTATGTATGTATTTCTATCTCTATCTCTATCTCTATCTCGATCTCGATCTCTATATCTATCTATGCCTGGTAGCTCCAAGGTCAGAAAAGGGTGTCAGGTCCCCTTGAACTGGAATTATAGATGATTAAGAGCTACTGTGTGGACTAATGGCTCCAGCAGCATATGTATAGCAGAGGATGGCCTAGTTGGTCATCAATGGGAGGAGAGGCCCTTGGTCCTGTGAAGGTTCTATGCCCCAGTGTAGGGGAATGCCAGGGCCAGGAAGCAGGAGAGGGTGGGTTGGAGAGCAGGGGGAGGGGGAAGGGAACAGGGTTGGTTTTTTTGTTTTTTGTTTTTAATTATTTTCTTTTCCTTTTCTCTTTTTCGGAGGGGAAGCTGGGAAAAGAGATATCATGGCGTGTAAATAAAGAAAATATCTAATAAAAAAAAATCATGGCAAAGGAAAAAAAAGAGCCACTGTGTGGGTGTTGGGAACTAAACCTGGTCCTCTGCAGAAGCAATAAGTACTGTCAACCACTGAGCCATCTCTCCAGCCCCCAGCATTACTCTCTATGGGTTTGGACGTTGGATAACAATATGCATCCAGTGATACAGTATCCTATGAATAGTTTCCTTGCCTTAAAAGTCCTCTTGCTCTGTCTACTTATCCTGCCCTCCTCAGTCCTTACATCCAACCCTCCCCTTCTTCAACATCCCTGTTGCTGCTGGCTCCAATAGCTGCCTCAGCGGTCCCATCTTCCAGCACCCAAACTCAAGTCGGTGCCACAGAAGCAGTGGGAGACAGTACCCGCCCGGGAGTTGGCTCTACTTTGGGCTCCAGCTGCGGCTCATGGACAGCAGGGTTGTGCTCTGGCGCCCTCCAGCCTCTCGCTGGTCCCCATGACCTCATCCTCCCAGCCGGAGCCGACAGCAGGAGCATCATCGCTGTGGATTTTGTTCTGGGATTCGGATGTTTATTCTTTTCTCAGGATCTCCCAGGTTGCTCAGACTGAGTGGCTGCCAGTCAGCCCCAAGAGTCCTGGAATTTGGCCTCAAACCAAGTTTGCCTGGGGCCAATATTCTGCCTCTCCCCAGCCCCGCTGGCAGTCAGAGGGGGAAGACAGCGAGCGAAGTGCCTTGGCTCAGGGAACAGTTTACAGACTTGCATTTCAGTGTCTGACTTCCTTAAAGACTCCAGAGCAGACTCTCCATTCTTCCTGTGGCCGCGTGGCGGGGAATCCACGGGGCTTCCCAGAACATGCAGAAGCGAGGCTTTCTCTGCACTCCTGTGTCTAGCCCGCGCCCAGCTACTGAGATCTTTCTCACAGCCTGGTTGCCGTAGAGTCTGCCCTTCCTGCCCTTCCTGCACCGTTGTAGGAAGGTTTTCTAGCTGGACACCATAGTGACCCTCAAAAAAGGCTACCTCCTTGAGAGCTAGGCATGACTTAAGTTCTGGCGTTGAGAATTGTGCAGAACCGGAGTAGGCACCTTCCAGAAAGAAAAAAAAAAAGAAACCTGAGCTTCTTTCTCCTCCCTGTCCTCTGCCTGGCATGAAACATGATAATTGAAATTAGAGCAACCCTCTTAAACGACGAGGTATCCCTGAAGAACAAGCTCTAACTACTACAAGAATAAAGCTGATAAGGGCGGGGGGGGGGGGGGGGGGGGGGGGGAGGGGAGTATCTCAGCTGCTAAAGTACTTGCTGGTGAAGAAGGAGAGAAAAGCTGGATGGAGTGGCACAGCACGCTTGTACTTCCAGTGCGAGGGAGGGAGAGACGAGTGGGTCCCTAGGGCTCACTAGTCAGCTAGTCCAGCCTAATCCTTGAGTTCCAGTCCAAGGAGAGACTGTCTCAAGTGGTAGACTGTACCTGAAAAAGACTCCTAAGATTGTTCTCTCTGACCTCCACAGGCAAGCACACAAACTCACATAGGAATCCCCCTCCCATACACATACATACACACTCACACACACACACATACACACACAAAACTAAATCAAAATAAGCCTAAGCCTCTAAGACTAGGTAACTTCACACTGGCCCTAGACTATCTTTCCCGACTTTTTCCTAAGAAAGAAACAAATCTCTATTAGTTAAGCCACTTATTGAGCGTTTCCTCTAGAGCACCGTCTGTGATTATTGGAAGGTAACCTTACTGCTAACACATCAGCATAAAGTATTCATAGTAATCCCAATAAGCACAATGGCTGTAACTTTGAATGGCACTTGTGTCCCAGAGGCTGTTGTCAGCATGTTAAATACACTCTCCCTAGAAACTCAGCGCAGCCCTCCAGATGAATACGTACTTCCCACTCATTAGTGAGGAGCTACATTGAGAGAGCAAGCACCTATGTACAAAGATCTGCGCATAAAAGCCAAGAGTTGGATTCAAATCAGCATTCCACAGACTGAAGGAGCGAAGGCCAGGATTTGGGAAGGGAGCGAAGCTACAGGCCAGGCAAAGGGATGAGATGAGCCACTAACCTCCTATTCTAAACTCTAGGACTCAGAACTCCAAAGGCTGCCAGGAAGAATAATCCCGCAAAGGGAAGGAGGAAGTGTGTAGCTGCGGGCAGCTCAGAGCTTCAGCATGGCTGTCTTTCTCATGGCGCAGGAACTACCAGAGTAAAGGTTGAAGTGAATCTCCAGAAGCAGCTCAGGGGTGAGCCTAGAGATGCTGGCGGTGAGGCCACAATAGAGGAAAGAAGGTCTGAACTAACGCAGACATTCCTAATGACTAGATCCAGCTGCACCTGAAAGTGCTTTTCAGCACCCTGTTCCACAAAGCCACTTTGTATTATTGACTTTCTGCCACTTGCAACAGAATATTGGTTCATATATACATAAACAGGCTTTGGAAATGTGTCGGTGGGTAAGAGTTGAGAAAAAAGTTTGTTACATTTGAAGTGATTTCTGCAAAGTTTAAAGAAACCAATCTAGTGGGTTTCCATGGGTGGGCAACAGCTTTTAAGAATTGTGAGCAGGACAAGAAAGATGGGGCAGTCTTGTGTCCAGCTGTCCTGTCTGGTGGCCAGTGTGGAATTTACAGACACTCAGATTCACCGAGATATGAGAAGGTGTCTCTGACATAGAGGCAGAATGAACCCCTTCACCTTGCCTCTGTTCAAATGTTCTGGAGATCGCCAAGATGTCCTCCGGGCTCATCCTCCCCTGAAGGGAGCTCTCCCTTAGCAGCTGTCACAAACCCTCCCTTAGCAGCTGTAGCTTCATCCATCTGCTCCATAAACTGACTTGGGATAAGGACTGTTGGTGGCTACCTCAGACACATCATACATATTTGATTAGTGGTTATTTCCTTATATAAGATAGGCTCACAGGAGATGCTTTTTAAATCTAAGTAGTAGGATTTGGGGTTCTTTGAAGATCAGATTCAAATTTGCATTGAACTTACTTAACGTATCCACTGTCGCCAAAATGGATGAAAACTACTTCTTGTTTTCTGTTTGTGGAGCTGAGTAGAGCATAAGGGACTCATATTTGTTAGATAAGCACTCAACACCGAGCCACATCCCCAGACCAAACTGACACTTAGTGTTTTTGTGAAGATGTGGGGGTGTAAGTGATCTCTTCTTGCAACAAGCTGTCTTCTCTGAACACCTATCCTGTGCCTACTTCAGGACCCAGCAGAAGAATGCCTGCGTGTGGCAGTGCTGTCCTGGCCCCGGGAAGTCCCTGCTTTCACCTAGACCTTTACCAGAAGGTGCAGTGGGAAAGGACTGATACTGAAAGAAGGGGCCTGCTTCCTACACTATGACCTTGGGAATTAGAAATACCATAATTGGTTTTGGATTCAGCTCAGGTAGCTAGAGTAGCCAGCGGACATGAAGTCCTGGGCATTCCTGAACTGTATAAAATGGTGTCACAAGCCTGTAATCCCCAGTCCTCAAGAGGAGGTGGCCAAAACATCAGAAGTTCAGAGTCATGTTCCACTATGTGGTGAGTTTGAAGCTGACCTGGACTACATGAGATCCTGCCTCATTTTAAAAGAGGAGAGAGGGGTTGGGGCTGGTATGGTGGCAAGCATGTGTCATCCCAGCTCTGAAGAAATGGAGATTGGCAGGACCCTTGGGCTCACTGGCAAGCCAGCCCAGCCTATTAGCAATCTCCTGATCCTAATGAGAAGCTTACAGGAAAAGAAAGAGCAAGTAAGAGAGGGAGAGGGAGAGAGAGAAAAGAGAGGAAGAGGAAAAGAGGAGGAGGATAAGGAAGGAGAGGAGGAAGGAGGAGGAGGGGAGGAGGAAGAGGGGGAGAAGGAGGAGGAGGAGGAGGAGGGAGGAAGGAGGGGACAAAGAAAGGAAAAGGAATAAAGAAAAGCAACACAGTAAAGAGACATCTTTTTACTCTAGCCACTGTTCTTTCCTCTTCCTTCTCATAGCAAGTGTTGGACACGCCCATTCAAGGCTTCCCTACTCAGATTTGAATGCTTATGATGGAGGCTTACAGTCCCCACGGCTGTCCAATTTGTGTCTGTGCACCCCAACCATCAGTAAGTGCAGAGAGAGCACTCTTTGTGACCCCAAAGTGCCAGCTTTTCCATGGGTGCTCTGCCTGAGTCTGACAGAAGACAAAATGGGAATTAGACACGTGTGGTGGTTTCAGCATGAGACAGTTACTCGGTTTAATGCCAAATACAGACAGAGAAGAAGGGAAGTGTGTTTGCCAAAGGGAGCCCTCCCCACGGGCTCTGGCGTGGCCCCAGACCAGTTGACAAAGAGCCACAAAGATGGCAGGGTCAGAGCACAGCAACCGAATTCCTGTGTGGCTCACGCGGAGCAAGAGATTTGGCCTCCACAAAAACAGCCTGGTGGCCGTGAAGGGTCCCTTTCATGCTGGAGTCTGTCCGTTGCCCTTCTTGCTTTTAAGTCCTCCCACTTTGCTCGACATTATACACTTTGATCCCCAATGTCAGCCCTTCCCTTTAAACGCATCTTCCTTGTCTCAATATGCTGTCTAACACAGCAACTGCCGAGAACATTTCAGTGCAAGTTAAAATTCAGTTCCTCAGTCACACTTGCCACACTGCAAGGCCCCCATGCCAGACAACACAAAATATAGACCTATCAGGCAGACCCAGTCTACTCCAGGAGCACTTTAACCCTGTCTTTCCTGATAGGTACAGAGGAAAACCTTGAGTATTTAAGCCCGGCAGAACTCTATTCTAACCCCAGCCCCCATCTTAGCAAAGCCTTGTCTGTGTGGCCCTGTCATTGCACTGCCTCTTCCAAATGCCTCTTGTCACATGCATCTCTGTTCCTGGTTGGCGCCTTGGATCTGAGTCACTGCTGTTTCCCTTTCCTTCCAGCCAGGAAGTTCCTGGGGGTACATTCAACTCAGCTCTATGTACGCCTGCGCGCAGCGCAGCGCGGGGATCAGCTAACGGCAGGGCTTCGGTCGGTGTCAGCATGCATGAAATCACGTTCTCTGTGGCATGGGTGGCAATTCATGGTCTTCTTGCTGCTTCAGGGAAAGACTAGCAACTTGAGCCTTAAGAGGCTGCTTTAAGGGTCAACTGCATCATGCACATGCTTAACGAACAGTTAGCCGTGGATCGGGCACTGTGCTGTGTTTATCCATGCTGAGTCTTCAAGTAGACCCAAGTTTCACTTACCAGTTTGCAGATGAAGAAATTCAGAGAGGCTGAGTGATATCCCTTTGGGTCCACAATGGGAGGCACAGCTGGTCTGACTCCAAGCTGTTCCTGAGACAAGCTGGGCACTATACTAGGTTGCTTCCAATGTGGGCACTTAGGGGAACAGCTCTTTCCTGGGGTACAGGCTCTGCTATCACCCTCATTCTGAAGCTGCAAGTGTTGTAGCATAAATACCAGCAAAATGACCCAAAGATTTCAAACTCAGAAGTTGCTAGCCAGATGTTGGGAAGTACAGATGTTTAAGATGGATGGGATGGGATCTGGGACTCAGACAAATCTGTCACTCTCCATCCCGGGAATTTGAACTCAGAGCCTAACAGTTCCTAGACAAGGGCTGCCCTGCTGAGCTACATCCCCGGCTTTCTAAATCAGTTTTTTTTTGTCTTGGTTTGGTTTGGGTTTGGGTTTGGTTTTTTGAGACAGGGTTTCTCTGTGTAGCTCTGGCTGTCCTGGAACTCACTCTGTAGACCAGGCTGACCTCAAACTCAGAAATCCATCTGCCTCTGCCTCCCAAATGCTGGGATTAAAGGTGTACACCACCACTGCCCGACTCTAAATCAGTTTTTAAAGACCAAAAACTACACAGTCAGGCTTATGTGTGGATTTACTTAGGCTTAGCAGTTTCTCTTTGATAATTCCAATAGAATACTCAAAACCAGAGCCTTGGAGATGGCTCAGGTGGTAAAGTGCTTTCTGTGTAGGCACGAGACACTGAATTTGAGACCCAACTAGCTTAGGATTTCTGTTTTTGTTATGAAACGCCATGACTAAAGATACTTGGGAAGGAAAGGGTTTATTTGATTTATACTTCCACAGCACTGTTCATCATTGAACGCAGTAAGGAAAGGGATTCAAACAGGGCAGAATCCTAAAGTCAGGAGTTAATGCAGAGGCCATGGAGGAGTGCTGCATACTGGCTTCTTCCCTTAGCTAACTCAGGCTACTTTTTTATAGAACCCAGGACCACCAGCCCAGGGATGGAACCACCCACAGTGGGCTGGGCCCTCCCTCATAGATAACTAAGAAAGTGCCTTTCAGCCGGATCTTATGGAGGCATTTTCGCAATTAAGTTTCCCCCCTTTCAGATGACTCCAATTTGTGTGTCAAGTTGACATGAGACTATCCAGTACACCCATATTCATGTGAAAGCTAGGTGCAATATTTTATACCTGTAAACCCCAGTACTGGAGAGGTAGGCACAGGTGGATCCCAGAGGCTTGCTGGCCAACCAAATGGACAAGTCCCAGGTTAGATAAAAGACATTCTTTCAAAAAAAAAAAATAAGGTAGAAAATTGATTGAGGGAACCCAGCACCAACATCTGGCCTCCGCAAACACATTGACAGGTGCAACACCCTCCCCCCCAGACACACACACACACACACACACACACACACACACACACACACACACACACAAATTCAAGGTCATCCTTGGTTACTTAGTGAGCTGGAAGCCATCCTGAGTTCTTTGAAATCCTGTCTCGAAATGAAACAAAACAACAACAACACAAAGAATACTCAGAAATATGCATCTCAACTTAGCCATGAGGAAATTTATGACAATATATGTGAGAGGAAAGGGAGGGAAAGAAGATCAAATATAAACAATTAGGGATTGATTAAATAAACAGCATTTCCACTGTAATCCAAAAAAAAAATCATCTAAAATGTTGAATGCAGTATGCTTCTAGTGGCCCCATTTCAGTTAAGGCATGGTGGAATGCATTGTCTAAAGAGAAAGAGCATCCAGGTTAAGGTTGAGTGGAAGGGCCAGGTAAAATATTCCCTTCCTCTCTCATGCACAGTGCTATCGTGGCTTTCTGGGATTGTGTGTCTAGTTTTGCTGAGTGGCTTATTGAACACCTAAGCAGTCACTATTTCACACTTTCCTGAGAAACCGTTTCTATTGCCACAACCTGCATCTGGTGGAAGAGAGGTGCCTCCCTGGAGGGATGAGAGGCCGGAGCTCCACACACTGATGCACACAACCCTTTCCCATTCCTGGACCAACAATTGGCCTGCACTTTTTATGGACAAGGCTATTTATTTTCCAATCAGAGGCATTGAGTAGGGACTTCTAGGGGTAAACTGGTAGCTCTGGGCAGCTTTGAGGCATCACAAGAGGGAGGTTTTGTCGCCTGAAGATTTAGGAGGGCAGGCCCTCTGGACTGTTTTATTGGCTTCTTTTACATATGTATAGCTGGGAGTGGGGTGGGGCCACTGCTCACTGGGGACAGGACCTCCCCAAAGCCAAGAGCCACAGAAACCAGGAGGAACGCTGGAAACGGCTCAAACATCAGCCCTTCGCCCCTCAACCTAAACCATATCCCCAACATCCGTCCCTTCTTCTCTTCCAAGTAGGATTCAGAGGTGGGAAGCATGGCCCCAGTAGCAGATGAGGACAGCAAACATAGGCAAACAAGTAAGTTTAAATAAGCACGCTAGTTGCAGTGGCTATTTCGTGTTAGAGAGCATTGGAAGGCATAAATACACCTGGTTACCGTCCCTACTAAATGCTCACTCATTCAATAATAACTCCCTAATCTCCTTTCTTCCCTTCCTCTCCTTCTTCCCCCTTTTCCTTCCGCTCTTTCCTTCCTCTTCTGTCTTGTCTTTGCTTGCTAGCTTGTCTCCTTCCTCCCTTGGCCGCAGCTAGGAGAGATATCCTAGCACCAAGACACCTCTCTCCACCAGTTCCCTAGCTCTCTTGGCCCCCAATTTCCTGACCCCCTCAGTTGTACAGACACCACCAGCAGCAGCAGCAGCAGCAGCAGCAGCAGCAGCAGCAGCCCTAAATGTAGTGTGTATTGTGACTCTAGCTTTACATTTGCCTTGACTCAGACCCTGGTGCAGGGACAAATTGGACACAGAGTGTAAATGTTACCACTTTGGCTCCTCCTCAAGAGGCGCTAAGCACAGATGTTTGCAGGGGCAAGCAGGGCCCTCTAAGAATGAGGGCATTGTGTGCGGCCTCACACAAAGGCCCAGTGGCCCCACTCGGCTGCCAGCCTCCCGAGCATCCCCTCTTTACGCATTGATTTATTAGGCTAGGGATGAATGAAAACGTAATTAATATTACTGAAGCATTAGAGTCTATTTAATTTAAATGCCACTGAATATTTCACTTTCAGCTGGGAGTGACAATGTGCTCGGGCCCGGCTGGTGAAAGCCGGGGCCATCTGTTACCCCGGTGAGGGAAAGAGACAGAGGAGGCCTAGAGTGTGGGGGCTTTGTGGACATTCCAAAGGTCCTCGATCATCATTCAACTCAAGGGCAGCCAAACCGCATTCCTCTGCACGAGCCCTCCGCTGGAGAGACCTCGGTGACCAGCGAGGAAGCTACGGAAAACCGGGAGCCCTGCGCTGCCCACTGAGAGGCAGGAGACTGTGGGCTAGAAAAGCCACAGGTGCGGGCTCCTGAGGAATTGCTACCTTCAGGAAAACCGTTTTGTTGTTGTTGTTGTTGTTGTTGTTGTTGTTGTTTTAAGCAGGTGCTGTCCAGCAAAGGAAGCAGCTAGCCCCGTGTGACTCTTTCGATCAAAACCCAATACAACGAAAAAGTCAATCCCTCAGTTCAGTCCTCAGCGATCTCCCTCAGTTTAGCCCTCAGCGATCCTTATGCCCTATAGCCACATGTGGCTAATAAATACTGCCTGGATAAGTCAGTAGATGGCCATTTCCACCGTCACAGAAAGTTCTGGACGGTATTATTGTTCTAGTACCTCCATAGTTAGAGGGAGAGTCACCCCCAAAAAAATCTACCTGACGAATCCTGATTGATTGAAGCTTCGGCTGTCTGAGCCTCCGAGGATCCTGTACTGGTCAAGAGCGATGCTGAGAGATCATGAGCATTCAAAGCCAACTGCAGCCATTGCCCTTGAACCAATCAATTACTGTAAAGTCCCCATCTTCACTCAGTCTCTTCGATCTGAAAGAGAGTGATTATAACAAAACCAACTATGTTATTGAGAAATTAATTACAAAATGCTTCCAGAAACTATATAGGAGCTATTTTGTGGCAGGGTCTAAAGGGAAAAATGGTTTGGGACTAAAGGAGAACTATTACCTAAGTGTGTACTACGCAGTAGGAACATGTACGTTTTTGAATTCAAGAGAATAAATCTCCAGGTAGCAGCTGGGCCTAGATCCTGACTTCCTGGGTTGGAGGAGGCTGGGGGATCCCAAGCAGCCACAGCGGGAGGAGAGGGGTGGGGGGAGGGAGAAGATGTTCTGTCCTTAGTGGGATGATAATTAGCCCAGTGGGTTCTCTCATAATTGGGATCATTTGTTCTCCTGGCCTTTCCTCTGACAAACTGATTCCACGCCAGGGGAAAGCTGTGTGACTCACACCTTGCCATGCCAATTAGCTGATAAACATCAAACATAAACAAAGATGGCCTAATTAAAACTAGTCACTGAACCTCTGTGAGCATCTTGTCAAAACTGCACCAACTCTCTGCACCCAGGCTTTTGCAGATCTTGGGAGCTAAATGAGAAACCCTGGGGAGGATCTGTGGATGTCCAGGGGACCCAGAGGGACTAAAGGAGGCAGCAGAAGGCAGAGGAAGGCTTTAGCTCAGCCACTTGGATTGTCTCTCCTTGCTGCCTTCTCCAGCCACAAACCCCTTCATGTACGCCCTGTGTCTCCACATATACATGGGACATGTCCTCACTGCACTTCTGCACAGAGGAATGCATTCAAGGTTTGGTCTTGTCTCCATGGATGGTTTCTAGTGGGACATTTTTAAAATACTTTTGAATATATCTAATCCTGAAAGTTCTCAGATTTGCCAGTGAACTCCATGATTCAAAATTCCTCCTGAATTCACCCAGTTTACCACCCAGTGTTGTGGTAAGACTCAAGTGAGCTTACCCCCTCTACGTACATACCCTTCACTCTCTCCTTTGATTCTTTCTCCTTATCACTGAACTACACTGAAGTTCTAGCTCCTGGAACTTGCCTGGTAGCTCCTCAGATACGCTAGACTGCATCAATAGGCAGCATTTTAATTTCCCTTTACAGGAAAGAACTTCAGGAGCTCATTGAAACTTCAGCTCTTAAGCCCTGGCTCAAATCTCAAAGGAGAGTTTTCTACCACCCTCATCTCTACTTCTTACAACCAGAAACATAACCCCATAGGCTATTCCTTCAGTGTACCTTGTATATCTGTTTAACCACTATGAAGTAATGCCTAAGCGCCTGACTTCATAGATTGGGCTATGTAGATGGCACTCATACCTGATCCTCAAGAATTCAAACTACGGCAGAACAGAAGCCAGAATTGCAGATTATTTTATGCCTTTGCAAGTTCATGGGTGCTTAGTTGAAAGCATAATTTTTCCCCTTCCCTGCTCCCAGATTACAATCCCCTAGAGGGCAGGCACTTTGTCTGCATCCCATAATGTTTTAAATGTAAGGAAATATAAAGACAATTAATGACTGACTAAGTACTAAGCCTTCTTCCTAACATCAGTGTTGGTTGTTTTTTCTTCCCTCTGTCCACCTGAAGTACCATGATCTTTCCAAACTTATTTCTCTTGGACACTCAAAGACTCAAACGCTGCCTATTGTTCTATGAGCTAGGTACCTACTGAGGATCATTCCCTTTTCTTCTGGTGTAAATCCTCCTTGTGATTTTCAGTCCACAAAACAGGTACTATAAGAAAGTAGCCAGGCGTGGTAGCACATGCCTTTAATCCCAGCACTTGGCAGGCAGATAGATCTCTGTGAGTTCAAGGCCAGCCTGGCCAACATAGTGAGTTCCAAGCCAGCCTGGAATAGTGAGACCTTGTCCAAAAAAAGAAAAGAAAAAGTTACCAGAACAAAAACAAAATCAAGATCCACAGGAGAGGGAAGCATGGCCATATCCAGCCATTCCCCAGTACTCTGCTTGTAGACCTTTTAATTTTGGTTCCCAACTCTGGCACTTGCTTACCATCTGAGCTTTTAACAATCATTCCTTCCTTAAATTCCTTCTGCCTGAAACTTTCAAGGGATCAAAGTACCATATTTGATCCTAGATCCAGTACCAATTTCCAGACCCTCGATGCCTAGCATTCTTTACCAGTTAAGTGACTAGTAATTATGCACACTGCTTTATTGTTTGTTCCTAGGATTAGCCAAGTTCATTCATGTCGAATGTTTGTGTGTAGCGAAAGGACAACACCTGGTAGCAGTTCTTATTCATTCTTCTGAGTGGAGGCTTCTGTTGCCCATAGGGTGACCTCAAGCTACTCATCACCAAAAGGGCTGCCCCTCCAGTGGCTTGGTAGTGACTCTGAGCTGAGTCAGTCCAGATTGTAGTCTATTTTCCCCAAGCTGTTTTCTGGACGGAGCTGGTTTCAGGGTGTCCTCTTAAAGCCAACAAAAGGATTAGCGTTGCTCCTAGGTCCCAGAGAACTCCCAGGTAAACAGAGTGGCAGTGGTTCACTCTCAGTGTCCTTTCAGTGTGCCACCTTGAATGCGGAAATGCTCACTCCCTGACAGGATGCTGGCCCTGGCCTCTAACCTGCTGTCTACCAAGCAGAGCCACTTCCGCCTTCAGGAGAGTGCCTGAGAAAGGGGCTTTGTTTCCCCACCCCCACCCCTGGTTCTACAGGGACTGAGAACCACAGGCTGCTGACCCAGGACATCACAGAATCCTCTGCGCACCAGGAATTTGAGGTTGGTTTTGGCGATGGCCCTATTTCTAGAACAATCGTGGTGACAATGTTCCGTGTGGTAGATTTGAGGCTTAGACAGAGGCAGGGGGGCCACGGTTGCAGTCCTTACTGTATCGTTTACCAGCTGGTCACTCGGAACATCTTTGTCTTTACTGCACAGTGACACATTAGCATCCCCTGAAGCACTGGGGAAAGGTCTCTGAACATTTGAAGAGGTAGGAGAGCTACCTTGACCTAGAGTCTTCCTTGCCTGGTTCTGGCAATGCACAGTGCTCCCAAGCAGGAGAGTAGGAACCCAGGAGGTGGTGCCAAAGAGACACTGGCTGAAAGACAGTTTTCCTGTCCCCTCAGATGCACAGACCTCATTCAAAAGGGATTCAAAAGGAGAATCGAGGTTTCTGCGCAGGTGCAAGAAAGAATGCCACGTGGTAGGATGGAAGAAACCCAGAAGAGGCTTAGCTTGAATTCGCCCCCACTCCCACCACGAGCCTCATTGTTTTCCAGACTCGGGTCCCTATTCAAATGCAAACACCAGGAGGCGCCTTTGCATTGTGGCCCAGAGCCCTGGATGAGATTGACAAGCAGCTGTTGGTTAGTCAGACTAAGTTAAAAGGAGTGGATTGCTGGAGGAAAGGACGTGGAGGACCCTGGCCAAAGAGGCCAGTAGTTGCTGGCGCGGTTATATTCGTTTTTGAACAGAGTTAGCTCTTCCCACAGGTGATGGTCTGCTCTCCAGCCTGGCTCTGGTGAAGGGTCAGGGATAACACCCTCTAAACCGAGACAGCTGTCTGATGGAATTGAACTCTGACCCTGAGTGGTCTCAAGCCTCAACCTCTCTGGAAACAAAACAAAACAAGACAAACAAACAAACAAAAACGAGAACAGGAACACCTTGTTGCATAAAGTTGTAACGATGACTATTCGTAAGCACTTAAAAATATATTTGCCTTCAATGTGGTTTTGTTTGCTTGTTTTCTCTAGAAATGTGTTCAGTTACACCCAACAAGGACACGGCTTCGAGTGTATTAAAAACCAGGGGATCTAATGCATAGTACCTGGCTCTGTTTCCTGGAGTGGAAAAGGGCTTGCACAAAAACTCATTAAATCCAAATAAAGTCTAGCTTAATCAATAATATTACCAATGTCAACTTGTTAGAGGTTTTGTTGGATGTTGGGACAGGATCCTCACTATGAAGTCCTCAGACTTTCTCTCAGTCCTTCTACTTTAGCCCCCTGAATAGTGGGGTCAGAGGTGTGCACGATCATGCCAGGTTGATTAGTTTTAATAATGTTCTGCGGAAAAGGATGTAGAGAGGGAGATAGTAGGACACAGGTGCTTATGGGAAAGTAGCGTTGGGAATCTTAACAGGAAACACTATTTTATTTAAATATATTTATATATATTATTGTTTAAATGGTATTATGTCACATGGGGCAATAATGCTTCTCCTAGGAGCCATAGATTATTTGACAAATAACCTAGAGCCATGAGAAGCCTCCCTCTGTGTTGCTGGTCAGAGGGCTTCAAGAGACCCCAAACAAATATAGGCTATTGCCATCATACTTGGTTTTCTCTCAGAACTTGAAGGTAAGACCCTCTTCCTGAAAACAACACACATGGGACTTGAAGGAATAGAGGTAGAATTGACCTGGAACCCACCTCCCAGAAGGAGGGTAATCCTCCCTGAAGGCTAGAGCTCCTCCCAGAAAGTTAGTCCTCCTTCCTGAAGGCTAGAGCTCCTTCCTGAAGGCTAGAGCTCCTCCCTGAAGGCTAGTCCTTCTCCCTGAAGGGAAGTCCTTCTCCCTGAAGGCAAGTCCTCCTCCCTGAAGATAAGTCCTCCTCTCAGAAGGCAAGTCCTCCTCCCTGAAGGCTAGAGCTCCTCCCTGAAGGGTAGTCCTCCTTCCTGAAGGCTAGAGCTCCTCCCAGAAGGATAGTCCTCCTCCCTGAAGGCTAGAGCTCCTCCCTGAAGGCTAGAGCTCCTCCCTGAAGGCTAGAGCTCCTCCCTGAAGGCTAGTCCTTCTCCCTGAAGGTAAGTCCTCCTCCCTGAAGGCAAGTCCTCCTCTCAGAAGGCAAGTCCTCCTCCCTGAAGGCTAGAGCTCCTCCCAGAAGGGTAGTCCTCCTTCCTGAAGGCAAGTCCTCCTCCCAGAAGGATAGTCCTCCTTCCTGAAGGCTAGAGCTCCTCCCTGAAGGCTAGTCCTTCTCCCTGAAGGCTAGAGCTCCTCCCTGAAGGCTAGAGCTCCTCCCTGAAGGCTAGAGCTCCTCCCTGAAGGCTAGTCCTTCTCCCTGAAGGTAAGTCCTCCTCCCTGAAGGCAAGTCCTCCTCTCAGAAGGCAAGTCCTCCTCCCTGAAGGCTAGAGCTCCTCCCAGAAGGGTAGTCCTCCTTCCTGAAGGCAAGTCCTCCTCCCAGAAGGATAGTCCTCCTTCCTGAAGGCTAGAGCTCCTCCCAGAAGGGTAGTCCTCCTTCCTAAAGGCTAGAGCTCCTCCTTCCTGAAGGTTAGAGCTCCTCCCTGAAGGCTAGTCCTTCTCCCTGAAGGCAAGTCCTTCTCCCTGAAGGCAAGTCCTCCTCTCAGAAGGCAAGTCCTCCTCCCTGAAGGCTAGTCCTCCTTCCTGAAGGCTAGAGCTCCTCCCTGAAGGCAAGTCCTTCTCCCTGAAGGCAAGTCCTCCTCTCAGAAGGCTAATCCTCACAGTATAAGAAGGTGCTAAAAGTAGCCAATAATCCTGTCAAGCTGTTAAACCTGTGAAGCATAGCAATGGCCAGTCCAGGAATACACTCGGTGGTTCAATAGTGGCACTTCTGTCTCAGGGGTAACCAACAGCTATGGAATTGGATTTAAGGTCCACTCAGTACAAGGGAACTCATGTTTAATACTTCAAAGCAGTCAACTATTCGTGCCTAGAAAGGACACAGATCCCAGAGGATCTATGATACATGACCGCACAACTCCTGCCATCTTTCTAAATCAATATATCTCCGAACTGTATTCTAAACACTTATCTGTATATCCACAGGTAAATGTGCCTCTTACCCTTCATCAAAGAAGCCTCATTTGCAGCAGACAGAGACAACTACAGAGATCCCCAACCAGTAAAAATGCAGCGAATAAGTGACTATGAGGTGTACAGTCCCAGCCGGTCTACAACACAACCCCTACACACAAGTTTCAGGGAACACTGTGAAAGAAGGGGCAGAACGATTGCAAGAGTGAGAGTCCAGGAAGCTGGCTGTAAGACAGTGTCTTCTAGACATGACATGAATGCTGTACCCATGGATCTCAATACTATGGTTGTCTAAACAAGACCTACATAGTGACCCTATAGTCAACATGCCAATGGGAAATTAAGCAAAGCCCCACCAGTAGATAAAGAGCTACAGGCAGTCTATGGCTGCGGAGAAAGGGAAAATAAGTTTTCTTCAATGACAAGCCTCCTGATATGTTATCCAAATCCCACTGGCCAGCTCTAAACACATGTTCACACAAGAAACTCAGTGGGCAGTACACATACATACATATATGTATATATAGCAATAATTATACAAGAGGAAATCATGGATCTGAAAAGGGGGGAGAGCCGGGCAGTGGTGGCACATGCCTTTAATTTCAGCACTTGGGAGGCAGAGGCAGGTGGATTTCTGAGTTTGAGGCCAGTCTGGTCTACAAAAAAAAAAAAAAAAAAAAAGTGTTTTGAAAAGGGGGAAGAAATGGAATGTGGAGAAATGGAAATAATGTAAATACTGTGTGCCCATGTATGAAATTTATTAAAAAAAAGAACAAGTCCAATGATTGTGAAAAATGTCAACATTAAAGGATAATTAAAAGGTAAAATATATGGAAACATTGTGGTATGAGGTAATATATGAAGTGTAACTTAAATTAGTTCAAGTATTGATATTCATTAGTGTCATTTATTATGAATCAAAATAAAGAAAGGGGCTCAAAATGGGAAAAATTAGGAATTTGACAGTTATTGATGTCATTCCAATTCAAAAGGGTAGGCAGTAATTTTGCATAACATTATTTATGGGCCTCCATCAATTAGAATACTCTTGGTTTTAACAGAAAAATGTGATGCAACCATTTAAGTTGAACAATCAGTAATTTATTATGAAAAAGAAGAAAGGCAAACCTCATAACATTTGAAGCTATTGTGGCACTGCCACCTCATACAGGAAAGACAAGATATGGTAAAGGAAGAGTGGCCATTCCAAACTACTGCCTTCTTAATTACTGTCAGGAAACCATTTCCTTGGGCTAGAGCAATAGCTCAGGAATCAGAGCTCTGGCTGCCCTTCCAGAGGACCTGGCTTCGATCCCCAGGACCAACATAGATGGCACCTGACTGTATACGATTCCAGTTCTGGGGCTCCTGGGCTTCTTCAGGCCTCTTTGGGCACCAGGCGTGCACACAAAGTACCCATACACATAAAATAGTAATTAAAACATTTTTTAAATGAAACACGTTTCCCTAAATCCATCCAATACTTGTGTCACTTTAGCTAGCACTCTCTTGCATTTTTCCTCTTTACTCTGTTGCTAGCCAAAAGAAGAGACTCTCCACAGCTGAGGCAAAATCTGTTTTGCCCAAGAAGCTGACGGTAGAGCCCACCTCTGGAAACAAGTTTCTACTGAAAGGAATGTGGACCCATGGCTTAAGACAGAGCACTCGGCGGGCAGGATGGAGCATACCTGTGACCCCAGAACTCAGATAGTGGAGGTAAAAGAATCAGGAGTTCAAGGCCTGTCTCAACGACATAGTAAGACCGGGCTGGGCTACATGAGATCCTGTGTTAATAAATAAATTCGTTAATAACCAAGCAAACACACAAAGCAAGCATCCATCAGGACATTAGCTGCTGGATATGAAACCAACAATCTCTGTTGGCTGTTGTATATTATTGAGTGGTAAAAAATATTAAAATGTATTTTAAGAGTTCATTAGTTGATCCAGTTTACATAAAAATAGTGACATGTTTACATGTGCAGATGCATATAAAAATGCCTGAAAGGGTTCTTCAGAAGTTAGCGAGGGTTACCGGTGCTGACACATTTTCAGGATGATTTCACATTGTTTGTATTATGCTTAATTCTTTATGTTTGGTTGTAATGGGTTATTTGCTATGTGCATTTTGTTCTTACCTAGATAATAATTATTTTCTGAAGATTTCTGCTTTATTTTAAACAGGAAAGATCTTTGTATGGAAAATTGTGGGAGATGCTTTAGAGACTCCTGTGTAATAAAAACTGGCGAGTTTTTAACTTTTACGTTTAATTTCTCAATTTTCTGTTTGTTTGCATGCTGGGTGTAAAGCCTGTGCAGAAATACTTGATGTGCCTATTGAGATGGTGGGACTGTGTCGCTTCTACTTAAACCTGGATGGTTGTTTTGAACAATAGAGCGTGTCAGGAGCAGTGTTGTGACTGAAGCTAGGTCACAAGAGGTCACATAGCTCCCATCTTGCTCCCTGGAACAGGTGTTTAGAAGCCCTGGAGTATGCATGTAAGAAGTCTCCCTGCCTGAGACCATGTTGGGAAGAAACCCAAAGCCATGTGGAATAAACACACATGAATTACTTTAATCAACAGACTAGCCCTTTAGCAGTCTTGATGAAAAAACAAAACAAAACAAAACAAAACAAAACTGGAGTTCCCAACTCTTCCAGTTAGCCCTGGGCACTCAGGTCTTCCTAGTTGAGGTCTCAGATAATTCCAGGACAAAACAGAACAAAACCCAACAAGTTACCACTGCCCCACACAGCACATGGGCCCAGCATGCCTGCTACTGCTTCATGCCTTCAATCTGTGATCACTTAAGTACTACACCTGGAGCTGGAATGTTTAGTCCATGAGACTGTTTTCAATGCCATTGACCTGTTCTCACAGGGACAGCCATGCAATTCAAGGGTCCTCCTTGAGTATGTCAGAAGAGCTCAAGGCCAGAAGATGGGGGAGTAAGAAGACATTGGAAGCAACACATGCACACAAACATGTGCGTGCATGCGTGCACACAACACACAAAGTGAGGGTCAGGAACATGTGAAAAGTCATAACTCAGACAGTATTAAGACAAGAAGTGATAGATTTTATGTCTATTGTCATAGGTGAGCAGGAAAAGGAGGCATCCTGAAGCCAGGCAGTGGTGGAGCACACCTTTAATCCCAGCACCCAGGAGCAGAGACAGGCAGATCTCTTCATTCGAGGCAGACTACAGAGCAAGTTCCAGGAAAGCTAGGGCTACACACAGAGAAACCCTGTCTAGAAAAACAAGAAAGAAAGAAACAAACAAACGAAAAAAAGACGCCTTGAGAAATGGCTCAGGATAGCACCAAGGGTGGGACACCAGGCTCACAGAAATCAGAATCAGAATGATTTCTATCCATCAGCCTGTGACTTTAGACAAGCCACTCAAATTCCCTCCAAACTAAAACCCTCTTGGTCTTATGTTCCTGTGCGCGCTGGAGCCGCTGCTGCCTGCTGTCTTCCTGCCTCACTCAAGTATTAGGCCACATGTGGCCAGACAGTGCCAAACTCCACGAGCAATTTCTATTGTATACATTGGTTTTGCATCACAGACAGTAAAACAGATGATGAAATCCATTAACATGGGTAACAAATATATGAATGATTCCGATACTAAAAACCCATAGAACATTCGCCACCAGCATTGAAACCTAATGTACACTACGGACTTTGGCGCAGAATAGTGTCTCCACGTTGGTTCATTAGTCAGAGAAAAGGACAAACCAGAGCAAGATGGGGAAAGCAGAGGTAGGCGAGAAGGCCTGGGACTGGGGGTTCAGAGAAGGCCTGGGACTGGGGGTTCAGAAAACATAAAACTGTTCTTTAAAGGTCTATTAACATAAAGATTCTAACTAAGGTAAGAAAAAAAAGTCAAAGCAGGACTGGGAGATAGTTTAGTAAATAAAGTACTTAATATGCAAGCCTGAGGGCCTGAGTTCAAATCCCCAGCACCTGCTTAAAAAAGAAATCTAGTACAGCAAGCAGAACAAGTCAGTATCTCCACCAGGGGCAGAGATGCGTGGGTTCCAGGGAGTCTGAATTAATGAGCCTGAATCATTGGAAAAGCAGGATCCAGGATCCAGGATCCAGACATCTCAGAAAGTAAGTTGGAGAATGGTAGAGAAACACACATTATTTTGACCTCTGGTGTCTGCATGACATAAACACACACACACAAATACAACATAGTTGGTGGGGTTTTTTTTGGGGGGGGGTGGGATGCAGAGAGGAGGAAGAAGAGGGAGAGAGAGAAAGTCAAACCACTGTTGAGTTAGGAACCATTTGTATGGTATTTATTCTTACTAATCTCCACAACCTGAATCTTTCCACCAGAATGGAAGCCCTCTGAGAAAGGGGATTCTTTCCTCTGTCACCTTTGTATTCCTAACACCAAGACAGATTCCTGACATCAGAGGACTGCCTACCTGAAGAACTTTCACCTGACAGTCTCCTGTCTCCTGCCTGCTCATCACGAGAATTGTGTGGGGACTGTTTTAACACTAATCCCAGGGGCTGGTGAGATGACTCAGCGGGTAAGAGCACCGACTGTTCTTCTGAAGGTCATGAGTTCAAATCCCAGCAACCACATAGTGGCTCACCACCACTCATAATGAGATCTAACACTAATCCCACGATGCAATTGTGATACTTTCAGATATGACCCCCCCCTCTGGGGGACATTGTAACTTCCTGAATCTGTTACATTTCTCTGACCTGTGCTCTGTCACATAATCCACCCCCTCACACACACACACACACACACTCACAATCCAGAACACAGGATCGTCACACACATACAAATGCTCCTAGAATTTCTGCTATTAATCCTGTGAGTTGGTTTTCATTGTGCACGAGTGCGTGTGTGTGTGTGTGTGTGTGTGTGTGTGTGTGTGTGTGTGTGTGTTACTTGAGACCAAACCCAGGGCCTCACACATACTAATCACATGTTCTACCGCTGGGATACACCCCCAATCCAGGTATACTCCCTTGAGCTGAAAACGTATTCCTAATTGTTCCCATAACTGATGTCACGATGACTTCTGATTGTGACTTGCCTGTGATAGGAGCTTCAGTCTCAGAGGCTGTGAAGGGACATCCACGAGGTTGACTTATGAAGTGTATAGCCTGATTCCATGCCCAGTGTAAACACAGACAAGCGTATCTTTATCACTGGCAATTATGCCAACTCCTCAGTCAACACTGGGAACTAAAGAAATGAGCATGAAGGATAAAGCGTTTAAGTTGTGCCCTCTGGTCCCTTAAAATATTTATTTTTCAATCATGACTCCAAATAATTTAATGATGTCTTGTTGCCCAATTAGTGCATGCATGTGGAGTTTCAAGGCCATCTAGAGTAACGCTTCATAATGCCCCAGCTATCTGCTTCTCACTGAATGTCCCATCAAATATCTCCAAGTATCCATTTCAAGACACTGTTCCTAGATTGTTGAGCACCATCACCAACAGCATCTCTGCAGTAATTAAGAAGCTCGCTGAGCCTACTCTCTGCACAATTTTCCAAGTCCAGCACTAGTAGAAGAGGGCTCCACTCGGAGAATACTGTTCTCAGTGCATAGCCCAAGGACTGCCGATAACCAGAGGGACCTGGAGCACTCATCAAATGCTAGTCTCTAGCTTGTGCCAGGCTAGAAAATTTGGCATCTCGGAGGGGAGAACCTAGGGTATGTACGTGTGTCTGTGTGGATGCACATGTGTGAATACAGGCATGTAGACACATGTGTGGAGACCAGAGGACAGCATCAACTGTCTCCCTCCATTGCTTTCTACCTTATATTTTGAGGCAAAGTTTCTCAACCCGGATCTCACCAATTTTTCTAGACTGGCTAGCCAGCAAACTCTAGGTATCTCTACCTATCTCTGCCCCTACTCTCAGAGATAGGATGACAGATACATGCCTAACTATTATGTGGGTGCTGAGAACTGAACTCTTGTCATCATGCTTGGGAAGTAAGCACTTTACTAACTAAGCCGTTTCTATAGCCCTACATCTGCATTTTAACAAACCTCTGGGTCATTGTCCTTCATACTGAGCATCACTTTCATGCCCTATTCTTGACCTGTGTCTTGCCTCTGCAGCTACTCCAGAATAAACATAAGGAGAATCATTGACAAATAAAAGCATACATAGCTCTTTCTACGGAGCACTCTTTGAAGTCAGTCTTTTATGGTTAGTTGATGTGCCATCCAGAGAATTTATAGTGAACACTGTGTTGGTTAGAAGGCTCTTTAGGGTGACTTTATAAAAATCAAAGTAACTGGCTTAAAAAGAGTGATCATATCTTTCTCATAACTGGCAGAGATAATGTGATGTTGTGAATACTCCCATCTTGTCACTTTTCCATATTTAATACACAGCATCTATATCCTCAGGTGTTTTGCCCAGATCCAATGCCCACACCTGCGTCCCGATGATGAAGAGAGAAAAAGAAGTAGAGAATATGCCCCTCCTTTCCCTTTAATGACTGTTAACATGCATATATCATTTCCCCCTGTAATTTGACTGGTTTCTGGCTGCAAGGGCTGCTGGGAAATCTCTTGCCTACAGTCTGCTCTCTCTCTCTCTCTCTCTCTCTCTCTCTCTCTCTCTCTCTCTCTCTCTCTCTCTCTCTGCGTGTGTGTGTGCATGTGTATTCACATGTGCACATGTGTGTGTTCCCATTGAGCATACTCCCTCTGAACCTCATAGCCAACTTTACACCCCTGCACAGCTGTCTCCTGTATGTGGATAGTCTCAGACTCAGGGCTGAAGTCACTCCAGTCAGGGCTTCTCTACCAGCAGGGGCATATCTAAAATACTCTAGGGGCTTTTCAAATGTCAGGTGATCAGACCTACTGGATCTCTTCATGTAAGGATCAATGTATAAAAGCTGTGCCTATTTTTAAATGTTGTACAGATGATTCTGGTGTATTTCTTGGATTAAGAACCCTGGGATGGGGGTCCAGGGAGATGGTTCAGTGGTTAAGAGTCTAGATGCTCTTCCAAAAGAATTGGGTTTGATTCTCAGCACCTACAGGGTGACTCACAACTGTTTATAACTCCAGTTCCAGAGGATTAGCCTTTCCCTTTGCATATATGCTTCTGTTATATGCATGAGATAAACAGGCATAAATAAGGACAAAACACCCATAAACATTAACTAAACAAATGAATAAGTAAATAAATAAATACATACATGATCTCTGTTGGAGGCTCTGTGTCTTGAACTTAGAAAGGTTTTGAGCACCCCAGTGCTCAGTCATCCTTTCTCCTGTGATGTCAGCATATGTCTTGGCCCCAAGCGTTCTGAGGGGAGGTGATAGGATGTTGTACTGGCTAGTTTTGTGTGTCAACTTGACACAGGCTGGAGTTATCACAGAAGGGAGCTTCAGTTGGGGAAGTGCCTCCATGAGGTCCAGCCGTGGGGCATTTTCTCAATTAGTGATCAAGGGGGTAGGGCCCCTTGTGGGTGGTGCCATCCCTGGGCTGGTAGTCTTGGGTTCTATAAGAGAGCAGGCTGAGCAAGCCAGGGGAAGCAAGCCAGTAAGAAACATCTCTCCATGGCCTCTGCATTAGCTCCTGCTTCCTGACCTGCTTGAGTTCCAGTCCTGACTTCCTCTGATGATCAACAGCCATGTGGAAGTAAGCCAAATAAACCCTTTCCTCCCCAACTTGCTTCTTGGTCATGATGTTTGTGCAGGAATAGAAACCCTGACTAAGACAGATGTTAACTATTCAAATAAAGATTAAATTTGCAGCCAAGCTTAGTGATGCACTCTTTTCACCCCAGCTCTAGGGAAGCAGAGGCAAGGAGAGCCCTGTGAATTTCAAGACCAGATTGGTCTACATAACAAGTTCTAGGTCAGCTAGAACTTGTCTCAAAAAAGAAAAAAAAAGTTTTAAAATTTGCAACTGAACAGCATGTCATTTGTATGTTAGATTTTCATTAGGACTAGATAATTTTTCTTCGGGTAAGCAGTTTACTCCTTACTAAAGCTGAAGTCCTAACCAAACGACTATTCAGGGTCTGCTAATTAGTTTAACGTCAGCTTGACACAATGTAGAACCACCTGGGAAGAGAGTCTTGGACTTATCTAGGTCAGGTTGGCCTACCGCCTGTCTAATGTGACCGACCATTAGTTGATGCAGATGCAGACCTAGCTTATTGTAGACAGCACCATTCCATAGGCAGGGCATCTTGGACTGTATCAAAGAGGAGAAAGCTAGCCAGCAAACCATGATGTGGTCACTCTCTCACTACTCTTGATTGTGGAAGTGATGATGGAAGAGCTTAACTCCCGGCCTTGATGTTCTTGAAATGACAAGACTATAGCTTGGAGTTGGAAGCTAGCTAAGGGCTCCCCCCTGTCGCCCCCTTCCCCATGTTGCTTTTTGTCAGAGTATCTGTCACTGCAACCAAAAGAGATCTGGAGGCTGGGACATTGTTGATAGTGCTTGGAATGATCTCAGTCATCCACTGACCACTGTTACTCAAGGGCTCCCCACTAATCCTTTAGCCCATCTGTCCTGAGGACCTAAGCATTGATGGTAGGCTAGGCAAAGAAATAAATGATTAATGTCAGAGAATAGGGTGGTTGCATATATCTTACCTACAACATCCAGTGATGATGATCTATCTACTTGGCAATGAAAATGGAAAGGAAACCAGCAACAAGATGAAACACATGCACACATACACATACAGGCACAAGCACACGTGCATACACACAGCCTCCATCATTTCAGGGCTTGCTCAGCTTCCCTCACCCTGCAATGCACTCCTCACATCCAATCGCATCTCCAATTCACACCCTTCTACTTGGCTGGGTCTCTGGGAATGTATATTGATGTGCCACCAGCACGGCCATTCAATACAATTCTGTCAGTTCACTGGGCGTTTAGTCACCACAATGCCAGGCATCAGACTCAGCTATTTTCTTTGAAATTAACCAGATATTTTTCTGCTGGAGATATTGAGTCAACATGGTGTGTGTAGGCACAGCATGACCTCACACTGTAATGAGAGCTGCCCCTGTGCTCTGTCTGGCAAGTTTGCCTCTGCTTCCTTTCTGTTCCCCTGTGACCTTACTATTCAGCATCCACTCTTCAAACTCAATCTCTGTTACTGTCACTAAGGATTCTTCTATTCCTGATTTGGAATCTACAGCTTTGGAGACCACCCTAGGTGAGACATCCGTCCACCCACCTCCTTATCCATTTATGGAGCATTTATCACATTCAGAGCATTTAAAACTCAAGGCTTATTAAGATCTCAAACCTGTGTCAGGGTGCAGTAGAGTTGGCCCTTCACATCTATAGAGTCTATAGATATTCAACCAGCTATTGGCTGAGACTATTTGAGAAAAAACTGTATCTTTACTGAATATGCACAAGTCTGAGAAATATAAACCATATAGTCTAATACTATTTCATATTAGGTACACTAAGTATGACTAATATTAGTGGAGCTGGGGCAGTACTCAGTGGTAGATTGCTTACCTAGAATGTGCAAGGCTCTGGATTCAATCCCCAGCACCACAAGAAAGTGGGTCGGGGAGAGGAAGAGGATGTATATAGGATGTATATAAGTCACATCAGTACATTTTATATGAGGGGTGTGAGCTACCTAGAATTTTGTTAACTGCAAAATGTTCTTGACCAATTCTCTGTGATACCAATAACTGAATTAATTAAGGGGGAGGTTGTTGCAGACAATAGAACCATCTGTAAAAGACTAGATCTGCGGGGCTGGTGAGATGGCTCAGCGGGCAAGAGCACTGACTACTCTTCCAAAGGTCGTGAGTTCAAATCCCAGCAACCACATGGTGGCTTACAACCATCCATAATGAGATCTGATGCCCTCTTCTGGTAGTCCAAAGACAGCTACAGTGTACTCATTTATAATAATGAATAAATCTTTAAAAAAAAAAAAAGACAAGATCTGCTAGAGGATATTAGGTAGCTTACAGAGTTTCCAACAATGCAGGGATGGTACACTATGCAATCAGAAAAAGAAGTTGAACCGTCACAGTGCAATATTCTAGAAGCATGCCCATTCCCGCACCCTCTGGCAACTTGAGTTCCAGAAACTGAACACTAGGTGAGCTGCAGCCATCCTGTAGCAATGAAAATCTCTCTCCTGCTTTGTTTCTCTCATGTGCCTCTGAGTGACTGGCAAATAAAGCATTTGATGAGTGATTGTACATGCGCACTGCAAGCATTTCTGTGAATGTGGTTCTGTCCTTGTATGCTCTAGAGTAGGAACAGGATGGAGGGGGAGTGGTCGAGACTGGAGAGACAAGGTCAGGGGATATCTACAGATACTTTTCAGGTGACTAAGACAGAAACCTGGAAGTGTAAATAGGCGTTCACCCAAAAGACAATAAAAGAAGCTAGCAAAAGAGGAGAGGGGAGGGCTGGAGACAAGATGCTGGCATGTGAAAGAGCAGGTATGGAGGTGGAGGACAGGAGGCATGCAGCAAGGTCAGAGCACTGGGAAATATCCTGATGGTGTTGATGGGAAGGAAGATGGGCAGAGACAGACCAGCCACAAAAGTAACTTCTGATCACACTGCAAGCTGCAGTGACCAAAATACATAAAGAGGTGTGCTGGCTGGTTTTGTGTGTCAACTTGACACAAGCTGGAGTTATCACAAAGAAAGGAGTTTCAGGTGAAGAAATGCCTGAGGGCCCCTTGTGGATGGTACCATCTCTAGGCTGGTAGTCTTGGGTTCTATAAGAAAGCAAGCTGAACAAGCCAGGGGAAGCTAGCCAGTAAGAAACATCCCTCCATGGCCTCTGCATCAGCTCTTGCTTCCTGACCTGCTTGAGTTCCAGTCCTAACTTTCTTAAGCGATGAATAGCAATGTGGAAATGTAAGCTGAATAAACCCTTTCCTCCCCAACTTGCCTCTTGATCATGTTTTGTGCAGGAATAGAAACCATGACTAAGACAAGTGAATAGCTTACAACCCATGGAGGGCTGCTTCTCACAGTTCTCAAAGTCAATGTGTTCAAGATCAAGCAGATTTGATGTCTGCTGTAGGATTTATTTTTCATAAATGACTTTATGCTTTGTCATTTGGTCCTTGACCTTGAGCATAAGGTAGCTCTCTGGGGTCTCCTTTGTAAGAGTGCTAATATCATCCATTAGGGCACTATTCTCCTGGTCTATATCATCCATTAGGGCGCTATTCTCCTGATACATTAGCCTTCCCAAAACCTCCTTAAATATCTTCAAAGGAAAGCATGGATTAGCTTTCAACATATGAATTTGGGGGTGGCAGGGGGACTAAAACATTCAGATAACAGCATATCCTAACTACACTATCTCCACTGGACTGTAAACAAAGTAATTTTCAACAGTGTTGGTGAGTCCACAAAGTATTTCCTTCTTCATATTAGAATATTTTCTTTTTCCAATATTCTACAATATAAAATATAATCAAGAGAACTTTTCTGAAGCCAATGATAATGGTGTACACTTTTAATTCCAACATTCAGAGGGGCAGAGACAGTTAATCTCTGTGAGTTCAAGACCAGCCTGCTCTCCATAATGAGTTCTAGGGCACCCAGAGCTGCATAGCGAGAGCCTTCTTTCAAAAGAAAGAAGAAAGACAGAAAGACAGGAAGGAGAGAAGGATGGATGGAAGGAAGGAAGAAAGCGAAAGATAAATGGCCTCTGAAGATAGACACCTGAGGTTGACCTGTGGCTTCCACATGTATTTGTGCACATACACATCACACACACACACACACACACACACACACACACACACACACACACACATAAAGAAGAAAGAAATAGAAGAGAAGGAAAGAAGATAAATTATGTACCAGCCAACCACCAAACTAAGTTTAGTACCTGTCCTATGTCCCATCAATGCCTTCTTCCTCGAACTGGCTTCATGTGATATAGTGAAGATGTTTATGACCATATTCCTTGTCTCTCTTTCCAAATTACACCCTGTTACCTAGGCAGGCATCTGAGCAGGTGGTAGATTTCTTTGTGATGTAATCATTCAACTGTCCCCTGAAAGGGTATTTCTTCAAGAAAGCTGGAAACAGAACACACACAAGCAAAGACGGAATCAAGGACCACACTGAACAAGTGCCATATATGTCTAATAACATGCATGAAAGTTCCTAGAATAAGTATAACATACCAGTGAGAGAGTAGTTATGTGGCATAAGTGGGCAGGACATATCACAGTGAACCTGCATAAGTCAGAGGACAACTTCCTGGAGTTCATTCTCTCCTTCTATCTTTACCTGAGCTCCTGGAATTGAACTGGGGTCATCCAATTTGTGTTTGGCAAGTTCCTTTACTTGCTAAGTTCTCTTTCCAGCCCTATGAGTAACACTTTCTATAGTCAGTATACTGCAGGAATGAGAAAATGACTAAATATAGGAGATGAGGTAAATGTGTGTGCGTGTGTGTGCACAGACATTCTTTACCACTAAGCTACTCCCAATCCCTGTTACTAAGCATCATCTAGAATTATGCTATGAGAAACAGTTGCTGTGATGTAAGTAATCTCATCACAGAATCTACACTACAGTAGGGTCAGAGGGATGGCTCCGGGGCTGCTTGAGCATAAAGCCTTGAATTTGAACCCCAGAACCTGTTTCAAAAACTCAGACAAAAATGACTCATAATTTTAATGCCAGCTCTGGAGAGGCGGCAGAGACAGGCAGATCCCTGGGGTTTGGTTTGCTAGCTAGCCTGACTTAATCAATAAGCCCCAGGAAAATAAAAGACCTCGTCTTAAAACAAAGTAGACATCTCCTAGAAGAACAAACAACACTCGGCATGCGCACATATACAAATACACATTCACCTACACTAGTATATGTATACACACACACTCAGCATGCACACATATACAAATATACATTCACCTATACTAGTATATGTATACACATACACACACACACTCAAACACCCCCACATATATACATTCATACACACACACACTCACTAAAACACCCCCATATATATACATTCACACACACACTCACTCAAACACCCCCCCCACGTATATACATTCACACACACACACACACACACACACACACAAGTTCTCTAACTCCAGTCCAGGGGACTCAATGCCTATTTCTCACCTTTGTGGACACCAGGCACACACATGGTACACATGCATATATATATGTATATGTATATGTATGTGTGTGTATGTATGTATGTATATATACACACACATATATAGGCAAAATACTTATACATAAGATATTAAAATTAAATTTAATGTTTAAATGGCTACACTAAATAATAAAGCCTTGATTATATCTGAAATAATAATGCCTATACTGAACAGTTATGAAAAGAGCAATGTAAGCTAATAAATACAAGTGTTTGCCTTTGACTGACAGCTGCTACTGCTATTATTGCTGTAGACTCCCCGATTCTTCTTCTTTTGAAACATCTTCTGAAATGCTGCCCAGTGTAATAATTGAGACAATATCTGAAAATGAACAAGATGTCTTTTGACCTCATTTGCAGGCAAATCTGTCCTTTGCTCTGCCATAAGGATTGCCATATGTTCCTCAGACCCTATTTTGAGCATGTGCTTTTTCTTTTCTTCAACAGAGCTAAATTTTAGTGTCAGGTCAGCCTTCACTCTTTCCCGTCAGAGACCTCTCAGGCACCAGCCCCCTGGAAGCTGGCTTGCTTTAATCCAAGGGTGATATTTCTGTGCCTAGTTAACTATGTTCTAGCTTTCAACATGAGCCAATTGGCTTTAATCACAGGATGTTATTGAAAAAGATTGGGCAGATTATGGGTAGTAAGAGAGATAATTGCCAAGGAGAAACAAGGAAAAAATAAATGAATCTTCCATCTCAGGGAGAAATAAATGGCCTTATTATGGGGTCAGCTGGGATGATCCTAAAACGCCCTGTCCAGGAGAAAATGCATAATGGTAGTTTGGGAGTTGAAGAATTTGGCAGCAACAATATGCATGGATCAAAACAGCTTTTAAGGGACAACCTCAGGGGATTGCTTTTCTATAAAAGGAATGGGATGTTTCTCTTTCTGCTACTGAAAATGCAGACTCTGAGTTGACTGGAGACACAGCTTGCTCATCAGTCATTTTTCCAAACAAACAAGAACATTATGTTCCACTGTATTAGGACAATAGACTACCACCCCCACCCTCCAAAAAAATCACTGACTTTTCTGAATTTCATTTGTGTAAGTCTTGAGAAACAAGAAAAAATGCTTAATACTTTATATATAGCATTAAATGGAATATAAAACTCTCTCTAAGGCTCAGGAAACATAAGGTAAGGGGCACAATGAATGGAAGAGCCAGAGGATTGGGAGAATGGCTATAAGGCACTGTCTTCCAGACATAATATGGCTGTCCCACTCATAAAGCCACAGCATCCGTGGCTACCTGCTGCACAAGACCTGGTTCGTTACCATTACATCATGGGGCTAGGTGCAATGGTGCATGCCTTTAATCCCAGCACTTAGGAGGCAGAGGCTGGTGGATCTCTATGAGCTTAACAGTGAGTTCCAGGTCAGCCACAACTACATAGTGAGACTCTGTCTCAAAACAAAAAACAAAAAACAAAAAAAAAAAAAAAAAAAAAAAAAAAAAAAAAAACAAAAAAACAAAACCAAGCAAATAAGAAAAAAAATTGTTCAAAATGAGTTTTTCTGGGACACTTCTTTAATATTGAATCTAACAGGAACCTTTCGATTTGAGCTCTCTTCTCCTTTTACCAAATATGCTAAGGCCAGTGGTGTGAAGCTGTGCCCCTCGTGACATTTAGAACCAACCAGCGATGGGAGTCATTATACAGACCTCAGTTTTCACTAGAAAGCCCAAAGTCTACCTTGATTCTCCCGGCTGACCGCAAATACCCACTAGGTCCTAGTGAAAGAGACCCATGCATTCTCCCATCTCCCTGAAATTTCTTTTTCATGTATTTTGGGAGCATGTATTAATCATACATAGTAGTGGGTTCTGTCTTTGGAGTCTCCGTTGTGTCACGTGATATTTTTCTGGAAGCTTCCTTATGCGAGGATGTTTTTGCTGAAGCAGACACTGGGGGGATATTTGCTGAGAACAGACACGTGGTGATTTTCTGGAAGCAGCCTGGAAACAAGGGCATGTGAGGTTTGCTAGAGCAGGTGCTTGAGAGGACATGCAGTGTTTGGAAAGGCTATACATATAACCCAGCAGACAGTGAATGACGCTCTAGGGTATTGGTTAGCCTTGCCACTCTTTGCTGGTCATCCTTGGGCTTTGCTGATGTTGGTCTTCACTGATGGCCCTTTGTTGTATTGATTCACCTTGCCAGTCTTTGCTGATAATCCTTTGTCATGATTTCATAGAAAGAAATGCCACCACAGAACTGGTATTCCAGTGACTTCTTCCACTTCCTGAGCCTCGAGGTTTCTTCTGGATTGAACTGCCATTGCCGATTTGTGACTGGTGTTTGTGGATCGAGCTACTGGTGCTGATTTGTGCGATCTGAACCACTGATATCCTTACAACACAGATTGGATTTGCTCCAAAGAACTATTTCTAAACAGGTCTACATACTCCTTTGTCCTATTAACCATTCCTTTCCACTACTGCTGGTAGTTGGTGGGCTAGAAGGGAGATGAAAGCATGTAAAAACCCTTATTAAAGTAGGTTTTGAAAAATCTAAGCCTACAGGGTTTCACTATAATATTTTCATTACAATGAGTTTCTATTATGGCCACTTTCCACAATCCTTTCCTCTTCCTCTCTAGTCTTCTTTCTACTTGCATGTTTTCTTTTATTTTGCTGGTAACCTAGTGAGTTTCGTTAGGGTTGCTTACAGGAGCATAGATGAGGAGTTATTTAAAGGAGGAAGGGCAACTATGGGGGCTATATCTCTGAGGGAGAAATGTCTCTCCTTCCCCTAGCAGCCACTAACTGTCTGCAGATCCTCAGAGAGGACTGAAGCCGCATGATTCCCTCCATCCTCCGTAAAAGAATGTTGATAGGCCTCATCTTGGATGTAGGTCTTGTGCAAGTAACCAGAGCTACTTCCCCTGAAAGTCTTTGGTTCTTACCTACTGACGTTAGGTGTCCACTTGATGGGAATTGGAATCACCTAGGAGACAAAGCTCTGGGGGGGTCTGTTAGGGAGTTATTGAGTTGATTCGTTGGGAAGAACCACCCTAAACATCAACAGCAATGTGCCAGGTACTGGGGTCCCAGACTGAATTAAAAAGAAGAAACTGAGCTGAGAGCCACCATTCTCTCTCTGCTTCCTGACTGGAGATGCCCTGAAAGCAGCTGTCACACTGCTGTTACTAGGACTGTCCTGCCATGATGGACTATACCCTGGAACAGTGAGGGAAGAAAAGCCCCTCCTTGATTAAGCTGCTTCTATAGGAGTATTTTGTCTCAGTAACAAGACAAGTAATTAAGACACTCTGCATTGTTCATGTGTTTGAGAAACTCAAACCTTCTTTGAGTAACTCTGACTTCAATGCTACCTTTAAGTCTTTGATTTGTCAAGAAAGGGTTTCTCCGTGTAGCCCTGGCTGTCCTGGAACTTACTCTGTAGACCAGGCCGGTCTCAAGCTCAGAGATCCTCGAGAATTCAGAGTGCTGGGGTTAAGCTTTTACCTAAGTCTTGTCTTAGGAGTTAGAGAAGGGTAGAGACATCTAGTTAATTACACAAAGGAAACAAAGTAACTGCGATAATGGTCTGAGTCATAGGCTCAGGTTAAACCTCTGTTATTCCAGGGTGCTTCTATAGTACAAGACAAAAAGTGGCAAGGGAAGCTTCCCGTGGACACTTGGGTGATGCAAGAAGCTTGCCTTTACCTACCAGCACTGAGTTGAACTGATACCTCCTATCTTGTCCAGTTCAAAAGTGTCACCAAACATGGTGGCACAATACAGCAGAAACCATCATGCCTCTGCCAAATCAGCATGAGTAAGCAAGAGCAAGCAGGACCAGCTGGAATGCCTGGAGTTCTCTGCTGTGTCTCTCTCAAGAAGTGAAGATCAGCAAAGATGTGAGCCCAAGAAAGAGTTGCACAGCTAGCTATGCAAGCGCTCTGTCACTGTCCGTTGAGTACTACTTAAACTCTCTCCAAACATCAAGTGTCATCTCATGGGTCTTGTCTTAGCAAAATATCATGTGAGTCTGCATCATATGACACAACCAGAAATTTCCACTTCAAGTACCAAGTCCTAAATTGCACTACCATTTCAGTCTCTCTCGGTTGCTATTTTGAGGTATAGCAACAGTGTCTAGTCCGAGAGGGATACAAGGGTTTCTTTTTTGGGATGCTTCAACTCAGTATACATTGTGAGTCTCTAGAATCTATGGGAAAGTGGTCAGCTTTGGTGTATGGGGGAGGGTCATCTCACAAGCAATTTTGAAGTCAACTCACAGGAAACTGTAGTTCCTGATGGGTGAGAGCAAGTGTGTACATTTAGAAAAGAAGATATCAGAGCTTGCTTCGCACAACCTTGAGGCTGAAGGGATCTGCTCTACTTGGGGAACCGGAATACCCACCTCATGAAAAAAAATTTTGGGGTGGGGGTTCGAGACAGGGTTTCTCTGTATATCCCTGGCTGTCCTGGAATTCACTCTATAGACCAGGCTGGCCTTGAACTCAGAAATCCACCGCCTCTGCCTCCCAAGTGCTGCTATTAAAGGCCTGTGCTACCACTGCCCGGTGAAAATTTGTAAAAATGGAACACTGTTCTTGTGGTCTGCACCTTTGTCATTGCATTCCCACCCTCATTGTCCTCCTACCCTGATGTTACAGTCACCTTCTGCCTTCACCCCCATCTCTCTGTTTCGCTGACCCCAGGCATATCTTCCTTATGAAAACCTTAACCCCAAGGTTAATAAGGAATTCTCCCTCAATATCAAGAAATGAATTCACTATTAGTTGAATTATGAATGAAGTATAAATAAAAATTGTCATTTTATAAGTAAAAGATTATCTGATACTTATAAATGCATCTGATTGCATCCAGTTGGCAACAGATAAGAGCTAGACACTCACCTATAGGGCCAGTACTCAGATGGCTGAGGCAGGAGGACTGAGAGTTTGAGAGCAGTTCTGGCTGTATAGTTGGGACCCTGCCTCAATGTTGAAGATGATGATGATGATGATGATGATGATGATGATGATGATGATGATGTAGCAAGTATTATCACTGTAATATGAAACAGTGGCGTCATGGTAAAAAAACATACCGCAAAACCTCCAAGTCACTTGTTTCTGTTCACCAGGAGCTATAGGTTCCTGTGGGTTGACTTCAACATTGCTTATGAAGTGATCCTCAGATCTCAAGGAGCCTGATCACTTTCCCATAAATTCCAGACATTTGTGATGTGTACTGAGTTGAGACAGTGCAAGAAAGAAACTTTCTTACCCCTTTTAACCTAGACACTGTTGCTGTATTTAACAGGGTAACTTTGTTAAACAAGAGCTTGCTAAATAGTTGTGTTGAATCTCATCTCAGCTTTCTTTCAGGATTAAAAGTGCATGAGCCCTGTGATCCAGAAAGTTAACTTGCCAAAATTTGCTCCACAAATGCACCCACATGCACACAAAATGATGTGTGTTTAATAACAGCTCTAGCCACTTTATTTTATCTTGGTTTGGTTTTTTGAGATAAGGTCTAACTGTGGAAGTGGAAGGCTTCTATGTAAAAAATACTGGCCTTGAACTCACAGATAGCCCCCTGTCTCTGCCTCCTAAGTGCTAGGAATAATGGTGTGCAGCACTATTCTCAGTAACCATCTTAGTTTATAATAGGAAAAAATTGATTTTTGTTGTTTTTTCTTTTTAGTTTATTCTTGTTGTGTTTGTGTGTGTTCATACATCAAAGCACATATGTGGAGGTCAAATGCTAACTTTCAAGAGTCTATTCTCTCATTCCATCATGGGTTTAGAAGATCAGACTCAGATCATCTGACTTGCGTGGCAAGTACTTTTCCTAGATGACCCAGCCTGTTGGCTCTAAGAAGCCCATTTTTAACTGAATCAATATATTGTATATTTGGCACATCAGAAGGATATAATGAAACAATGGATCCTCAAGACACAGTATGAAGTGAAAAAAGAACCACAAGATACAATGTTCACTGCATGTTATGTTTCCACTTCCATGATGAAGAGAGCAGGGAGGAAGGGTGAGAACATTGCTGTCTCAGCATATCAAGTGCTTCTAGATAGTCATGTAAATCAGTGATGGATGCCTTTGAGGAAGGAGGAATGGGAAAGGGAAGGAGACATCTTTCAATGCATGATATACATATGATTTGTTTTTATTTTTAATTATGTGTCTGTGTGGGTATGTGCACTTGGAGGCCAGAGGCATCAGATTCCCCTGGAGCAGAAGTTATAGGTGGTTTTAAGCTGCATAATGTGGATACTGGGAATCAAACTTGGGTCCTCTTCAAGAGTCCATGCTCTTAGCCACTGAGCCTTCTCTCCAACCCCAGCAGTTGCTTTCGTAAGCCCATGTGGTTAATGTGAACCCTCCATGCCTTATGGTCGCTTTCTAAGATGTGGAGGTCTTTGTGCAAAGAACCATTCCTATTCTGATTTGGAGTTTCTAGATCACCCTAAGCCTTCTTTTGTTTGTTCTTTGAGTAGAACATTAGGCTAATTATAAAAGTATGTGTGTATACATGAGTATATACCAAACTCCAAAGAAATAATTGCTTTGGCTTAATGAAAATAAAAGTGTGAATAAATATATATATTTATAAATCACTAAGAGCAGTATCTGGTGCCTGATAAATAGTCCCCCAATTTACATGGTATTTATTCACCTCTCAAAACAAAATTGTCAGGATATTTGAGGATAGAACATTCTTTTAGGTATGCAATAGGACTTCTACATAATTTTGAAAGCAATTTGAGCTCAAATGCACACAAATTTCCTATTCAGTTAACACCATTTGTTAAGTGTTTTGAGTCAGCACACCAAAGTCTAGGATAACATTGACCGAAGTTGCTTTATTTTTAGATTGGCTTCTTGTCTTTAACCTTCAACTGCTGAGGAAAGCTAAATCTAGGTCAATGCCATACGCAAAGAATCACATGTTTCATCTTGAGGCAGTTTTGAAGGCTGAAGTCTTCACAAGGCTCAAAGAAGAGAGGGAATCATAGCAAGAGGGGGAGTCTATCCAGTCATAGATGGACTTTATTTTGAGGGGAATATTTTGTTACTTGAGATAAGGTTTTATTTTGTAGCCCTGGTTGTCCTGGAACTCATTGTGTAGACCAGGCTAGCCTTGAGCTTCGAGTTCACCACTACACTAAGTTCCAGTCATATAATCCCAAAAACCTCTCTCTTCAGAAATGTACAAAGCTGAGGCAGAAGCAAGGGGGAATGGCTATGCTGTCCTTAGGTGCTTGGCCTTAGCTTCTTCTTTTTCTTGCTTCTGGAAAATGCCTCTGGCTTGGAGAACGGCCAAGTAGCTACTTTTGCATCCTTGACCAAAGATGCCTTCTGTCCCACTTTGCCACCTGCTCCCAAGTTAACTTTATCAGAGTTCTTGTTGTCGTGACACATATTATCATTTTCCCTTCCAAAGTGCATTTTTAAACTTTCAACTGAATCTGAAAACGTGATTGGCTAAGCATATTCAAAATAAAAAACAGGCCAGGAATAGTGCTGCATGCCTTTAGTCCAAGTCCTCAGGAAACCAAGGCAGGAGTAGAGAGTCTCTGAGTACAAGAACAGCTTGGTCTATATAGTCAGTTCAGGTCAGCTGGAGCTACAGCCTGAGACTCCGTCTCAAAAATGCAAAACAAAAGTCTTTTTTGAAAAAAAAAAAACAAAAAGACTAGAGCTCCAAGGTAGACCTAGCAAGCATAAGGCTGTGTTCAATCCTTACTACTAATTCACGTATTCAGATATGAACATATCTGAAAACTAACTGGGAAAATATATATGATGTGTATGTGATAGTTAAGTAGTTATTGTTTTGATCACTGATATGTGCAATAATTCTACATATTTATGGGGTGTTTGACTCATGGATACTTTGTTCAATGATCAAATCAAAGTACTCAGGATGTCCATTACGTCACGCGTTATCTCTGTAGTGAAAGCATTTAAAGCGCTTTCTTCTGGGTACTCAAAGGTACATAGTGATAGCTGTGCTCGCTCTGCTGTGTGGTAGAACCACAGGCCTTACTCTTCCTACCCGTGACTCCATGCCTTTGGCCGTCCTCCAACCACTCCCTTCTCAAGCCCTTCTCCTCCCCAGTCTCTGAGAACCACTTTCTACTCTGTTCTTTCATGTTTCACGGATGAGGCAGATCATCTGTGCTTTGTCATCCTGTGTCTGGCTTGCTGTTTCCCATTTTCACAATATCCTCCAGGTCCAACCACCTCATGGCAAACAACAGGATTTCAACCTTTCTCTGTGGCTGACTTGTGTTCCAGTGTGTGTGTGTGTGTGTGTGTGTGTGTGTGTGTGTGTGTGTGTGCACGCGCACACTCACACCCCACCTTTTCTTTAACCATTCATGAGTTAGGCCAATTTGAACTCTTGGTTCCCGTAAATTGCACTTCAGTAAAGGGGGAAGTAAAGATTCTTCAATATCCTAAGTTCATTTCCTTTGGCTACCTACTCAGTGGTAGGATCAGAGGGAGACTCTGTTTTTAGTTTCGTGGTTGTTGTTGTTTTGATTTGGGGTTTTTGTTGTTGTTGTTTTGGCTTTTGGGTTTTTGTTTGTTTGTTTGTTTGTTTTTGTGGAACCTCCACTTTGTTTTCCATATACTTACAACACATAAAACAACACGTTGAAGCTCATTTCTCCCTAGCTTCACCAACATTTCACTTGGTACTTCCTATTGTACTGATAACAATTCTGACAGATGAGATCACATCTCGCTGTGCTTTCGATTTTGATGGTCAGGGATGTTGAGCACTGTTTCACATGCCTGCTGACCCATTGTATGTCTTCATTTGAGAAGTGTCTATAAAAATGTCACGACAAATCATTGCCGTCCTCTTCCTTTCTTTTCTCATTCCTCTTTGCATATTTGAGAACTTTGACTAGGTATGCTCTCTCCTACTAAGGCACACTAATGCCCCTGGTTGTTATTCTTTCTGTGTGTTTATGTACATGGATTATTTTTTTAAGATTTTTTTAAAACTTTTTATTGGATAATTTCTTTATTTACATTTCAAATGTTATCCCCTTTCCTGGTTTCCCTCCCTTCCAGAAACATCCTATCACCTCCTCCCTCCTCCTGCTTCTATGAGGGTGTTCCTCCACCCACCCACCCACTCCCACCTTCCCTCCCTTGATTCCCCTACACTGGGGCATCTGTCAAGCCTTCGTAGGACCAAGGACCTCTCCTTCCATTGGTGTATGACAAGGCCATCCTCTGCTACATATGCAGCTGGAGACATGTACTCCTTTGTTGATGGCTTAGTCCCTGGGAGTTCTGGGGGGTCTGGTTGGTTGATATTGTTGTTCTTCCTATGGGGTTGCAAACCCCTTCAACTCCTTCAGTCCCTTCTCTAACCCCTCAATTAGAGACCCTGAGCTCAGTCCAATGGTTGGCTGCTAACATCTGCCTCTGTATTTGTAAGGCTCTAGCAGGGCCTCTCAGGAGACAGCCATATCAGGCTCCTTTCTTCATGCACTTCTTGGCATCCACAATAGTGTCTGGGTTTGGTAACTGTATATGGGAAGAATCCCCGAGTGGGACAGTCTCTAGGTGGCCTTTCCTTTAGTCTCTGCTCTACACTTTATCTCCATATTTGCTCCTGTGAGTATTTTGTTCTCCTTCTAAGAAGGACCAAAGCACCCACACTTCTTATTGAGCTTCATGTGGTCTGTGAATTGTATCCTGGTTATTTGGAGCTTTGGGGATAATATCCACTTATCAGTGAGTGCATACCATGTGTTTTCTTTTGCGATTGGGTTACCTCACTCAGAATGATATTTTCTAGTTCTATCTGTCTGTCTGTCTGTCTGTCTGTCTATGTTTTGAGTTTGTTTGCTTGATGTTTTGTTTTGTTTTGTTTTGTTTTGTGTGAGACAGTTTTGTCATGTAGCCCAAGCTGGCCTTGAACTTTGCGTCCTCCTTTCCAGTCCTTCCAAGTGCTGGGATTATAGGTATAATCTGGAATCAAAATGTTAATGTGATTTTTTTCTGGTTTTTGGTATTTCAGAGATTCTGTTTAAATATGTCTGCCTCACTCTGGATGGTGGTGTGCACTCCTTTAATTCCAGCATTCCCTAGGCAGAGGCAGGCAGATCTCTATGAGTTCAGCCTGGCCTACAGAGCAAGTTCCAGAACAGCCAGGGCTGCACAGAGAAACTTGTCTCAACAAACAAACAAACAAACCCTCCAAAACTGGGTATGGTGGTTCATCCTTTAATCCCAGTGCTTGAAAGGCAGAGGCAGGGGGATCTCAGTAAGTTGGAGGGCAACCTGGCCCTCATAGCAAGTTCCAGCTCAGCCAGAATTACACAGTGCAGCCAGAATTACCCCGTGGGGGGCTGGAGAGACGGCTCAGTGGTTAAGAGCACTGACTGTTCTTCCAGAGGTCCTGAGTTCAATTCCCAGCAACCACATGGTGGCTCACAACCATCTGTAATGGGATCTGATGCCCTCTTCTGGTGTGTCTGAAGACAGCTACAGTGCACTCATATACATAAATAAATCTTAAAAAAAAAAAAGAATTATACAGTGAGACACTGTCTCAAAAAAAAAAAAAACAAAACCAAACTCCCACAAAGCTCCTCTGTTATATTGTTTTGTGTTTTAACACTTTTCTGGTTGCTTATTCATTTATTTTGAGTCAGAGTTTCACTTAGTGGTCCAGTGTTACCAGTTCTTGATCTTCCTGCCTCACCTACTGAGTGTCGAGCTTAGATTATGAACCATGAGGCCCAGTCTTGGTCTTCTCAGTTGTACTGTCAATGTGCCAACTTTATAAAGAAGAAAATAGTCCTTGTTTTTAGAAGCAAAGAGAAGGGCTGAAGAGAAGGTTCATTGATTAAAACTGTTTGCTGTTCTTGCAGAGGATCTCAGTTTCATTATTCAGTGCCTACATTGGGTAGTTCACACCTGTCTGTAACTCCATCTACAGGGAGCCAGTTTGTTGAGGACACACATACAGCACACACACACACACACACACACACACACACACACACACACACCATACACACATATAAACCCAGACATCCATACCACACACACATGTATACACACCATACATATTCACACACACACACACATACAGCACACACACACACACCATACACACATATAAACCCAGGCATCCACACCACACACACATGTATACACACCACACATATTCACACACACACACACACACACACACAAATGCACACACATGTGACCCAAGCCCTGTGAAGATGGGACCTCTGGTATTCACTGGTCAAACAATCTAACCTACTTGGTGAGCTCTAAGCAAGTGAGAGGTCCTGTCTCAGAAAAGTGTCTGCTGGGTCATGGTGGTACCACCTTTAATCTCAGAACTCTGAAAGCAAAAACAGGGGATCTCTGTGCCATTGAGGCTAGCCTGGTCTACAAAGCAAGTTCCGGCAGAACAGCAAGGGCTACACAGAGAAACTGTTTCAGGAAAAGAAGAGGAGGAGGAGGAAGAAGAAGAGGAAGAAAGAGAGAAAAAGAAAGAAAGGAAAGAAGGAGGGAAGAGAGAGAAGAAAGAGAGAAAGAAAGAAAAAAGAAAGGAAGGAAGGAAGGAAGAAAGGAAGGAAGAAAGAAAGAAAGAAAGAGGGAAAAAGAGGAGAAGAAACACAATGTGTCAGTTTTCGAAGAGTTTTGTTTGCTTCTTTAGCTCACTGGTCCCCTCAGCCTTGCGGGTGCTTTTTGTTTCTTAATAAAAATCTCCCTCATAAAACTGTAAAGCTTCTGTAAGGCAAAGAACACTGTCAATAGGACAAAAACAGCAAGCAACAGATTGGGAAAAGATCTTTACCAATCCTACAACCGATAGAGGGCTAATATCCAATATATAACAAAGAACTCAAGAAGTTAGACTCCAGCCCAGCCGCGCTGGATGAGGCAGGGGCTGGCGACGGCGTTGTGGGCCATGGGGTCGTGGCAGGGCTAGGGCGCGGCGATGTTGGGCTACGCGCGGCGGCAGGGCGCGCCCCCACTATCACGGACGCGGAACCTTGTGGTTCCGGACGGTGACAAACTTGAAGATCTTGAAGAAGCCAATCCATTCTCCTTCAAAGAGTTTTTGAAAACCAAGAACCTCAGCCTGTCAAAAGAAGATACGACCACCAGCCGAATTTACCGGAAGGAAGCCTCAAGGCACCCACTGGGACTAGACCACAGCTCCCCTGCCTCCCAACCCATGGGATATGGCCTGGAATATCAGCAGCCATTTTTTGAAGACCTAACAAGAGCCAGCAACCTAGAGGAGGATGAAGAAGATGGATGGAATAGAGCCTACCTGCCATCTGCTGTGGAGCAGACTCATTCCTCTAGAGCCACACAGAACTCATCGCCCTGTGGCACCTACCTTTCCTTTTTTTCTAACACATCAGAGCTGACAGGTCCTGAGTCTTTGCCCCCATGGATGCTGAGTGACACTGACTCCAGGATCTCCCCAAGCATCCCCAGCTGGGAGTCCTAACGCAGACTTTTCGGCTCATGAAGAATCCCTAGGGGACAGACACCTGCGGACGTTGCAGATAAGTTATGAAGCACTGAAAGATGAAAACTCTAAGCTCAGAACAAAGCTAAATGAGGTTCAGAGCTTCTCTGAAACTCAAACAGAAATGGTGAGGACGCTCGAACGGAAGTTGGAGGCGAAGATGATCAAGGAGGAGAGTGACTTCCACGACCTCGAGTCAGTAGTCCAGCAAGTCGAACAGAACCTCGAACTGATGACCAAACGAGCTGTAAAAGCAGAAAATCATGTCTTGAAGCTGAAACAGGAAATAAATTTGCTTCAGGCACAGCTCTC
>NW_022196897.1:91146007-91154041 GCF_008632895.1 Mastomys coucha
CTAAAGCTGGAACGACAGTTTTGTAAGAAGCTTCTTTCACTGTCCTCTCAAATTTAGCTATAGGATGAACTCGGGCTCAGCCTCAGTTTTATCAAGGGGAACACTGAGAGAGCCAGTGTGGAAGTAAGCAGCCTGTACAGGGACTCCTTCCGTCACTCAGTGCCTCATTAGCAGGTGGTTGACATTGTGCCTTCACAGGATGGCTCCTGCTGTCAGCAGCCTCACTGAGGCAGCACCACTTGGTAGATGCTGCTGTCCTCCCACCAGGACCATAGGACCAAGGTCACAGATTGTGCACATTGCAAAACTTTATACACTACTGTGGGGCTGTTGATTTTGATGCACGTTAATGTGTCTGTGTGCCTTTTGCATAGTGCAGTTCAGACTGGAATTAAAGCATACACCCACCTGGGAGGTCAGCACCAGCTCTTTGGGCTGTCTGGCTGGTTTTTAAAGGACAAGCAAGACAAGCAGCACCCTGTGCAGTGCTAAGGGGGTCAAGGTTTGGGGGCCACTTTCTTATAGAGTTTTTTTTTTTAATTTTTCCTTTCCCCCTCCTGTTGAAATCGACAGCTTTCTTATCTAAATAAATCCTGAAGATCATTTAAAAAAAAGAAGAAGAAGAAGTTAGACTCCAGAGAACCAAATAACCCTATTAAAAAATGGGGTACAGAGCTAAACAAAGAATTCTCAACTGATGAATACCAAATGGCTGAGAAGCACCTAAAGAAATGTTCAACATCTTTAGTCATCAGGGAAATGCAAATCAAAACAACCCTGAGATTCCACCTCACACCAGTCAGAATGGCTAAGATCAAAAACTCAAGTGACAGCAGATGCTGGAGAGGATGTGGAGAAAGAGGAACATTACTTCATTGTTGGTGGGATTGCAAGCTGGTACAACCACTCTGGAAATCAGTCTGGCAGTTCTGCAGAAAATTGGACATAGTACTACCTGAGGACCCAGCTATACCACTCCTGGGCATATATCCAGAAGATGCTCCAACATGTAATAAGGACACATGCTCCACTATGTTCACAGCAGCCTTATTTATAATAGCCAGAAGCTGGAAACAACCCAAATGTCCCTCAACAGAGGAATGGATACAGAAAATGTAGTACATCTACACAACAGAGTATTACTCAGCTATTAAAAACAACGAATTCATGAAGTTCATAGGCAAATGAATCAAACTAGAAAATGTCATCCTGAGTGAGGTAACCCAATCACAAAAGAACACACATGGTATGTACTCACTGATAAGTGGATATTAGCCCAAAAGTTTGGAAAATCCAAGATACAATTCACAGACCACATGAAGCTCAAGAAGAAGGAAGACCAAAGTGTGAATGCTTTAGTCATTTTTCAGAAAGGGTAACAAAATACTCATGGAAGGAAATACTGAGACAAAGAGTGGAGCAGAGACTGAAGGAAAGGCCATCCAGAGACTGCCCCACCTGGGGATCCATCCCATATACAAAAACCAAACCCAGACACTATTGTGGATGCCAAGAAGTGCTTGCTGACAGGGGCTTGATATAGCTGCCTCCTGAGAGGCTCTGACAAATACAGAGGCAGATGCTTGCAGCCAACCATTGAACTTAGCACAGGGTCCCCAATAGAGGAGTTATAGAAAGGACTGAAGGAGCTGAAGGGGTTTGCAACCCCATAGGAAGAACGACAACATCAACCAACCAGACCCCCCAAAGCTCTCAGGGACTAAACCACAACCAAAGAGTACGTATCGAGCGACCCATGGCTCCAGCACATATGTAGCAAGGATTGCCTTGTTGACCATCAATGGGAGGAGAGGCCCTTGGTTCTGTGAAGGCTCTATGCCATAGCGTAGGGGAAGGCCAGGGCAGGGAGGCAGTAGTGGGTGGGTGAGTGCCAGAGCACCCTCATAGAAGTAGGGGCAGGAGGCTTGGGATAGGGGGTTTCCAGAGGGAACGCCTGGAAAGGGGGTAACATTTGAAATGTAAATAAAGAAAATATCCAATAAAAGAGAAAAAAATCTTTGTTTCTATTTAAGAGCAAAAATGAGATGGATGGCATTTGACATTGAGGCCAGGTGGCACTTGAGGTTGTCCTCTGGTACACAAACCTGCACACACATACATGCACATCTTCACACATATGTGCCCACAGAGAGAAACTCGAGTCTTCTTTCGGAAAGCCCAGTCTCTGTGTGGGTTCGTTTATTCTCGGGAGTTTTACTGCCCATTAAAAAACACATTACTTTTTACTGCCTGAGGTCCTCAGAATAATTTTGCTCCTCTTCTCCTCTAAGAACTTAGCTGGGAAAGATTAATCTGTGGTTTGGGCTTGAGAAATGAAGTCTGTTAAGAGGTCTTAAAAGTAAAAGTGAGCACTGTTCATGCAAGTTATTGGTGCTTCAAAGGGTCCCACTCTTTACAGCCTTTCTCTCTTACTGTATTTCATTTTGAATCAGGGCAAGTCAGTGCAGAAGGAAATGGAGCCTTCCACCTGCTCTACACATAGAATAAAGAGCAAGAGGCCTAAGCATGTTGGGATCTGTGTGAGCCTTTAAGGTGACAGTGGGACTTTGACTTTGTGATTACAATTAAAGATTAAGGTGAGCACTCCATGCCTGGAAACACTGCCTGATGGGAATGAATAGGTACTCGTCTCTCATGCCTAGAATCCAGCTAGAATATAAACACAGAGTATTTACAGCTATCAGAGCACGCCATACCGAGTAGCAGTGGACTGAGAAACAGACTCTAAATCAAAGTGAAAGAGTGCTTTGGTGCCCCTCATCAACTGTCCCTCAGCCAGGATCTCCAGAGTCCAGAAAGAAGGGGGACCCCGCTTTAGGCAACAAGATCAACACAATAAGCCCAGGAACTCAACAAGGTGTCAGGTATATTCAGTGTACACATATTCCCATCTGGCTCTTCCTCCATGTGACAGACTGCTTCTTTGCAGACCTTCAGACGGAGACCAATTATTAGTGGGGTGGGGGAAAGTGCATCCACACATTGTACGGAGAAGTGTACACTGGTGCTCAGTTTGGAGGGACAGGCGCTTGGTGGTGTCTATGAAATTTTGAAGTGTCCACCTCGTGTGCCAGGCCCCTTGATTTAACTAGCATTTTGGAAGGCTTGGAATAAATATACTGCCCAGCAAACTTCCTGCAGCATTTGTTTATAGTAGAAAAAGTTTCCAGCAGTCTGCATGCCTATAACCACAGGATCACTTAAAAATGTGCTCTGCTCATGCAATGAAACACAACATGGCAGTGAAAAATGAGAGTACAGGGAAGCAGAGGAAGCCCAGAGTGGGTGAGTGAGTGAGTGAGTGAGTGAGTGAGTGAGTGAGTGAGTGACTGAGTGAGTGACTGAGTGAGTGAGTGAGTCTTCAGTGAGTGTCTACAATTTACACGGGCAAAGCTGTGATAGGGATTCAAAGACTTTGGAACCATGGGAAATTATCAATTGAAATTGACAAAGCTATTATCTATGGTCCCACCTCAAGAGAAGTGTCAAGAAGTTACAGCCTGAGACTGTTCACCTACAGACACAAACTAAACCCTCCCCATTTGCTAATAAACACACTGAGAGTTTGGTTGTAGTGGCAGCAGAGTCCCACTTGATCCAATGTGTGTGTCTGACTGTGTATTCTGTCCTTTCTCCATTCCCTCACCCGTTCTAGTCATGGTTACAAGGCCCAAGCATTGTGGGTAGCAGCAGATAGTCTCGTATCTTAGGCTGACCCCCAAATTCCTGTGGAGTGGAGGATGACCTTGAACTTCCCATCTTCCTGCCTCATGTGGTCCTCCCATGAATTGAGATTACAGGCAGGCAACACCCACTATTTGATATAGTGCTGGGGACCCAAGCTGGAGCTTCATACATGATAGGCAAACTTGCCCTCCACTTAGCTGCATCTCTATCCCAGAAAACGATTTCTTTTAAGTAATACCCATTAGGGGAAATATTTTATTTCTATTTAGCATCAAAAGACTTTGATAGGTGAACTTTGAAATGCTTACCAGTTAAGATGGCTTCTTCTAGAAGATAATGTGATTGGGACTAGATTGAAAGAGGTAGAAACTCATCTCCTACCTTATGAATTTCTGCAGTTTAAATGTGAATCTTTCTTTATTGTGTTCATTGTTATTTCTTTTAAAATATTTCATTACTTATTTATTTGTGTATATGTTTAGTGTGTGCACGTGAGTTTGTGTGTGTGTGTGTGTGTGTGTGTGTGTGTGTGTGGCAGGGCACAAGCATGGTCTGTGCATGGTGGTTGGTCAGAGTATAGCTTTCAATAGTTGGTTCTCTCCTTCTAGCTTGTGGATTCTAGGGACCCAACTCTGCTCATCAGGCTTGCCAGCAAGTACCTCTGCCTAGTATGGCTTCTCCCTGACCCCTGATTGTTATTTATTAAATGATTAAAAATAATTCAGGAGCCAAACCTATTTCTGTCTACTCGGCCATTCATACTGAGCCAGTCTTGACACTAACTATGTGTGACCTCAGTTCTTCCCAGCCCAGAGGACATGAGTTCTATGGAGAAGTCAGATAACACCTTGGGCTATGAAAGGCGAACTGAGTTTGGGGACAGGGGATTAAATAGAAGGCCTCCAGTAAGCAAGTTCTTGCTGCTGCAAGGAAACCAGGTCAGGTGGGTACTGACAGCAAGGCTGAGTAGAGACTGACCTCAGGAGTGTTACATTGCCCTGTCTCTGAGCCCGCTTGGTTCTCCAGTCTAGACAGAACTGCCCACCAATGGTGGAATGAGCTGAATTAAGGAGCCAGAGATGAAGATGTTGGCACAGGAAACCGCTCTCTATGAGATCTCCTGCCCTCAATTAACCAGACTGGTTCTTACAGTGTCCTTGGGCTAAAACAGGCAGCTGAACAGAGGAAGATAAGCACAGTGCGGCATTCCAAGTCCCAGGTGCAGCGCTCTCTATTGTCTGGGTACCTCTGCTCTCATACTACTCCATAATTCTTTCAAAGCTCCCACTTTCCTTCCCCTGGATATAAAAAATTATGCCCAAATGATGTTGCACCTACCTGAATGTTGTATTTTCTAAATATGTCCCCAAAGTCTCTTCTAATTTTAATATGCCTTAATTTTAATATGCCTTAATTCTGGTCTATATAAGCAAAGGTAGATATACCTATTACTCAAAATCTCTCCTTAGCTGAGAAATTGTGGATAACTCGGTGGCAAGTTGTAATGAGACCTTTTGAAGCTATACTGACATCATAGGAGAGCCGAGATAGATTGTGCCAACTGGGCAGCATTTTGCAATCTACTTCTGAGAGCCCCCTTCCTCCAGGTTCTCACACAATGTCTCCTGGAGCTTCCTCCTGTGTCCTGCACCCGGAAGATTGCCCTTTAAGTGCTGACCTATTAAACGAAACTTAATTGTGGATACTTGGCTACAATGTTTCCTAAAAGAGCATTTCTCTCCTTTAAATGTGTCTTGTCAATATGGCAAGGACATTAATATCCAAGGACATGATGACCAAGGCAGAAGACAGCACAGTGCCCCTTTGCAGACCCAGTTCTTCATCACTTCTGGTAAAGCAACCCACCTTCCCCCACCTGTGTGTTGTTATGTGCCTAGCTTTCTAAATGAAAGAAGATAATTAAATGGGAAAGCAAAAATCAAGGAAGGAAAAAAAATGAAGGGGAGAAGGAAGGTCAGTGGGGTACATGAAAAGCAGTTGAGTGAACAGCAGGCACACAAAAAAAAGAACTTGGGACAGGCAGCAGAGATGGTCCCATGGAGGTAGAGGAGAGGAGCTGCAGGAGGGAGCAAATCAGAAATCCTAAGGCCTCAGGACTAGGGATGTAGCTCCCTAGAGTGCTTGTGGGGTACACTTGAAGCTCTGGGTTTGAACCCCAGTATCCTGTGGTTGTGATGATGCTTGCCTGTAATCCCACCACTCAGCAGATTGAGGCAGGAAAATGAGAAGTTTATCTCCAACAATACAGTGAGTCCCAGACTGATTGAGACACCCAACTCCCTGTCTCAAAATAAATAAATAAATAAATAAATAAATAAATAAATAAATAAATAAAAATAAAAAATAAAAGTTCTAGGATCTTAACACTCACACAGAGGCTGGCAGACAGGCTCAGGGTCCTGTTCTATTCAGCCTGAACCCCACTGTCCCTGCCTCCTTCCCTGGTGCCTTTAGCTTCACAGTCCCCTCTGCTTTCTTTGACGGACCCCTTCACTTTCTTGTCCTGACAGCCTACTCTTCCTCTGATACCTGCTCAGGTCATCACCGACTCTCCCCTTGTCCCTCATAGCTCCAGAGTCTGACCACTGATGACTTTGCTTTCCTGTTGAACCAGGAGGTGTTGTTCTATTCCTGGAGTTCTTGCAATTCCAGGTCGGCTCACAGAGCAGACTTCTTCCTGCTGCAAAACTCCACCTGATATGGGGACCCCAGTTAACGGACATAAAAAGTATCAAGATGATAAGAGTAGAGACACAGTTGATTTTACCCAAAAGGCCAAGAAGCAGTGAACTATTGGCTCTCATGTGTGCGTACCTCCTACCCACGAGGTGGCTGATGTTCCAGGCCCCCAGACCTGCTCCTCTCTTGATGAATTCAGCTGCTCCATAACTTCCTTCTGTCTAGCACTCACCCTGCCGGTGATGTTTCTAGTCTGTATTTCCAAGTCATGACTTCTCACTCCAGTCATATGCTCTTACACCTGCAGGTGCCAGTTTGCATCTCTCACTACTATCCCTTCCATCTCTCTGCAATGACCACGTTTAGTTTTTTCTGCCTTGTGAGACAGAATCTTATTTCCTAGCCCAGGGAGCCTTGGAATTCACTATGCAGACCACACTGGCCTTGAACTTGCAGTGATCTTCCTGCTTCTACCTTTTAAGTGATAGAATTATATCAGACACCATCCTGTCTGCCCTTTCCAATCCCACTTGCTACCTTTCCAGCTCATGTGGCTATTCCCACATACCATTGAGTCATTAAAGCCTTAATCTTGCTTCCTCTTCACCACTCGGGCTTTGTCCCTTTCACTACTCAGATTAGATAATGAGGACCCTTCTTTTACAGATCGTTCTTTGAGTGTCTCATCTGTCTGTCTGTCTCTCACTCTCCCACTTAATCAGATTTTTTTTTCTAGACAGGGTTTCTCTGTATAGCACTGGCTGTCCTGGAACTCAACTTTGTGGACCAGGCTGGCCTCAAACTCAGAAATCTGCCTGCCTCTGCCTCTCAAGTGCTGGGATTAAAGGCGAGTGCCACCACTGCCCCATTAGATTTTTATCCCTACTAGTCATTTTATCCAACAGTTTGTAAGAAGGTTGCCAATATCCTCCATATTGATAAATCTGACAGTGTTCAGCTATCATCTAACCTAACCTATATATAGCATTTGAGACTGTTATCAATCTGTAGTTGATTACAGTCCTTCCTCAAATACTTTCCTCACTGACGGCTTGTCTACTATCCTTCATTGGTCATCTGCCTGCCTCATTAGCTGCTCCATTCAACTGACTATACCAGTGGTTTTTAACCTGTAGGTCATGATCCCTTTGGCAGGGTGGAAAGACATTTTCACGGGGGTTGGGGGGGTCACCTAAGGCCATCAGAAAACATGGATATTTACTTTATGACTTGTAACTAGCAAAATTGCAGTTATGAAATAGCAGTGAAACTAATTTTATAGTTGGAGGTCACCACAGCATGAGGAACTGTATTAAAAGGTCACAGCATTAGGAAGGTTGAGAGCTACTGCTGCTCTAAACAGATTCTTCCTCATTCCCAGTCTCCTAAACAAAGATGTGACTCAGAGTTTGATCCTTAGCCTTCTCCACTGCTGAAACCAACTCTCTCACTGATTTCATTCAGTCTCATGATTGTTCAACAAGCTGGATTCTAAATCCAAATGTTTCTCTGAAAACCTCCCTTTATTTCTCCTTGTTTTTATAAATCTACTCTTCCTGTTTCTGAGGCCAAACCGAGGTTTTTTTTTTTTTTTTTTTTTTTTTTTTTTTTTTTTTTTTTTTTTTT
>NW_022196897.1:91154190-91184094 GCF_008632895.1 Mastomys coucha
ATCAACCAGGCTTCCTTCGTAGAAAATCCTTTAAGATACAGCCTAACAGGGTGACACAGACTTGAAATTCTAGCACTTGGGAGATGATGACAAGAGGATCAGGAGTTGGAGACTAGCCTGGGCTACATGGCTAAACCTTCTCTGAAAAATCAAAATAGCTCACTCTCAGGCCACTTCTGCCATGGAAGCAGATCAATGCCTTGCTCTGTCATCACTGGAGAAGCTCCATCCCAAAGCAGATGGGAGTAAACAGTGGTGACCCACAGTCAGACAGTATGCAGTGAGAGACTTTGGAACACTCAGCTCTAACATTCTCCCTGCTGAGCTCAGGGAATCCCTCTGAAGAGGAGGCTGAAAGAATGTAAGATTCAGAGAGGATGGAGAGCTCCAAGAAAACAAGGCTTTCTAAATCAACATGATCAAAGCTCAGATGAACCCAGAGACTGGGGCAGCATGCACAGGGCCTGCACAGGTCTGTAACAAGTCCTTTTCATATATATTATAGCCCAAGACAGGGTTTCTCTGTCTAACAGCACTGGCTTTTCTGGAACTCACTTGGTAGACTAAACTGACCTCTGACATCAGAGATCCGACGGCCTCTGCTTCCCAAGTGCTGGAATTAAGGGTGTGTGCCACCACACCCAGCTTTGAAAGATATCTATTTTCAATAAAAGGAAAAAAAATCAAAGCAAGAACTGGCAATATGGTTCCACACACTGCTCTGACAGAGGATTCAAGTTCAATTCCTAAGCACCCACATCTGGCAGCTCACAACTGCCTGTAAGTCCAGCTCCAAGGGATTCAACATTTCTAGGATAGACAAGGGATAGACAAGCATCAATTCCAGGGTGGACGTGAAGATCACGGACAGCCTCAGCACTCTATGTTCCCATGAGCTGAAATCTGGAAAGATCCATGGCCCAGAAAAAGATGCAATGGCCCAAGAGGAATCTATACCTCTGGACAGTCACATGAGCACTTCCATCCTAAACAGAAACATCAGGTAAGAGATGACCTTTACCCCACTGAAGTCCCACCTGCAGCCATCTGTCATGGACCCCAGCCCTATCATAACTAAAACAAGCACCCCAGGACAGACTCTGAAGCCGACAGGCTCTTTGAGGACTTGAAAGATTTTGAATTCTGGCCTACTTCCAAAATTGGTAACTCCAAACAATCAAGAGCACTGTAAAGTCAGGGGCAACAGCTATTTCCATGATTGATGTCTCTATGACATCCGTTCCCCAGCTGCTGAACAACCTTGCAGCAATACAACAAAGGAAATGTGTGGGTGCCTATTATCATTCGATATGACAGGGAATAGAACCTCCAAAGGCAAGGGCTTAGGTTTTAGAACGACCTTTACTGAGTTTATGTACTAGCTGAGTTACCTTGGTCAAGTTGTTTAAACTGAGATATTGTATTTATTTCCTGTCAAATGGAGATAGGGAAGAAAAATAAAACTCACTTTAAAAGGCTATAAGAATTTTTTAAGTACGCTGATTTTGAAAATATATGGAATAAAAAAATATATATCGAGTTTACTGGTGTTTTGCCTGCACGTATATAAGTGTGAGGGTATTGGGCCCTTTGGAACTGGAGTTACAAACAATTGTGAGCTACTATATGGGTGCTCGGAAGTGAACCCAGGTCCTCTGGAAGAGCAGCCAGTTCTCTTAGCCACTGAACCAACTCTCTAGCTCCTGAATGAATTATAGAACAAATATTAATGAACACAAAATAGCTTTCCATGAATATTTGAAGGAAATACAGGATCAGTTAAATCCAACCTAACAAAATTCCCTGGAAAGAACTAGTTTTGGGGTAGGTGGGAGTGGAGGGTGGGAGATAGGTGGTAAGGGAGGTCCTTTCATAAGTAACTCAGCTTCCTGAATGCTGGGATTACATGTGTGTGCTACCATCCCTGAATTCAAAGGTTTTTGCTTTTGGTTTTGGTTTAGAGACAGGATCCTACTAAGCCTAAGCTAGGCTCTAACTCACTATGCAGTCAGAGATCCTGATCCTCCTGCCTCTGCTCCCCAAGTGTTAGGATGACAGGCATAGACCACCATGCCCTTATAGGATATTTGGGATTTTTTTCTTTTACATTTTTCATTTTATTATCTGAAATATGAAGGTCTAAGGATAACTTGTTGAAGTCAAGTTAAAAAGAAAAAAAGGCTTAGCTGGGTATGCTGCACACTTTTAATCGCAATCAGATTTCTGAGTTTGAGAGTAACTGGCCTACAGAAAGGTAGGTCCAGGACAGCCAGGTCTACCCAGAGAAACCCTGTCTTGAAAAATCAAAAACCTTGTCTTGAAAAACGGAAAAGGAAAAAAACAAACAACAACAAAAAAGGATGGTGGTGGTGGTTGGGGGTGGGGTCCTGAATTTTTAAAGCTCTTCTATACACAAGAACTGGTAGTAACGGTTCTTTCCATTCAAAAAGAATCATGTGATGGCATGACAGGATGGTAAGAGAAAAATTTCCAAAATAGTTTTGGATCTTTACAATTCTGAACTATATAACTCTAGAAGCGTATTTTAAAACAACAGTATTAAAGATGGTGCAACATATTAACCAATAGGTGAGATGAAATATGCCCGACGTGACTCTGATACAAGTAGAATTTGGGAAGTCACTACCTCCCAGTTTTCCAGGAAGGCTCTGCTACCAGCCAGACCTGTGGCCGCCCCCAGCACTCTCCACGACTCTGTTCACTTACTTGCAAGGCAGCCTGGACTATGGTTGGACAACTCTTGAGTGTTAGTACAGTGTTTGTGCGGGTCTGTACAATAGCCAGCAAGCGGTGTTCAGCAGCACATTAGTGTGTAGGTGGAAGAGCTCTGACCCGCAGCATAACTGCCCTCAGTGAGGAGGGTGACTGACGGGTGGATGGCTCACTTCTGGTGGGCTGCTCTTGGATTTGGCTGGTGATCTGTTTCTGGAGATTTTGTCTGGACTGATTGTCGCTGGGATGAGGAGCTGATGTTGGTTTCATCCACATATTTTTGCTTGACCTGCCAATATGTCTGTGGCTCTGGTTGTCAGGAAGGAGCCCTTATTTAATCAGCATTAAGTCTGTCTCTTCCCTGATTGTTATTACCTAATGCAAATTAAGCTTTCTTATTGCCTAACAACACAGCTCTGGGCAGGAAAAGAGGAGCAAACTTAAGTAAGCCATAACATTGGCTTATCATTAGCACCAAAGTAGGGTTTCCTGGTAAATAGATGCATCCATTTTCCAACCCAAATGTACAACAGGAACCACAAAGAGAAGAAATTGCTTCAAGCTACTTGAGCAGGAAGTGTTCATTTTTCAGTTGGCTCCATGCTTTGGAACCCAATCCTTTCAACTGAGAGACTATCATTGGCTTTCTCTCCCCACCTCTGTTACCTATTATTCTCATTTGAATGGTCTGTAACTGTCAAGTAAAGGTTGTTATCAGTATTGCATCTGGTCCAGATGGATTAGAGGGGGATGATGTTTGTGGCTCTCTGTAATCCCTCCATCAGCTCCAGGATTGCCAGTTTCTCCAGGGAATGTGGCAAAGCTGCAGAAAATCCCCCAAGACAAGATGTTTCAGGCTTCTCTCTGGTTTGGCTGGCAGACACACACACACACACACACACACACACACACACACACACACACACACAAAAGTAATGCAGGCAAGAAAAATGAGGAGAAAGTTTCTCTGGTCTGCAAATGAGAGGCAGCTGCAGAGTGAGTGCCCTGTTCCTCCTGAGGGTGGCTGCAGCCTGGTCAGTCTCAGAGGAATGAGCACTTCCATGCATGTGTTCTGTTTCCAAGATAACTCAAAGCCACCTGCTTCAAGCAGCCTCATATGGAGTCAGATATGTGTACTGATGTGGCCTCCAGACTAGTTCTGTTTCCAAGTCTAAAAATAGACTTGACAGAGGCTTTGAACAAATCTATATTCTTTGGGCTTGAGCTCCTCTAGATTGAATGGCATTTGCCATTCGCTTTCATCATGGAATTGAGGGGAAATGGCTACAGTGGAGTTTGTAAAATAAAATAAAATAAATTTTTGAGTCATCTGTAAGAGCAAGAACAATAAAGCATGAAGTAGCCAGTCTTTACTCTTTTAAGCAGTAATTTACATTTATTGAAATTCATAGTGTACACACAGGCTGTGGGAAGACAGCAAAGTCAGACAGAGCACTGCTGAGCATTACAGAAGAAACACAAAGTGAGAAAACAAAATGCCAGCTGAAAAATTTCTATTCTTTGCACTGAAAAGAGATTAGCATCACAAGCAATATTGTAGGCAAAGTTTTAATATTTTTCTTTTTTGTTTTTTCCTACTCTAGAGCATTTTTGGTATTATACACAACTTTCTTGGTATTGTGTTTTATTCATTAGAAATTGCTTACAATTAAACAAAAAAAATCTCTCTTTTAAAAAAAATCACAAGTAGAGTATTTTAAAAGAATTTAGAGATGGTTAAGATGTTTGATCTAAAAATAATACATTTCATCTACCAGAAAATCTGGTGGGAGAAATCAATAAACACAGCCTGGCACTTTCTCGGGAGCACCTAGGCCCTAAAATGGCCACAGTCAGCATCGGAAGTGATAGAAATGAAAAGCCATGCCCTAACCTGCTGCTACTCCAAAGACCCAGGCATCCACAGATGATGAAGCCAAATTTGTAATGACCTGTCTCTATTTGTTTATTTTGAGGCAGGGCCTCACTGTGCAGCCCTGACTGTTCTGGAACCATAGACATCTACCTTCCTCTGCTTTCCCAGGGATTAAAAGCATGTACCACCGTCCTTGGCAACATATCTGTTTTTAGAAATAATTTCTGAATATAAACCATGGATACTTGGGAAATACACACATTCACACAAGAGACAGAGAGACAGAAAGGAACAGACACAGAAAGAGAGACTGTCTGCCTCCTGGCACCCTTTGCTTCATTTTGAATGAAAAAGCATCGTATCACCTATATTGTACACACACACACACACACACACAAAAGGAGACCCTTAGCAAGGTTGTTGGTTGTTTTCCTTCTACGTTTGGTGTCTCTGAACTCTGCACATATTTGTTTCAACAGATCTGCTTTATATTACGTATCAGAATGGAGTCAGTGAGTCCTCATTCAAATATGTAGGAAAGCCAGATAGGCTTTTAATCATTTAAGTGTTGTTTTTGATTTCTGTGTTTTTCCTGTATCTGCCCCAACAGCAAGAAGGAAGAGATGGAAGAGAACCAATGAGATGTGATCTTACTGTGACTCAATAACAAAGGTCTGTTAGAATTTTCTTTTTTCTCCTCTGCCTAAAAACTGTTGGAAAAGTAAGAGCCCTCACATTTGAGCCCTCTCTAGGCAATGCATGGCTTCACTGTATGAGCTGAGCAGTCACCATCAATTACATGATTTTCCTCAGCAAGAGACTCTTACACCCAAATTTTCAAACTATGAACTATTGCAGGGGTGATGGCGCCTGGTATTTAAAAGGCCCCTGGGAAGGCCTAGTCAAAATATTTCGGCTCCTCTCAGAGACTGCGATACAAAAGAAAAGAAGGACGCAGGGAGAGACTGTGAATCCAAAGGGAAACTTTTCCTTCCGAAGAAAAGGCCAGACCGCTGGGTCTTCCTCTTCTCCCAGAGCAGGCTGGATCACACACCTTGCCTGGGAACATTCATCCCCAACAAGAAGCCCGAATTAGGTTTGCATCCATTTCTGAACGCCTGTGGTTAATAGAAAGCCTTCATCATCCCGCCCTAAGTGGGTGTGTTTAATTGTCCATGCATGCTCCCGGAGGCACAGCACCGGTGTTGTAAATAGATGGGTGAGTAATGGGCACAGAGTTTTTCCACAAAGCGGAGCTACTGGCTCAGAGTGAGAGGACTCTGGTTTGAAAATGTGGTCCGGGCTATGGCGATACCAGGATGGAGTTGAGATAAGAGAAACCAGGGTAAGAGAGTGACCTAATTCCCTCCCTTGATTTGCTGTTTGCATCCGAACCTGGTACAATTCCCTGGTAAGCAGCCCCGCACCAGGGGGCAGGGGACACCTTCCAGGCAGTCCAATAGCTTCCTGAGCCACGTGTCTTTCAGGCTCACATGCTCGCGAGAAGGCTCCCCAAATAGGCCAGACTGAGCAAGGACTTGGCCCAGAGCCTTGGGACTAAACAGTTGAATCCCCCAAACTTCATCCAAAAAGCCGGACTAGAAGTGCCACCGAGCCTCAGTGGCTCCCAGCAGAGGTAGTGCGGGACCCTCCGACAGTTCCGCCTCACAGCCACCATGGCTAAGCCCGGGCCATCCTAGACAGATGAGCACCTTCAGCCTGTGCGGAGAGCAATACTCACCGTTCCAGTTAGAACAAGTTTTAAGGGAGGGTTGGGCTGGGAAGCCGCGGGCAGGGGGTCACGTGCGCCCCCGTCACTGCAGTTCCCTTCGCCTCTCCGGTTCGAGTTATGCCATCAAGCTAATATATTGTGACTGCTCTTCTCTCCTGTGACAAAGGCTTGCAGCTGCCTCCAAATCAATAGACGTCAAAGAAATATGAAAACAGTCGTGATGACACAAAACTTAAATCCTGCTTCAGTCTACAGGACCAGAGCTGCGCTTCTGTTCTCCAGGCCGCCGATTAATTTATCCCAAAGTTTAGTCAAATTTTTATTCCGCTACCTTTTTCCCAGCAGATCGCGCTACATCTGTCGGGTTTGTAATGTAATTTGTAATTACTGCCCTTCATGTGGTCCGGTGCCTTGAACCATCTTTAATTAAAAGCATAATTAAGGGAAGATCTAAAGAAAGACAATTACCAGATGGTCTTTTTTTTTTTTTAAGAGGCAGTAGTTGCTCAGAGAGGGGCTTAGGGTCTGTCCCCCTCAACCCAGTGCTTGGAGAGGGGGCGGCGGCCGGCTCCGCGCCTGCGCGCTGCAGAGGCCTGTCTGGGCCGGTGCGCACTGACCCCCTCCTGGCTCCCTGGCCGAGCTTTAAGAGTTCCAAGAGGCCGCGCGCTCAAAGGTGAGCGCTAGCGTCACGCACTGCCTAGAAACTGACTTTTTTCTTTTCTGGTGGTCTCAGGGTTTGGAGTGGCCGCGGGGAGCCTGGAACCAGATCAAGACAGAGACAACTTCCAAATTCGAGAAGCCCCCACCCCCACTCCCAGAGTGAGGGCCACCCCGCTGAGCGAGACCCTGGGAGTTCTGGAACAGAAAGGAAAGGATTGGTGGTGGAAGGAAGGATGGGAGAAAAGGGGACTGATTCACCACAGGGCTCCGGCTTAAGTCCACCCCTGGATTCGGCCCAACTAGGTGGGAGCTGAAGGAGCGTTCCCACGAGGGCTCCCAAGGACAAAGAAGCCGACCAGACCTCATCTTCGCCGCACCCTCGACGGGCAGAGCGGCCCAGGATAGCGATTCTCTCCGCTCCCTGGTGTCCATGGGTCCCTTGGAGTTTCCAGACCAAGGGTTGGGGGAGGTTAAACCCGTCTCGGTTCCTGTTTCACCCCATCATCACACCCCACACACACACACACACACACGCATAAATAATGCAGACGGGAGCCAAGATTTCTGTATCTGCACCGCGTTGCCCGGGCGGCTGGCGCAAGGATTCCAAAGACAGAGAATGGAAATTAAACTGTTGTTGTATGAAGGGGATGTCATTATGTGACTGCTCATATTCAAAGTCAGGCAGCAGCGAATTGTAATCATTTCAATTATCTTCAATATATTTTCTTAGGATACAAGTTGTCAAAGATTTTTTTTTCCTAAGGAAGTACATTCTCGCGGTTCCGCGGGTCCATTTTCCAGACGGTTTGTTATTCTTGCTGCATGATTTGGTTTCAGCTTTTATTCCCCAGCTTCAGAGTCTCTTACAGAGATTTCTCTGGATGGGAAGAGCCACGTCGGCCCTTGTGGCTTCTCTGGCTGTGCCGGCGAAGTCCACGGGTGGAAAATCGGCCTCCGTGTACCTGGCGCGTGCATTTTGGTTGCTTTCAGGTTTAATTAACTTTGAACAACAAATATGCTTCGAGTTCTGGATCTGGTGACGCCTTGGGAAAGGGAGGGGGTTGTATTGTACTTTGTGTCCTTCCCAGCCCGGAGCGGGAGCTGAGGGTGAGGGCTGGCAGTGCTTGCCTGCGCCCCCCGAGGCCAACCAAGCAGAAAAGCACGTGCTGGACTGCCGGGATCCAGGCTCTCTGAGAGTCCAGGGAAAGCCGGGAAGAGCCGAATCTGTGCAGCCCTCTCTCTCTCCTCAGCCAGATGCTTGCTCCTCTTGCCCCCTTCGTTGGACAGTGGCACCTGGGATGTGGTATCCTAGTGGGGAACGAAGGAGACCTGGAAAAGCGCTCTGCAATCCGGGTCCGGGCAGAGAGTAACTAACGGGCCGCCTCCTCAGACCCTGGTCCAATCTCACGGATTAAGATTAATCCCGATCTTTACACTAATATCTCCTCTTTGGTTTTTATTATACTCATTTGGGAGGAAATGAGCTATTGCCAGGCAAATAGCACCCCGCACCTCACTTCTCATAGCTGCGCAGGGCCGGGGCCTGAACAACCCCGCGGGCAATTCCCGAGCTGCCGATATTATATTTGTGAAATGTCCTTTTGTTGAGGCTTTTAACACCTTATAACGAATCATTTGTTCCTTTCTCTTTAATTTTGATAGACAATTAGCCATCAGAGATACACCAGTTGACTGTAACCGAGCATTAAACTCGCCTTTATGCAACGCTAATTTAGCATAACTGCTTTGTTTAACGTTGCTATATAAGAACCAGGTTTTGTAGTATTTTTTTTTTAAAAAAGGTGTAATTTTATGTGGGGCTTCATTTCTTTTGGCCTTGTACGCAGCAAGCTCTTTCGTCTTTGTGAGGCATTCTGCTGGGGCCCAATGCCATTTCCCGGTGCCTAGCACCTGCAGGCCAAGGGGGGGGGAGGGGGGAAAAGGGAATTAGCATTGATATAGATTTAGTTGAAATGTAATCTCTTAAATCTGTCCAAGATTCAGAGAGATAATTACACTTTCACTGCATTGCCAGGGGTCAGCGTCTCTGAGGACCCGAAGAGTTGATTTACTAACAATAGTGTTACATTAAAAAAAAAATGGCGTTTGAGATTATAATGTTAATGGCTGTGGTCGCTGGGGAATGCTGCTGCTTCCAACTAATTCCACATAACTTCTTTTTCCTCCTTCCTTTTTTCCTGGGCTTCATCTTTGTAAGGAACTGGAGCCCTTCTATGTTTAATTTGCTGCAGGCGCTAGAAGGTTAAGACTAGCTCTGGGGCTTGGTCATGACACAGTTGTTCCAGTAGTGTTTGCTTTGTGACCTCTATAGTAAGGCTGCCTTGTCAGCAACGGGGACCAGAGTGAAGGAGAGTGCTAGGACCACCTCTCATCATGGTGAGCAGAGGGCACCCAGGCAGAAGACAGTACTGGCTGGACTTGCATGACTTTCAGCTCTCTCTGGCCTTGAATCTCTGGCCAGTCTTGCAGCCTGGAGAAACATGCCAACAGGCTGGATCTCTCTCTTCCTTGGTCCTGGAGCTCTTCAGTCAAACCAAGACCAGGCCCTGATCTTAGCCCTTCTCTACAGCTCTGGCTGATTTCTGCATAGCCATCTCAAACCTAGGGAGTTCCTTTTCCCACAAGAGTTTTCATCCTAGCTGATTTAGGCAGGGGACAAGGACCTGAGTTCAGTGAAACATTGCAAAGTCCTGATTCCAGTCTGGGATGAAGATGAGCTTTCAAACCAAGAAGGCAACCTTCGTAGTAGAGATTATTATGGAATTTACATTAGCCCTATACATGTCAAACTTCAGGTACAGAGGTCTCCGCCCCAGAAATCCTGCGGTTGCCTCTAAGAGTCTTGAGAGTTTACTGTGAAGTTTTGCACTACAAGAGTATCACTTACCAGTGTGCGGAGGCCACTAGTTGCCCACCAAAGTGCAAGCAGGCTTCCCTCTCATCATTCTCAAGTGGACCAATAGCCATTGAAACTGTGTCCAAAATGCCCTGGCTAAACAGCACTCTCAGATTTTCTTGGGCAAAGAACACAACTGGTTTGGTGGCCTCCTCCAGTGATAGATGGCTGAGGATCCAAATCCAAGGAGTGTCCAGCTGCCTAGGTCTTTCCCCAGGGCTATGGCCAATGCTAATATCACCCCCCCACACACACACACACCAGGACACACACACACACACACACACACACAGACAGAGAGAGATAGAGAAAGAGAGAGACAGAGGGACAGAGACAGAGACAGAGGGACAGAAATAGACACAGAAAGAGACAGAGAAAAGAGCTTGTGTGTTTGGGTAGTGAAAGGGAAACACTTATTTTCCTACCTCCAACTCCACACTTGAAGACAAGGGGACACCAGGGTTCATTGTGCCAGAACTGGACAGAAGGCCTCGCCCAGGCAATCTTTCCACACAGAAGCTTTGCCTCTTTGGGTACAGTGCTGGGTCTATGGGAAGGGAGTTGTCTGAGCTAAACCCTGCCCCCAGACCAGCCTCAGAGTCTTGACCCCCCATTGCCCTCCTAGAGTTCCCTATGCCCAGGCCCTTGGAACTCGTTTGGGGGGGGTGTCTCCTGTAATCCCAGTGTGTTTACCCCAGTGTCCTCTTATCTTATATGTAACAGCAATATATATGTTAATTGAAAACTTCTGAATTTAAAAAGGTTGTGACAAGTTATAATTTGTCCTGTCAATGCCTGGAATCCTTATTTATCTCTTTAGCTTGCCTCCTGCTTGCGCCTGTCAGCTAACAGCTTGCCTAACTCGTTGACTTCCTCACTCATGGCACGGAAACGACAAATGTGCTGTTTTATCCGTACAATTTATTTCATTATTGTTGCCAGCACGAAGCATCACAATCAATCATAAGGAAGTCCAGTTGGCAGGTGTCAATCTTGGTGTGTTTTTGTATGTCTCGGTCTATATTTAATCCAATTATAAGGGTCACGGAGTAAGTGCCAGCCCTCTTGTTAGAACTCACATCTTATTTAAGATTTAAAGTAAAAAAGTCAACTCGATCACATAGCCCTTTGAGGGGAAAGGGAGGGGGTACACTTGAAGCACCCCAACCCCATTCTTCTCACCTCCTGTTTAAATTATTAAGCCATCCTTTTTTTTTTATTAAAGAGTTGCAAGGGATTCAACTTTTATGAGAATTTGTGTGCAAATGAAGGCTCTCCTTATTTTGCTAAAGTAGACACAGCCTTAATGATGAGAGATCTTTCCGCTCATTGCCCATTCAAATACAATTGTAGATCGAAGCCAGCCTTGTCAGGTTGAGAAAAAGTGAATTTCTAACATCCAGGACGCGCCTGTCTACTTCCAGAGAATTGCATCCAATCACCCCCAGGGAATTCAGCTAATGTCTCCATCTCCACCCAGACAAGGGAGAGAAAGAAATCAAATGTGGTATGGCAAGCTGACTTTATATGAGAATGTTTAAGAGGAAAAAAGACGGTGGAATGTTCTTGAACTGATGGCAGTAGAGGTTTTCTTGGTGAGGAAAGCAAACTGGAAGCATTAAGGATTTTCTAAAAGGTTCAGCAGAACTTCTTATTTCGAGGCAGAACAGCCCGCACCAAGGCAGCTAAGTGAGGCATCTCTTTGTATGCGAGCTTGAAAATAATTGAGTAGCACAGAAATCTCAAAATCATATATAATCGAGCCATCATGCGGCCCTTTAGACCAGGGTAAAGAAGTGGCAAATATTATCTTTGCATAAATATCTCCGAGTTTGATGCTTGAATTCACAAAATATTCCTCCCATTTTGATTTAAAAAAAAAAAAACCTGTTAGAACAAGTTTGCTGTTTAAAGGGGAAGTTGTGAAGGGCAGGGAGAGAGGAAGGAGTAAGAGACCAAGCAGTGCCCAGTTAATTTGATTGCTTAAGTGACCTCGGCTTTGACTACTTTGTATAGATATCTGAAATGACCTGCAAGGCGACACAGAATTTTTTTCAATCATCTGTGGACATTTCTCTGCCTTTTTACTTTTTGTGCTGGAAGACCTTTATGAAACCCACCCAGTCTTACAGGAATTAGCACCCACCCTGGAATGCTAGTCTTTAAAGATAGAACTTAGCAGGGTGAATGAATTTATGTAAAGATATATTTTCAGCGAAAAGACCAAAGCCATCCTGTAGTCTAGATCCAGTAGGCGGGGGTTCCCCCAATCCCGAAAATGCTTTATTTTCATAAAGTAGTTAAAGAGCCAGATGCACAGGGAGGGGTGGGAGAGCCAGATGTTCCTTGAACAAGAGGTCTTAGCTATAGTTCAAGACTATGCAGTATCCTCTCTCTCCCTCCCTCTCTCCTTCCTCACCTCTCTGTGTCTCACCCCCTCCATCTATCTTTCACCCTCCATCCCTCGTGCCCCACCCCTCACCCGACCCTACTTTCCACCTCCCTTCAACTAGTTGGAAAGGATGCTCCAGGATCCCAGGGAGGAATGGAACCTCCACAGACTTTCTGGCAACCAAAGCTGCATCCGAGAAACAGAACTTGTGATTGCCCCCAAGTGTAGGAGAATGCAGTCTAGGCTAGCCTGGGACAAGGGGAAACCTGGAAGAAAAGTTTCTTTCACCCACCTACAGCCTGCCTCGAGTAGCACTCTCTTGAGGCTAGCTACAAGTTCTCTACCATGCCTCCAAGCAATCTTCAATGCCCCTAGACCAGGTGCAGTGTGGCCTGGAGACCTTGAGAGTCCTAGAAGAACAAGGCCATAACTCCAAGGCTAGGCACACCTTGGAGGCAAGTCTCAGGCACTAAAGGGAGAATCCAGCACCACCGTTCTCCCCCAGTACTGAGACTTCTGGTAGGGTCTCCAGAGTTTTGTAAGGTTGGTGACTACCGGGAGAACCTGACTCAGGCCAGGTGGTGACCCCAACGCCCGCTCCCTCTCTCCCCGCTTTCAGTGTGTGCCAGGGGCAAATAGAGAGCTGCTTTAGCGTTGGCCTGGAGTTCGGGAAGGCCAAGGTCTGGCCTCGCTTCCACCACTACCCGCGCTCTCCCCCGGCCCTAACGAGCCCTTTATTGACAGACAGATTGATAAGCTGGCGAGCGCTGTGGCGTTTCCAGCTTCGCTCTTGAGCACCCTGCTGGGTTGCAGGGATCCGCACAAGCTTAATGGTTCCAAACAAGCTCCAGCAGCCCTCGCTGCAGCCTCCGGTCGGAACAAGGGGTGGGTGAAAAGCCCGGGACAGACACCGAGAAGCTGGAAAGCCTATCCGAGGCCCAGAGCCCACTAGTCACCCATCCCCCAAGGCAGACGGCGGAAAAGATGGGACCGCAAGACCTTTGAGGACGTGACGGGAGGAAGTTCTGGCTGGAAGGTAGGGGCTTACCGAAAAACTAAGTCTTAGGAGGTTGCAGCAGGGAGGGGCGGGGGGTGGTGGTGAAGAAAGCTGAGCAAGGGCTTCAACGCCACTTCCCAAACGATCAGGATTCGCGGGACGACTGGACCGCTCTAGAATCCAGATCACGCTACAGTGGGTCGAGGGGAGTAGATGTTGGAATGGAGAGAGGAAGAAGAGAAGGCTTTTGTAAATAAAAATGTCTCCATTGGGATTTATCCAACGCGTTCCCTTTCTCCTCGTCCCCATAACCAGATCTCCAGGCGCGATGCACTCAGCAAGGTGCTAGAAGAGGAGAAAAGGTCTGGCTGAAAGTTGGCAAATCTGAAGGAGCCGGCCAGCGGGCTGCTGAAGCCGATCTGGGCTTCTTGCAAACTTCCACGCCGGTCCAGGTGTGTCGGGGGCGGAGCGAGAACCTGGAGAACCTGACCCCAGCGCCATTTGCTCCAGACTCTCTCCCTTCACCGCCCTCATCCGGCCAAGGAGTGCAGGCTCTAGCCCTCGAACCTTCCCCGCATCCAAGTGCTCCTCTCCTGGTCTCCACACATGTACACCCTGGTCCATCCTGGCTGTCACCCAGAAGTTGCCTGAAGGCAACCACGCCCATTCATTCCCTTCGTTGCCCACCGTCTCCACAGGAGTCTCCCGCCCTTCCAGGACCTCAGCCATTCCCTAACTCCAGACCCAAAGCAAACAGAAGAGGGAGGAGAATGAAAGTTGAGAAGCCCTCGAGGGCGAAAGGGCAGGGATGTCGACGCGGGTGGAGGTATCTATTCCAAGATAGACAGGCTTGGCAAATCTAAGCCGTCTTCCGTTCCACAGACGAGGGTGTGAAGACCACGGGTCAGTATCTGGCGACCTTGCCCCAATTTCTTCATTCATCAGCACGAGGAAGGGGAATCTTAACCTCCCCATCTTCCATGTCCCCACTCTTGCCCCTCTAGGCCACAAAGTCAACAGTTAGCCCTCAAGTCAAAGATAAATACCATCATCTACATTTTCTACATGAATGGAGCTTTTCAGTTCCACAGGCGAGGGAAGCCCGGGCACTCTGGCTTTGGGGCTTCCCTCAGGAAAACGCCAACAGGCCTAGATTTGGCCCAGTTTGGGGAAGGAGTTTGCTCATTGGCTGCTGGAGCCACCTTCTGTGCCCAACTTGTGACTTGTGGAAGCAAGGGCCAGGTAGGGTTATCCATTGGGTCACCTCCTGAAAAGAACTTTCCAGAGGTTCCCTTTCGACTCCTCGTGGTCTTCGTTCTTCTGATGAAGTGACTCCCTAGAGAAGCTAGGGGCATGCTAGGGATGATAACTGGCTAGTCTAAGAGCAAGGACCGTGGGATCCGCCTGCTGGATGGCCCCTGAACTCCGCAGGACCTGTTTACTTGGAAGTAGGGGGAGGGGGGCTTAAGCCGAGCCTCAAAGAGGACAATACCAGCCAGAGGCAGGCTGGGCGTGTGCAGTTACGGGCCAGACCCCGGAAGACTCTTAGGATGGAGCGAGTCAGACTCTGGCCGAAGAGAGGGAGTCTCCCGCCGGGCCGGAGAGCTAATCTGCGGAGCTGAACCCAACTCTAGCCGCCGTGACGTCACACGCGCCCGGCAACCAATGAGGGCAGCGCTGGCGTGGATATTAAGGAAAGTTAGCGCCTGCCGGAGCACCCTCTTTTCTTATCGTTGACATTTAAACTCTGGGGCAGGTCCTCGCGTAGAACCCGGCTGTCAGATCTGCTTCTTCCCCCCGAGAAGCGGCTTTGAGAAGTGTGGGAACCAGCGCCACCAGGCTCACCTGCCACCCCGCCCTCGTCTCGCAGGTAACCGCTCTGGCTCTAGCCAGAACTCACCCCGCTAGTAGCGGCGCCCGTCTCGGACGTCCGCAACCTGTGTCTTCAGGTCGTAGAAAGCCTCCCCGAGTGGCCCTAGCCTTGATGTTTTTCTTTCTTTCTTTCTTTCTTTTTAATAAGGAGGCTTACAAAGATGGGAGAGGAGTTGCTACGGGTGGGACGGGAGGAGGGAATGTCTTTGAGAAGCATGCTTCTTTGTAAAAGTAACAAAATGTTCTGGCCTCAAGAGTGGACTTCCTGTCTGGCCCTGAGCTGGGGGTGAAGTGGGGGGTGGGAAGGGGTGGTTGTGGCCGCAGTCTAAAGAAATAGCTGAGATCCTAAGAAAAGCAGGCGGCGGGCATGCAGTTTGCAACACGCCTTCCCCGATGCAATTAGCGACATTCATGCTTAGAGAAGCCACCAAGTCTCGCGCCGAATTCATGGAAGCACCCTGCGGAAGGTTGGGCGACTTGCGACAAAAGTTTCCCCGAGGTTGTGTAGATGTGCGTTCCAAATCGAAGTCAAAGTCTTGGGGTTCGTCTCCCCCGAAAGGAACACAGGACGAAAGAATGCGGCCCTCCAGAGCTGGGCAGCGCGCGGAGGCCCCAGCGTGTGATTTGAGCTTCCCTTCGGAAGACCTAATAATTAGCGATTCTCACTGAGCTAGAACGCGGGCTCGGGTTACCGGGAATGGGTTACTACCAGCGGCGGAGCTCTGTGCTTCGGCGGGAAGAGTGTGGGCTCCAGGGGAACCCGGCTGCTGAGTGCCCTGGAGAGAGATACCCATGTTCCCGCTCCAGGAAGGCCAGAACTTGGCCGAAGTGGGTCAGGAAAGCGATTACCCCAAACTTAAACTAAATGGTGTTTCCGCCAGGTTGGAAAATCGCTCAGCCAAGCCCTAAGCTTACTAGGAGACGCTCAGGTTGCCCGAGCCGGGGCACCGGAGCAACCCACCGGAAATCTGAGGCCATATAGTAGGCCTGGCCTGGATTCGCCCACTCCCACGCGTGCTCCTGTCGCCCCCTCTCTAGACCCGCTGGAGGCACTTGTACAGCTCGTTTGGATCTCAAGCACCTGTGACAGGTGCCCAGGAGTCTAACTCTGAGCAGAGTCCCCTCTGCGCGCCTCACATAGGAACGAGGCCACAGTCAAAGTGGCCACCGGGCTGCGCACCTTACCTGAACGGGGGGTCCTCTCCTCCGTGGGTTCCTTATTCCAGAGCTGAGCGGTGAGCAGTTGGCCCGCTTCGCAGTAGGAAGTGGACCTTCTCCTCCAGTCATAAATCAAACCCAGCCATCCTCGGGCCTCCTCCCTCATTAGAGATGTTTATTGGAGATTGTGTTTATTCGGCTGTCACGGCGAGAAAACGCGGTGACATAATTACCTCTGACCAGAGTCCTCGCCCTGCGCCCAGGGCGAGTTAGGGACCTCCTCTGCTGCGGTCTTACTCTGCTGCCCTCCTTGATCAGAGGGCAAATCGGATTGGCGTATCTACTTTTTTATCCCCTCAGACTTCATATCATTTGAATTTTTTTGGAAAACTTAGTATTCAAATTTCTTCAGTGCCCAGGAGTTTATTTATTGTAGACTTCGAAAGGAAAACCAAAGAGAATCCAGCTTCTCGGGGAGAGAAGGAGAGAGAAGTAAGGGAGAGAGGAGGAGAGGAAGAAAGGGAGAAAGAGAGAGAGGGGCGGGGAGAGAGACTGGGTATCCTGCATGAGAACTTTCTAGTGCACTGACAGAGACGCCTGGGCCAGACCCCACTCCTGCCAGACCTAGAAGGATGCGCGCCAGTATTCGTGGTATTGTTTGTTACTTCAATTTTCATTCCTTTTCTTTTGGGGAGGAACCTGACTTCAGGGCCTTGAGCCCAGAGTTCGGACATTCTCCCAGGTGGACCCCGATCTCAGATGAAACAACCAGCCCTTAATCCCTCATTGCTCTGTCCCTGACTTCCAACCTCCATAGGTTTTTCCCTGAGGGGGATCAAGTCACCATCTGTGAGACTGGTTAGGAAATGATGAAAAGCGCCAAATTGTTCTCTAATTGAAAAATACATTGTTTTTTGGAGGAGTGTGCACTGACAAAGTATCTGGGATTCCAGCTTTTGATCCCTCGCTACTGCTGCCTCTGTTCTCCAGTCACTAATAAAAACTCACATGGAGCCCCTCGGTGCCTTGATTAACAGGCAGATTAACTCTTACTGGGGTTGGGAACAGCTTGTCTCAATCAATGTCATTTTAAAAGCCTGTCAGGATGCACTTAGTTCGGTTCGGCTGCTGGAGTGAGCCAGCCCTGACATTTGCTCTCTTTTTCCCAGTCTCAAAATCCTGAGCATCAGGCCTGCATGTTTCTAGCTCCTGGACAAAACAAATTGCAGGAGTCAGTCCCTGGCCTTTCTACCAGACAGCTGTTTAGACATAGTCTATAGAGCAAGGTGACCTTAGCTAGCTTTTTATTTGAGTCTGACCGCTTACCTCTTTAGAGGGAAGGGAAAGGGAACTTTGCTAGACACCCTATTAGTGAACATCCACAATGATGGGACTTCAGAGTGTCCTATGCATTAGAGACTTTGAATCTAGTTCCCATATAGACAACTGTAGGATGGGGAAGAAGGCAGGCTTGAGAGTTAACTCGCCTCCTACGAGAAAGCTCTTTGCTGGGACACCCATCTGGACAATGCCGGTTTTAAGCATTTTAGGGGTGGGCTGGGAGGAAAATGGGGGAGGAGAGGTGCTGCCCAATATGAACAGAAGAGCATCAGACCGGTGAGCGCTCAGATATACTAACCATTTGGCAGGAAGCAAAGAAAGGCAAGGGAACCATGGCTTTTTCCAGCCAAGCTAAAGTCTGGAGGCTCCGCTGGGCGATCATTCGGCTCTCCTCTGCTTCTGTACCGTCTTGGACTTTGGCTAGGCTAGCCGGTGAGCAGGATCCAGCAGGTTCCTGGGGAAAGCGGGGAGAGAAAGCCCCAAGTCAGGGAGGTTTCAAGAACTGGGTGGCTAGGGAGGGAGACTTTCGCTTGCTTTTATGACCCTTTGGTTTGTTTGCCATCCCAGCAATCCATGGAATCCACTCTTCAGGGCCTGCAGAAAGAGACACATTTGGAGCTCTATAAAGTGCTTCGGGTGTTTACTGAGACCTTCCTCCTCCAAAGAAATACATCCTCGCCCTCCCCTGTGTCAGCACTGCACCTTAGCTAGGACCAGTAGAAACGGGAGTTTGGAGGTGTTGGAACACGGAATGGGAAACTGGTTGTTCTCAGGCTGGGAGCTAAAGCACATCCCCGAGAGCTGGGCACTTCTTTGCCTCGCCAGGGGCCGCTCTCGGGACAGAGACCTGATGCGGGGGGCACAGGCTGCCAGGGACTGTTGGGAGTGAGATTCTGAAGGGGCCTCCCACTTTCGCCTCCATACTGATTAGAGAGGTTCTGAACACTGTAGGCCAAACCTCGATGCCCCCAGTGCCACTCCCTCCACACCAACAGCTTTTGGTTATCCGGCCCCTGCTAGAACACTCCCGCCGGAGGAAAAATGTCCTCGCACGGGTCAGAGGGTAGAATGGAGAAAAGAGTAGCAAAGAGTAGTAGTGAGCAAAGTAGTAGCAAAGGCAGCGGGAGGGAGGAGGGGGAGGGGGAGGAGGGGAGGACCTAAAGTGAAGCTTTGCCAGCCTTTCTATCCCTGCACAGGAGGCGAAATGGGCCTCAGACGTGTTGAAAGCCGCAGTTAAAATGGCGACCTGAGCGTTGTCTCAGTTTTACTGACGCCTTGCACCTTGGTTTTAGCCTCCCTCCTTCCAGGTCTCACCCCGACAGCAGGTGCTTGGCAGGAAAGAGGATTCACCAAGGACAGGGCAGTGAGAGAAAGAGAGAGAGAGAGAGAGAGAGAGAGAGAGAGAGAGAGAGAGAGAGAGAGAGAGAGAGAGAGAGAGAGAGAGAGAGAGAGACAGACACAGAGACAGACACAGAGAGACAGAGGGGGAAAGGGGAGGGAGGGAGGGAGAGAGAGAGAGAGAGAAGGGGAGAGAGAAGAGAGAGTGAGAGAGACAGAGAGACAGAGAGATATCCTGGCTCTCACCCCTTTCCTTAAACTTTAGAAACTCTGCCTCTTTCTGTTCCTCAGCTGCCCTCCCCAAATATTGACACACTAGACGCAGCCGAGTCCTTTCTATTTCTTGTTTGTGCAGTTTCCAACAGTCCCACCCGAAGCCCCCATCCCCACCCAATGACGTCAGTGGCATTCACGCCAGGCTCCTATCTTCTTCTGATTTTTTCTTAAAAGTTTTCTCTGAGGTGAGGTGGGGGTTATGAGTGGGAGAAGGGGCTGATTGAATGAGCCAGTGCCCTGGGGGGAAATAGCAACAAGATTATGGCTGCCTCTTTCTTAGGCAAAGCTTAAGAGGGTGCTAATCCACTGGGTTGCTAATTGAGAGGTTGTAAAAATGATATTCGCCGCCTCCAATTGGGACAGTCGCTGGACATCCCACCCCACCCCCTTCATCTTGTTTCTTTAATGCTTGCTTGAGATGTAAAAAGGGAGAAAAGGAGAATGCAGACTTCTCTGATCTGGAACCTGGACTTCAGGCAGGACTTCCTGGGAACCTCTAAAAGTCCCGGTCCTACGAAATCTTTCACTGGAGGCCGCCAACCCAAGCAGTGGCGCCTCCTCCTTAGCCTCTGGCCACTGTTTCTCTCTAGCTCCGATCCAGTGCCCTAGGTCCTCCGGAATGAGTCCAGCTAGTCAGCCACCTTTCCCAAGCTGAGGAGATGAGCGGTTTGTGCTAACCCACCTCTGGCTCGGGTAATGGAAGGCCTCTTCTGTCCCCGGAACTCTGCTAAGACTCCTTGATACTGTATTGCTGGGTCTTAGACAAGGGCTAGACTAGGACGCCCACATCAGGCTCAGAGGCGGCCTGCAGCGTAGATCTGGTTCCAACTCCCATGAGGATTCGTCAGTGCAGCCTGCCAGAGATCAACTGAGTGAGCAGACTACTGCTGGACGCTGACTTTCGGTTCTTTCCCTAAGTCAAAAGAATCAAAGGCTTCGATGGTGGCTTTCGGCCTCCTTGCCTGAGCTTTGCCAACCCCACTTCTCTTGGCTGGGTTCTGAGCGTGTTCCGGATCTCAGGCCTTCTACGTCTCAGCTCCAAGGCCTGCAGGCTGCGTGATAGCTCCGGACAGCGCAGGACAAGGCAGCAGCCTGCTCCCCTGTCACCTAAACTGCAGACTCCAAGGGACGTCTTTGGAGTGTACTGAGGTGTATCCTAATGTCCAGCATTCAACAAATGGACTTCTGGTGTGTGGTCAGAAGGGAAAAGCCATTTACTTACTTTCCTCGCCGTTTTTCTGGCAACAGTTGAAGGGGAATTGCCTCCGTGGACTGAGCTGACCCAAGAGAAGGGAGTCTTGGCGGGGATACATAAGTACCACACACAGATAGCCGGTTCCTCACAACGACACACGTTGACACACCCAGAGAGCCGGCGGGGACACACACTCGCAGAATCTCTCCCAGCATTGGTCAAACCCCACCCCCACCCTCAGACTTCCACTAGTTCCCCTCCCCTCTTGTCTTCCCCTCCTTTCGATGGCTTGGAAAAGCAGCCGCACTTAGTCAACAAATGGCACGTGGGAGAAGTTGGAGAGTGTTTGGTGAGGACTCTTCAGAGCTTTTCACAAGAATCCTCTGTACACAAAGTAAGTGGCGTGTTTACTCGGGCCTCTTCAGACTGGGGCAGTGCGTCCGCTCCGCTGAGCACGGTGGCTTCGGAAAGCAGAAAGGAGAGAAGAAAAGGCCAGGGGTGCGGTAGTGGGGTGGGGAAATGGGCAGGCTCGGGAGGCCTGGGCTGGGGCGACCGCCGGGCCTCGCTGAGTTCTCGGCCTGGAGGCCCTCTTCAGGCCTAGGCATCGTTGTGCCTCCATCGCCGGAGTGGGGGCTGCTGGGATCCAGGGACACTCCCGCCTCTTTTTTCCTGCTCCTAAAGGTCAGGTGGACTAGAGAGCCGCCACGGCTGTACTTTGTGTCCTGGGGCCAAGGCCGGGATGGGCTAGGGGTGGGAGATTATGGTGGACCAGGGCGGAGCGGCAGGCCACTGTACAAGAAAGGACCTCGTAGAGATGGTGGAACTTGCTACCTCCACGGACTGGGAACCCCTGGCCCAGTTTGGGGTTACGGGGACAGCATGACTTCCAGCTCAGAGGCCTCCATTAGACTGATCAAGTTCGCGGCCGCAGCGCTGCTGCCGAAGCGCGTGGAGCCGGAGACCTCGGCGAGCGCCAGAGCCTGGGAGCGGGGGGCCCAGCGCCGGAGAGAGAAGCCGGGACCCACCGTCAGAGCCGAAAACAAGTGTATTCATATTCAAACAAACCGACCAATTGCACCAGGCAGGGAGAGGGAGCATCCAATCGGCTGGCGCGAGGCCCCGGCGCTGCTTTGCATAAAGCAATATTTTGTGTGGGAGCGAGCGGTGCATTTGCATGTTGCGGAGTGATTAGTGGGTTTGAAAAGCGAACCGTGGCTCGGCCTCATTTCCCGCTCTGGTTCAGGCGCAGGAGGAAGTGTTTTGCTGGAGGATGATGACAGAGGTCAGGCTTCGCTAATGGGCCAGTGAGGAGCGGTGGAGGCGAGGCCGGGCGCCGGCACACACACATTAACACACTTGAGCCATCACCAATCAGCATAGGTGTGCTGGCTGCAGCCACTTCCCTCACCCACACTCTTTATCTCTCACTCTCCAGCCGCTGACAGCCCATTTTATTGTCAATCTCTGTCTTCTTCCCAGGGATCTGAGAATTGCTCTCACACACCAACCCAGCAGCGTCCGTGGAGAAAACTCTCACGAGCAACTCCTTTAAAATACCGTCATTTCAAACCGTTGTGGTCTTTAAGCAACAACAGGGGGGAAAAAAACCAAAACAACAAAAACCAAAAAAAAAAAAAAAAAAAAAAAAAAAAAAAAAAAAAAAAAAAAAAAAAAAAAGCCCAACAAAACTCTTGACAGGAGCTTTGACACCGACGAAAGAGAGGATGCCTCTTAAAGGTGAGTCCCGCTTCTTTCTTCTCGATTTCTTTATATTTCAGTATCCTGGCAGGTCTCTCCCTCTCCTTTCCTCCCCTCTCGCCGGTCCCCTCCCCCACTGCTACGCCGGGAGAGTTGGGCCGAAGAAGTTTCCACGCAGGAGCCCAAACTTTCTACTTCCAGCGAAAGCCCGCGTCGGAGGGCGACGGTCTGCGAGCCGCAGCAGCGCGGAGCTCCAGGCAGGCGGCTGGCTCTGCACCAGCGCAAGTGCGGCTGGAGCTCTCGGAGAGCGGCTAGGCTGCTGGGCGCCCCCGCAAACCGCAGCTCTCGGCTTCAGCGCCTCCAAAAGCTCGCGGACAGCGGAGAAGGACGAAGAGGCTCCGCCGTGCCCCAGGCCACGGAGAGCAGCCACCGGCGATGCTTTTGTCCAGCCGGGGCCGAGCCGGCGAGCAGAGAGCGCCCAACCAGCCGACTCTCCGCGCCGCCTCCCGCCAGCCCGCGCTCCGGCTTTGTGCAAGATTCTCCCCGGCACAGAACTGCCCGCAGCACTCGAGCACCAAAGGGTCATCACGCCCTCCGCCAGCCGGAGCCGTGTGGATGGGCACCGCGGCCGTGCGCCGGAGGCCACGAGGGACCCAGAGCGAGCGCGGGCCGTGAAGGAAGCCACTAGGCCGAGGTGGTCGGGTGCGCTCTCCGAGGGAGCTCCGAGCGGATCGCAAGGACTACCAGCGTCCATCCACACTCCCAGGGCCCTCGCCTCCAGCGTCAGCCGAGCGCTGAGCTCGGATTTGGAAACAAACGCCTTAGCTCTCCCGGCTTCCCACAACTCTATCTTGCGAAAGTTGGTGTGTTCCCTGTCCTGTGGACTCCCACCTCCAGCTCTTGATGGGTATTTTCCCGTGTCTCCATTGACCAGGCTGTAACCCGTGTTGCCATTTCAACAAGTTTCGAGCTGGAAAGGCGGTTTGCTCCCCTTTTTCGAGTGTACTGATATTTTTCTTTGTGTGGCCTAAAGGAAAAAAAAAATCTTTAAGAAAGCACTGGCTTTCCCTCTCCTCGGATCACGTCCTCTCCCAGCTAATTAGTCTGAGTAATTCGAGAGCTTTAGGATTCTAAGACCCCAGGAGGAAAAGTGGCTTTTCAAAGTTCAGAAAGTTGTTGCCTCTTTCCCGGGGCAGATCTCCTCAGTCTCCCTGAGCCATAATAGCCTCGAATTTTAGCAAGTGTAATTGAGGGAAATGGAGTTGAATTTCAAGTGGAAATGCTTTCTTTTTCCGAGTGCTTAAAAAACCTGGCCTTTCATTAATGAGCTTTCTGAAAAGTTTAAAAACAAAGTGAATGTCCTCTCTCTCTCTCTCTCTCTCTCTCTCTCTCTCTCTCTCTCTCTCTCTCTCTCTCTCTCTCGCCATTTTGGATGTTAAACTCGAACTTGGGAAGGGTTGAGGAGATAGGATCAGAAAAACAAATGAAAACCCAAAATCCTTGAAAGCCTAGCAGGTTTACCCAAGAGAAAGAATAATTGTCGCCACTGACCGGCGAGAGGCTTGCTGGAGATCTTTGCATATGTTTGAAGGCAATTGATGAGTTGTAATCATTTGGCCCTGGAGGGTAAACTTTGTCGCCCTAATTGCTAATTTCCAGGAGAGGCATCAGGAAGGGAGAAACTAAGCTTCTCTGAACACTTCAGCTAAGGAATGTGGGAGTGGGTTTTGAAATTTAAATAATTGAAACAATAGCATAGTGTGGGTTTGGGTTTGAGTCAGAGAGTGGGGAGGACAGAAGTCCAATGGACTTGTGGACTCAGATCTTGTGGCTTTGGAGATTTCTGAAGACTCCTTCATTCCCGATGCAGGTCTATGACCCCCTCCAAGGCAATACAAAGACCTAGCCTAGGCTAGGGGTTTGGGTTGAGGCAGAGGGGTCTAGCTTCTTTAAGAACAGGACTGCTTCCGGGTGCAGGGTGTGCCCTGCTTCCCAGGGTGCTTTTTGCACTGAGTGTTAACGATTACTTAGGTAATTAGATAGCTTCTTAGAGAAGAGGAGGGTGGGAACCAAGCAAAACCGGAACCTGAAGTGCTATCACCTTCCCACTTGCTTGGGAAACTAATCAGCTAGCTCTTGGGGGATCAGCTAGACAATTTTCTAAAATGGTATCACGGAGGTCCGAGCCGGGTTGGAGACATGAGGCTGTCTACAAATGTGGTTAGAGAAGAGCTCAGGAAGTTTTCTGTTCCAAACAGAATCTCCCCGCCCCGCCCCCACACCTGCTACCCTTTGCAGCTTGAGTCCTATATATAAATTCTGTTCTGAGTGAGATTTCTGTTCCTGACATGATACAGACAGGAACCGGCCTAGAAACAGGAGGGAGACTTTAGGAGATAACCGCAATGGCGGTAGGTATCTAATCCTTGGCTATGTTCAGTCATAAACATATACTGAGAAAAAAAGTCCTCACCCTAGGCTTATGTCTTATGGATTTAAGCTGCCGCTCAGTTACTTAAAAGTTAAGTCATAAAAGGCCTTAAAGAGAAAACTATTCCCTGGAATTCTTTGCAGGGTGGCAAAATTAATCATCATCATAGCCAAAAACAGGGAGGGGGAAAGAAAATGATTTCTTAAAAATAAAACAAAATGAGATGCTGTGACTGTTTCATTATTTTACCCTCCCCCTTTTTCCTGGGCAATCCTCTTGAATGGGCTCTTTATTGTAACTCCCCCTTTCCAATTGAGCTCCCCACGGTGCTCTTGTATCTTTTTACAGCCCCTAACAACTCACACCAGTAACACAATTACCTCCAGATATTTATAACAAGAAATTACTTTACTATTTTCTCCACCTTTCTCCCAAGAACCCTCTTTTTTGAGGGAAAGCCGGGAGGGTGGGTGGACTGGAAGCCTTGAGGGGCGCTGTAGTGAGTAAAGATTTCAGTGAGTGGAGTCCCCCTTTTTCCTTTGGGAGTTGCAGAGTTGGTTCCTTTGCTTGGACCTGGTATTGCCAGGTTGGGAGTCTGGGCTTTACTCTTTGGGTTTGGGGAGAGCCACAGAATAGAAGCCATTGTTTGGTGTCTGTAGACTTTGTCTACACCCCTTCCCGTTTGCACTTTTTAAAGCAATGAGGTGAGGTGGACAGCGTGTGTCACGGTACAGGAAAAGAAGAAGATCTAAACATGAAAAGCAAAGTTAGCTACAATAAATGAGATTTAGGGTAAAAAGTTGCACTTACCACTTGCTCAGTCTGGAAGGAGCTGAGAGATGGATTGTGGAGGTCTGACTGGAAAGCCTTTTTTGGGTGTATGTATTGGGAGGGTTGGTTCAGGATAAAGGAATAATCAAAGAACTTAGTTCTAGTGGTCTAGGGACAATCATGATGCTGAAATTCCTCAGGAAAGGAGGGAGCTTGATCTGAGGCTCACCCAAACTTCTTAACCTGAGCCTCAAGGCACCACCAAGTCCTTCCATTCTCTTTCTCTGCACACTTCAGGTGCCTGGGCTTCTTCCTTCCTTGGCGCTGTTTCTCCTCCCCTCTGATGTTTTAGTTTAAGCCTTCTCCTTTCCCTGGTACTTGTTAGTTTCTGCAAAGTGAGACCCCCCAACTCAAGATTCCCCAATTCCACAAGCCCAGTCAACACAGCATTTTCCAGAGGATGTGGATTTCGGTGGGAGAGGCCACTGGAAGCTTGGGGTGGGTTTGGTGTTTCTAGGCAGAAGGATCTAGCCTCAGATTCACTTTAGCTTGAGAGTGGGCCAAAGACAACCAGTCAGCCTATGTGCTGGGCCGATTTGACACACCTTTCTCTCCCTGTTTTGTCCTAGGCAGACGACTTTAACTAGGGGCAGGCGAGCAGATGTGTGAGATCTTCTGTTCTAAGAGTGGACATATATCCCCGTTTTCAGGCAAGTTTTATGGTGTTGTTTGGGCTTCAAAATCTGTAAGAGTTTTTAAAGATCATAGTTCAGGTGGGAAAACAAATCAAAACCAGGTCATTGTTTGTTTCTTCCGATTGATTAAAGGGCTAACTATTAAAAGATTTGGGGAAACTGATTGTAAATGTTAGATTATTTTATTCGCAACTCATAAAGTACATTTTGCATGTGTATGAGGGCAGGATTAGGTGACCCTCAGATCGCCCAAAGCGGTTGAATAGCTCAATTTCTAAGAAAAAGGAGGATTCTCCAGTTCGGGCACCAGGTTTTCCTCAGTAGGAGTACAGGCCTACCTTTGCAAAACCCGGTATTAACTCCAATTTTCTTGCTAACAGAGCCCTGTATTCGAGCCCCGTGGGATCCGGAGGCTGCCAACCAGCTCCAGCATGCAGAACAGTAAGTGTCTTAGGTCTTTCTCTGGACTATTGGGCTGGAGGAAGCGGGCCGTGGGTTAAAGGGAGTATACTGAGTCTTGGGCCCTGCGGAGTCCAAGCCACTGGGAGGGAGGGAAGTGGCCTGGGATCTATCCGGGCAGCACCGGGTGAGCTCCAAGTAGTCCGCAAAGGAAGGCTGGGAGGCGTTTTGCTCTGCTGCGTTCTAGAAGGGCAAAGGCTGAGGCCCTTCAAAACTACTCGCCCGAGTTTTTGAAGCTGCGGTAGAGAAACCCCATCCTCCCCCCCGCAAATCCTGTAACTCATACCCACTCCCCGCCCCTGCCCGGGCTCTGACCCCAGAGAGAGGGGCTGGGCCGAGCAGGGCGGGGCGAAGCGAAGGCTTCTCCTGAGAAGAGAAGGAGGCCCCTTTGGGCTTGGCCAAGACTGAGCGTCTCCTTCGACCCCGAGGGGTGGGGTGGCGGGCTTCCCTCCCCTAGTCAATCTCAGGCCAGCTCCTCCCCTCCCCACCCTAGCTACCGGCCTAGAAGAGAAGGGGAGTGGAGCACCCAGGGCTGGTACCCTGGTGGGGAAGTAAACCTCGCGCGGTGAAGAAAGAAGGGTGTACTGGGTCTGGGAAGAGAGGGTCAGGAATTGGATAAACCTTGCACTAGCTAGCGCAACTGAGTGGGTTCTGGATAATCCAGGTTCCGGTGCCTTTGATTCCATAGTCTTTGTGCCTCTCTTCTTACCTTTGCCCAGGCCCTTTGGGCCCCAACCTTTGCGCTCAGCCAGTGGTTGCTGGTATATGATAGAGTTGAGCCAGTGAAGCTAGGCCTGAGCAAGGGTAGAGATCTACACAGTCTTGATTAAGGCTACAATTATGCTTGGGAGTATGAAGAGGCCTGGGTCTTCAAGAAACTTGCAGTTGTGGAATTGCAGATGCTTAAAGAGCCCCCAGTAACTCGTGATGTTACAGGACCAGGGGCGCTAAGCTCAGGAAAGTGAGCAAAGGTGTGAGCTTGGCAACTGCACGTGTGCAGAACTGTCAGATCCATACCCTGGAGCTCAGATCCTTAGCCTTAGGTTTCCAGGTGGGCGAGGCGCTCAGTCGCGACCGTTTGCCGCTATGCTACGGCCTGGCTGGCAGGCCCAAAGGGGTATGGGTCGCGGGTTGGCCTGCAGGCTTTGTGCCGCTGGTTCCCGGGTGTGCGCGAGGCGCGGAGCTTCCAAATTGACACCATATGTTTTCGTATTAGAAGCTTTGCGGTCGAATTCTAGGCGCATAATCATCGCCACTGGGCGAGAACGCCAGCAGTCCCTAGGGAAGGGACACAATGATTGAGGCTTAACCTCTAAAGGGGAATTTAGAGCTATGTTTCTTCGCTGCCATTTCGACGCTGGCAGAGGCGCCCTGGCCCTGTGTCTCTCAGACCAGCAAATCCGGGCTGCAGCTGTGGAGGTACTGGGCATGTTAGTTTTGCAATGAGGGATAAGGAAGGTCTTAGAAGCCTTGCATGCAGTGGCATATGAAGACTTGGGAATTACCCTGGCTTTGCTTTTGAAAAGTTTCTCTTCATTTCTCTGGGACGGCCTTTCTTTTTCTGGGAAGCTTTCTTTTGCCCAGAGATGGGCCGCCATACCTGCATGGTAAAAGAGATCTAGAAAGCCAAGGTAAATGATAAGAGAAAATCTAGGAGAAACCGGAAGCGTAGGGTAGGCCTTGCCCTGTTTAAGAGGCCGTCTCTTGCAATGTACAATGTACCCTATTGCACTGGCCCGGGACGGCCAGAGCCCAGATCCCTAAACGCCTGTCACTTCTCATCGAATTGAGGCCCCGCCCCCCCTGGGTGAGCTATAACCCTCCTCCAGCCCCAAGCCTCAAGCTACCCTGAAAAAGCAGCTCCCCTCGAAGGGGAGACGAGTGCAGTTCATTCTCGTCTGAGTGATCTACAAATAGGGACGGAAAGGGTCGTTTTATCACGGTCCCGTTTGTCGTGACGATGCAATTTCCCGGAGCGGAGCACTGTCACAAAGTGACAAGGCTGCCACAAGCGCCCCGACTGATCTTTTCAATTAGCCTTCCATGCATGATCCGGAGCGACTTCCGCCTATTTCCAGAAATTAAGCTCAAACTTGACGTGCAGCTAGTTTTATTTTAAAGACAAATGTCAGAGAGGCTCATCATATTTCCCCCCTCTTCTATATTTGGAGCTTATTTATTGCTAAGAAGCACAGGCTCCTGGAGTCAATTTATCAGGAGGCTCCAAGGAGAAGAGAGGAGAAGAGAGGAGAGAAGAGAGGAGCTGAGAACCACATTTCCTGAGAGGGCTTCTGTCTAGACACGGGGCTGCAGGTTGGAGATGCCTGAGGAAGTGGAAAGAGGGGTCTGGCTTTATTTCTATTCCTGTGGTTTCCGAGGAGGATAATTCATGGAGGCGCTCCTTCCCTCTCGCCCTAGTCTCTGCTACAAGACAATGGGATGAGGTTTTGAGACAGGCGTGGAAGGAAGGACCGGTGACACTGTGATGTGGTCTTTTTCTTTTTCTGTTTTGGGTTTCTGCTAATATTTGTGTCCTTGGCTGAGGGGGAGGGCGGGGTTCAGCAGCGGAAGTAGAGCCAGTAGTGGCGGGTGGGAAGACTCCAGGCTTCTGAGCACCGCTTGGGGCAGGCAGATCACTGTGTGAGTGAGGGTTCCAACTCTATGCCTGCTGTGGAGGCACGGATTGGGGGTCACTAGCTACAAATTTATCTTTCTGGCTCCTTTCTATTCCATACACAAGCGCACCACACTCACTCACACACACACACACACACACACACACACACACACACACAGGGTGCTATGATCTGTGCACCTCGCCAGAGTTAAATCACCATGCTAAGGTTTTATAAGGTTCTGCCGAGCAGTGCAGGGCTTGGGATTTGCAGTGCTGTTCCAACACTGCAGACTTCTTCTGTGTGGACTCTGTGGTGACACTCAGAGGTGATGTAGGGAGAAGACTTTAAGAACTTGACGTTTGCCCCTTGTGGGTTCCAAGAAGGACTGGGGGTGCTTGTGAAGGGGGCAACGGGCTCAGGGAATTGCTGGGGTGATGGTGGTACTGGATGGAGATGTGCCTGTGTATTCTCCCAGGTCTGACAGCAGTCCAATGGGCAAGCTCAATTGCATTTGAGGCTGGGCTGCCCAGTACCCTGCATGGCTGGTGGTTCTGTTGTTGGGTGTTTTTATTTTTGTTTTTTAAAACCAGGACCTAATTGCTGAGGTTCGCACAGGTTGACAGGGAGCTGAGGTTGCATTGTGGTCTTTTCTTTCTTTCTTTCTTTCCTTCTTTTCTTTCCTTCTTTCTTTCTCTCTTTCTCTTTCTCTCTCTTCTCCTTCCTCCTCCTCCTCCTCCTCCTC
>NW_022196897.1:91184115-91216615 GCF_008632895.1 Mastomys coucha
CTTCTCTTCCTCCTCTTCCTTCTCCTCCTCCTCCTCTTTCTTCTTCTTCTTTTCTCCTCCTCCTTTCCTCAGGTCACAGCGGAGTGAATCAGCTTGGTGGTGTCTTTGTCAACGGGCGGCCACTGCCGGATTCCACCCGGCAGAAGATCGTAGAGCTAGCTCACAGCGGGGCCCGGCCGTGCGACATTTCCCGAATTCTGCAGGTGATCCTCCCGTGGCTGCCCTACTCGCCGCTCCCTACCCACACCCACCCCGCCCCTCGTCCCGCGGCCTTCCACTCTAAGTGTCCTCTCTTCATTTCTTACTGTAAACGCTATTAATTATGGACCACACCACCCTCACCAACTCCATCCCCACCAACTTCCCTACCTTCAAGCTTTCCCCTCTCCTTCCACCACGGTCCCTATCTTTTTCAACCTCAGTCAGTTACGTAAGAAAATTCATCTGCTTAAGAAAAAGAATGTGAGTGAATTAAAAAAATATATCTTTTCATTTGGTAAAGATATTCATTATGGTAACAGTGTATAAACTGTAATGAGCTGAGTTATGTAAACTGGGATAATTTCATTCCCCTCTTCCCATCCCGTGCTAACCTCAGATTTTAGAGATTTGTTTGCATCCATCACGCTTGTGAGGAATGTATATGGATTTTCAAAGGCAAATGCTATCTACTAATTCACATTTGCTCAACTGGGCAAAAATTTTAAGGGAAAAACATAAAAATTCAATTATTTTCCCTTTGTTCTTTACAACATAATACTACTTTAAGCAAGGTCAGCACAAAAAAATTAACATGACTTTGTTTTGATGAATCTTCACACAGAGTTTAGAAAAATAGTTTTAAAAAAGCTTTTTAAAAATAATTCAAAGTGTTTGAAAGTATCATCATTATTTGTAGTTTTAGGGCTACAAATGTAATTTTTAAGAAAAAAAAAAGCTCTCTACAGTAAGTTCTCGTACCATTGAAGGTATATTTTTGTGTTATAGACCCATGCAGATGCAAAAGTCCAGGTGCTGGACAATGAAAACGTAAGCTTGTCATTGTTTAATGCATACTTAAACAATTTTATTTTTGTCTTGAAATTATTAATAATGTGGTTTTCTGTCCAATTCCCCAATGCAGGTGTCCAACGGATGTGTGAGTAAAATTCTGGGCAGGTATTACGAGACTGGCTCCATCAGACCCAGGGCAATCGGAGGTAGTAAGCCAAGAGTGGCGACTCCAGAAGTTGTAAGCAAAATAGCCCAGTATAAACGGGAGTGCCCGTCCATCTTTGCTTGGGAAATCCGAGACAGATTATTATCCGAGGGGGTCTGTACCAACGATAACATACCCAGTGTAAGTTCATTGTGAACATCTGTCTGCCTTGTCCCAAGCTCCTTACTTTCCCATCTCTGGCATTTCTTCATCTCCTCTTGCTCTTTCCTCTCCCAATGCCTTGCCATCTCTCTCCCTCTCTTCCCTGATTTCCACGGGTCTTCAGGGTACCTGGGAATATGGAGAGGTGGGCTTTGACTTTTTGACCATCTGGAAAATGGGACTCAAGTGCGGGGAATAGTTCACTTCATTTGTATACCACAAACCAGAGGTCAAAGGAACTAGGGAAAGGCACTTGAAAATGAAAATGAAAACCAGATTCTAAAATCCCCTCAAAGAACTTTCCTGAGGCTTCTTTCAGGCAACATGTGTCCATTTCTGCTCTCCTATAAAGTAAATCTCTAAATTAAGTCGAACTCTTTTATCACCGAGTCTTTGATCAAAGCTGAGCAGCCCAGTGAATTGTCATTAGTGATATCTACAAAGATGAAGGACTACTCCCTCTTTTTATACCCAACTTCATTTCCAGGAACAAAATGATAGCTGTCATTTTTTCCACAATATAGCTAAAAATCCGCTGAGAGCTTTTGCATGTGTAGTGGGGTCATTCTTTAAAGCTTGGGAGATTGGGACCTAAGATGGGGTGACTATGTCTTTCGGAGACACTACCATTTAGTTTGATTTGCAGGTGTCATCAATAAACAGAGTTCTTCGCAACCTGGCTAGCGAAAAGCAACAGATGGGCGCAGACGGCATGTATGATAAACTAAGGATGTTGAACGGGCAGACCGGAAGCTGGGGCACCCGCCCTGGTTGGTATCCCGGGACTTCAGTACCAGGGCAACCCACACAAGGTAAAACTCAAGCAGCCACCTTCCTGAAGTGTTTTCCTCCTCTGGGCTCCCAGTGTCTAGGAGATTAAAGAGGGTACAATCCTGGAAGGCTTAGGTACCCCAACTTTGTAGTTGGTGTTTGTGAAATCATCTTGTTGACTGTAAGGATTTTATGTATGTCAAAGGTTGTATGAAGTGGATAGGAGGCTGTGCATGTGTAAGGTCAAACCTAGTGGTGTCTTATTCAAATTTGACATTAAAATGCAGTAGAACACACTTGCAGTACAAGTGAGACAAGTTAACACACCAAGAGACTGTAAGGTAAATATAATTGTATTATCCGCTTTTGAAGTAATTGACAATTAAGTGACTTTGAGTAAGGTGGTAGGAGAGGGCGGACCCTCCACCCCCATATGCATGGCCAGTTTGAAGACTTCCAGTGGCGGTTCCCTCCCCCCACTTCAACATTTTAACCCATTTACTCGCACCTCCCCCTTGCACCCGTGGGTTCCAGTTCTTATTCTTGGTGGTGGCAACTGGTTAGAAGTGGAGTAGGGAAACTGAGTGCTGGGCTGAGGCTAAGAGAAGAGGTTCTGGGCCCAGGGGGACAGATAGGAACTATGTTTTCCTTTCTCAGGATCTGTGAGAAGGATGTAGGAAGAAGAGTGGGTGGGTTGGCTCTCTCCGCTTCCCACTCACACCGAGATAACTTGATCAAGAATAGGAAACAGTTTACTTCAAAGATTAATAGGTATTTGTTGTCTTCGTGACAAGGAGATAATATGCGGGATAATGGGACTAGGCGTCTCACTCCCGGGAGCACCACAGAGCCTGGGGGCATAGGGCCGGGGGCTGCGCAGGGACTGCGAAGGGGCTGCTGTGAATCGGTGAGCTCTTGGACCGGCCCTACGTGCAGGGCGCCTCCACATAGCCGGGTTAGAGAAGGGAAAATCGGTAACAGTATGCGAAATATCTGGTACAAAGGATGCTTCTGTCACTCGCAAGAATTTGTTATGGGAACAATCCTGTCGCTCTGTAATTGCTCATTAGAGAACGTTTTGTTTCTCATTAAGGCGACATGAATAAGCGTCTAGTTGAAGGAGACAGCTGTAGAAATGTTCCACAAGAGACCTCTGGACACGATTCGGCACCAATTGCCAATTAGACATGTCAGTTTTAAGAGCAGAAAACAATATAGGACGGACACTGGGACGGTAGGGAGAAAAATGCTCCTTTCTGCTTTCCCAGAGCGGCCGCCACTCTTGATCAGTGTGGGCTTCTGATGTGTAGGCCGGGGCTCCCTTGGGTGACACCCCGCCTCAGCTCAGGTGACCTCGAACCTGCAGCTTTGAGTTGGAGCTCAGAGCGCTCACAGGTCCAGTCCTCTATGTCTATTAAGATCAGCTAGGAAAAGATATAATTCAACCACGCAGGGCCTGAGGTTTGAAACTGTCTGACTCCCCCATGCATTCCCAAAGGACACACCCCAGAGAATCTAGAACTCCAACTGATGACCGTCCACTCTCCACCCCCAGCACTCTGCAGTTCTAAACCCTTCCCCGCCCACTTGATCGAAGGTGTCTCCGTTGTGGGCAACAGGCCCAGAAGCTCAGATCTAGGAGGGCTGAGCCCAGAAGCCCGCCACTCTTGCGCTTCCCTAGCGTTTGGGGCTCAGGTTTGCTTGGAGACCAGGGAATGAACACCTCCTTCCTGTCTCTGGGTGCCAAGACTAAAGTCCAGGGCAATAACTTCCGCTAAAGGAAGCATCGCCTGATTAGGGCAGGTTTTTCTCCCTGGGTGCCGGGAGAACTAGAGACTAAAAGGCAAAGGCCTGATGGTGACCACTGAGGGCGAGAGGTGGCGCTAGTTCAGGGACTTTTAACTTAAGACAGCTAGTTACTGGAGAATGCTGGGTCATACACTTCTTGAGTGTCCCACCCACCCACCTTGTTTACCCCCACCAAAGTACATTTCCCCCCAGGTCCTCTACTCCGCCTCCAGCGTGGGGAGGAAGCGTGGCTCGAAAGGAGAATCTTGGGCGTGGGGACCTCGGGTTCTGTGGTGTCAGTTATCTAGGCTTAAATTCCTGGGGATTCCTCTGGTCCTTTGGTGCTGAGAGGGTCTCCCTCCCTCCCTGGCCTCCTTTCCAGCCCGAAAGGCTGATCTGGGGTTGTAAAGAGTCCATTTCCAGAAGCATAAGGAGAGGTTAGGTCTCTGAGGGAGACAAATATGGTTTCCATCTGATCTACGCCACGCGGCGGTGAATAAAATCCTGACGACGTGGGCTGACAATAACGAGACGACTCTATCCAGCCCCAATTCTCCAGCGATTTGGTGGTTTTAGGGATCACGAAGACACTTTTTCTCATCTCCTTCCCTCGCCCCAACCCCCATAATACCCAGGCCCTCTATAGGATTTAGTCAGCCTCCTTTCAACAGATGCTTCAATGTTTTGATCCGCGCTCCGGAGCTGAAAAGGTTCCGCAACCGCGTTGCTATCTTTTCTTGCTTGTTTTCCGCCTCACTGATTAAGACACTAAGAAACTAAGGAATGATTTTATTTCCCAGCGTCTTTTTTTTTCTTTTTTTTTCTTTTCTGTTTCACCGCCTCTCCCTCTCTCTTTCTCTCTCTCTTCTTCTTCTTCCAGGAAACAAATCCTATCCCCCGCGTCAGATGGTCCTGGGGCTGGGATAATGGGAGGCGCTTTCACTCTCCGCTGGGATTAGCCTGGGAGGTGCACGGCGCCCATTGAAGGTCCCTTCTTTGCGCCGCTAGGAGGGGACGCCTTTTAAAGGAGATATCTTAATTGTCTGCCACTTAAGTTTATCGTGTGGGGAATTAGAGAGCTCTAACTTCTATTTTTAGTTTCTTAAAAGATTTAAGGGTGGAAGGTAAAGCCACCAAAGGCGGGGGTGGGGTAGGGGTAGGGAGCAAAAAACCTCCAGCTCCATCTAAGTGAGCACTCAGTCACCTGGCTGCAAACACTTGATACTTTTAAAGAAGTGAACACATTTTCAGTGTTGCTTTCTGGGCTGGTTAAGAGGCGGCGGTGGCGAATCTCATAGTGTTCTCTCCTTGTTGATTCTGATTCCACTTTTAAAAAGCAGCAAAACTGGGTTTAAATGCCATTTTCCTGCTCCTATAGACTTATTTTTCTCCCTAAATAACACTTCCCAAGGTAGTGCAAGCCCTAGGCTTTTATGTCACCAGCACATGCTTATTTATGTACAAGTAGTGCCTGAGCTTGGATAACTGTGAATATAACCCCATGCTTTAAAATTAAGAGGATGTCCAAGAAGCAGATGAGAATAGAGAAACGCTCTCTGCAGGCGGCTTCGGAAGGAGACCCCCAGCTTTGTTTAATTGGCAAGATCTAACGAGCTAGAGAAGGGACCGGGGTGGGGCTTTTCTTTTGGGTGGAGGCATAAGTGACCAGGTCGAATTGTTTGTGTCTTCCAAAAGCAGTAACCGATGGACTTTTCTATAGTTCCAACGGGGGCGGAGAGGGGGAAAAAATGTACCCTCCTTCACCGAATCCGACACTAAGAGGGAAAAGGAGCAGGCTCTCATCATTTTTCCCCCTGGGTGGGGGGACCACTTTGAAGAGTCCTCAAGAGATCTGGGGCAGCAAATTAGTACAGCCACTTGTGCCCCTACACGTGAGTTCGGCGCGTCTCCTTCGGCAGGCCACCCTCCCCTCCCCCACTCATCTGAAGTAGGGCAAGATGCCTGCGGCTTGTTTACCAATACACGCTTCCTCCTCCTCTTCCTTTTCATCGTTTTCTCCCATCTCCGTCGACTTTCCCATCTCTTTTTCTTCTACGTTTCATCCTGTGTCTCTTCTTATACCTTTTTGAGGATCATCCCTTTGGAGCCCTCCATCTTTCTCTGCCCCTCCCCCACACCATTCTTCCTCTTTAGCTTCTCTCCTTTCGCTTCCCCTCAGTCCCAGCTCTGGTCCCCACCCACCCTCCCCACCTCCCTCCACCCCCTGCCCTGGCCCCCCATCCACCTCCCCCACCCCACACCCCAGCCAAGCGCCCTAAATAGCACCGAGGCGCCCGCTCTCCGGACAGTGATTAATGATAGCAGAGCAGAGGGGTTAACACACTTCGCTGAAAAGTCTGTTGACTGGGCTTCTTGTAACACAATGTGGCCCGCTGCACGCCTCAAGAGAATCCTTTTGTTGTCCGTGCTTATTGTGGCCTCAAAATTCTGCCCACGAAAGTTTGCCAACGCTCCTGCCCCAGGAGTTTAATAGTTTCCCTTACTCGCGGGGCATTGTGTGGTGCTGAAAAGCAGCCCCTCGCTATTCAAGTGTTGGTGGTCATCTCAATAGATCTCCAAGGGCCCATATGGTGGCCAGTGCCGATGAATCCGCCTGTTTAAATGGGGGAGAAAGTTGGGGTTTTAAAACATTTCAAAGTTCCTGAAAAGATCCCACTAGATCCTGTCACAATTCCCCGAACGCTTTGAAGGCGCTGCCTATTGTCTCCTGGTTATAAATGATATTCCTGGCCAAGTCGATTCCCACAGAGGCCTGGTGCCCCCTCCCCCCAAACTGGCCAAGTTTCTAGGATCGGGAGAGAAGAACAGTTCCTGTTGGTATCCCGTGGGGGCCACAGGCCTCAGGGCCCAAGGCAGCCTGCAGTGCCCTGGAAAGCCCAGCCAAGGCCTGTGTCCTTTCCTTCCCCGGAGCAGGCTGCTGCCTGGCCCGCAAGGTGCACGGCAGAGCCGGTTAGCCCAAGTGCACAGCTCTTCACCAAGCGCAAAGGAAAACAATGAAACTTTCCCTGTTTAATGATAGAAATTACATTAAAAGTGGTGGAAATGCCCTAATTAAAAATGTACCACTTAAATGATATGCCAAGGACTCAGCTGCAGCTTAGCATATTTAGCTAGTTAGTGAACTCTCCGCCGTCTCTCTTTTAAAATTACACGTTAAAAATTTAAAAGAAATCTTACTTTTCTCTGGTGCAACACATTACAAAGAATGGACAGTCCTTTTATCTAAATATAAAATTCCATTTTCAGCAATTATAGCCTGTTCTTGGTGATGATATAATTACAGCTGTGCTCGTAATAGGTGTCAAGGCGAAACACACTCACACAATGGTTGAATAAAACTGCAGAACAATGCAAGCACTTCTAAATTCACAACCTTTAAAATGAAATTGACTGTGCAGAATTCAAATAAAAACTAGATAAATATTTTTTTAAAAAGATTACAAGCTTGGTTTGGTTTCTTAATAGCATTTTCTACAAACCTATCAACATCTAATTGATTAGATAGGAATTACTGATTATAGATCAGCTGAAATCGTGCACATCACTCTATTTTCCCAACACAGCCATAGGTAAATACTTTCTGTAGGGCGAGGGAACTAGATGAGGAGTCAGAGTCAGCTGGGAAAGATCATTTTGCCTGGAAACTTTTTGGCTAGCGTTGTCATTCAAAGAGACAGTGCTGTGTGAGAGCACTGTCAGATTTCATCTAGATGAAAACAGAGGAATGTGACTCAGGTACTGGTGTCATTAAAGTAAGGCTGACACTTGATTAACTTAGGAAGGCTTTGTGGAGACACAGACTACCCAGTTCTCGGAGTTTATAACTGTACCAAGTCCCATTAGGAGCCCCCATGTCATTGTGATTTCTCTTATTGTCCTATTCTTTTTGTTGCAGATGGCTGCCAGCAACAGGAAGGAGGGGGAGAGAACACCAACTCCATCAGTTCTAATGGAGAAGATTCAGATGAGGCTCAGATGCGACTCCAGCTGAAGCGGAAGCTGCAAAGAAACAGGACATCTTTTACCCAGGAGCAGATTGAGGCTCTGGAGAAAGGTGACTGGGAGATCCCCAAAGCAGAGAAACCTTAAATCAAGTAAATGCCACAGCAACAGCACAAAGGGCTAAATTTAACCATGGTCCTTTGCATAAAGGATGGAAAGCCCCCTCCCCCCTCACACACACTTTTCAGAGTATGTATGTGCATGTGCATTTTCTTTCTTCTTTTCACACACCAGTAAACTGAAATATTAAAATTCTGACATACAAAGAAAACGATGATCTTTCTGACTGTCTCAGGCCACAGATAAGGACAGACACTAAATGTCATTCCAAAGAAAACTTAACTTGCTCCTGGTGGGAAAGTTCTTTGAAGTACAGTCAGCATGTTGTCAAGCTGCTTGCAAGGAAATTGTCTGGATGAGACAGGGAGTGGGGTGTTAAAAGCTAGCTTGATCCAGTGTCCGAACTATTTTGTGCTCAGGCATAACATATAAGACCAACTTACTCTTTCAGAGTTTGAGAGGACCCATTATCCAGATGTGTTTGCCCGGGAAAGACTAGCAGCCAAAATAGATCTACCTGAAGCAAGAATACAGGTACCTAGGGACCACGCTGTTTTTATGCATTGGGCTTCTTATATTTTGCCTTGCCTGTATACCAGTCATTGATATAAATGGGGTCAGGTTTGCAAAGGCTCCCTTGTCTTAGGGCAAGGGTGGGGATGGAGGGGTTTCTGTTTGTGGCTGAGCGGTAGCAAGCACAGGGCTGACCTGTTCCATGCATTTCCAGGTATGGTTTTCTAATCGAAGGGCCAAATGGAGAAGAGAAGAGAAACTGAGGAACCAGAGGAGACAGGCCAGCAACACCCCTAGTCACATTCCTATCAGCAGCAGTTTCAGTACCAGTGTCTACCAGCCAATTCCACAGCCCACCACACCTGGTAACTTGAAATTCCAGCCAAGAAAGGTTCCTAACCTTGCCTACCCTTGGCTCTCCCTTGCCCTGTAATGACCTTGCCCTTCTCTCTCTGTCTCTTTTCTCTTCCTCTGCAGTCTCCTCCTTCACATCAGGTTCCATGTTGGGCCGAACAGACACCGCCCTCACCAACACGTACAGTGCTTTGCCACCCATGCCCAGCTTCACCATGGCAAACAACCTGCCTATGCAAGTAAGAGAGGATGCCACCTGCTGCACAGGGCAAGGGATGGGTTCAGGCTTGCAGACCCCATTCATTGCATTTAGTCCCTTGGGAGTTCTTCTTGTGACAGTGATTGGCTTGACCAGTCAACTCTGAGACAGTCAATCCAACCTCTTTTAGCTGATTGATTGACTGATTGATTGATTCATGCCCTTGAAAAACAAACACTCGATCTGTTCAGTCAAGTTAATGTGCCTTTCATCATCATTTAGCTGGAGAATGCCGGGCAGGAGTGAGCTGGGTTTGGGCTACCAGGGAGGTTTGTATCACAAAGTAGAAATGATGTGGGCATAATGAAAGGTAGTAACATGTTGGTATATAAAAAGTTTGTGTTTATATTAGTGTGTTTGTATTAGAAAATGCAGAAGCAGCATGAGCATTTAGAGGATTACTTTTGGTTCGTGTGAGAAGCTAGTGAGGAAGAGGAAAAAAGGGAGGGGCAGCTGAAAAGTGAGATTCTAGTGAAATGCATTTAGTCAAATGGGGAAACTAGTTCTTTCTACGTTTAAATGTAAAAATGGAACAGAAAGTATTTGCTAGAAATTTAATGTGTGTCAGCTGTGGCCAATGTGACAGGTCCGAGGTAACCCTTGCTGCCTAAAGAGCTGGCTGGGATTCTTGCTATAAGACCCTGGCCTGTGTTCTTAGGGGTAGGTCCTGGACCAAGCTGGCACTGTCTAATGTAAGTTGTACATGACTCCCGATAAGTGCTAGATCACTGTTGCTTGGAGGATTCTGTTGTCTTAGGGACGTCTGCTCCTAAGGCTCCTGCGTGAGCCCTGCTGGAGACACTTCTGGGGGTTACACAGGTTAGTCTCCACTGACCATCTTTTGCCAGGTTTGGAATGCAAATAAAGTCTCTCAATTTTCACGCCGATACTGGAACTAGATAAGCAGCTCCAGGACATAGTCACATGCTTCTTTTCCATTGCATCTGGTTTTAATTGGACATAGTGCAGCTGATGTAAATGAAGGGGCCAACAGCCCATTAGTTGATATTGCTACAACCATTTTGGAATCTTCCAGAAGTCAGTTTGCCTAAAGGAAGCAATTGCAGGAGTTAGAAACAAATGCAAGCTGAAGTTCTGGCAGGGCCCTTTAGGCCTCTTTGCCTTTTTGAACTTGACATGAGCAGTCATCATCTGACTTTAATGAGGCCATCGAGTATCTTGTGTGCTTTTATATATTATAGCAACATCTATGTTTCTGTGAGGGTGACATAGTGTGCAAAAGGAAAATAAAACCCCAGAAATAATTAAACAGATGAGGGATTATATTAAGTTTTCTTCCATTTATAAAGAAATATGTTGAGGTGACTTATTTTAAACATTGACTTTTGAAAAAATTACACAGGTTGTACAGCTACAAAAGTAAATGGCTTCATTAAACAAAGAAAATAGAAACAATCTCTGATTTTATTGTTCAGAGAAAACTACTTTTTAGGTTTTGGAATGGGGGGGGGTAGTCTCTCTGTCAATGGCTTCTTCCTGTTGACCAAAATCCTCTATGTCTTACAAAGAATGGGTATCTCCTACTGGATCTTCCTTGGTGGGTGTCAGTCTTTGTGAATGAGGCTTTGAGGATGTCAAGAATTTTCAGAGCAGAACAGCTAAGGCTGACTCTCTGCTTCTATTGATTAACCTCCTGAGATTTTTTGACCTCAAGTAACCATGAGAGCCCCCACAAGGGAGCTTTATCCTGGCTCTGCATATTTCTTGTTTAGTTTTGAGAGACGTTTATCTCCTCAACATTCCCGCTTTGAATGCTTAGAAGATAGCAATACAATTTTATGGATAAGACTCAATCAGGAGTTTTGGGTCAGTTAGGAAGTCCGTTAATTCTCAGGTTGTGTTTAAGTTATACTCATCAAAATTTCTAAACTCTTCAATCAGACTTCATTATGGTTATGTTTATTTTTTTAAAAAAATCTCCAATTCTCCAAGTCCAGCAATAGACTGTCCCCAAGGTTCCTACATCGAACTTTCCAGAGAATCCTCTATTGCTCTATTGAATTACAGATCCAAGTTTGTAGAGGGAGCATATCTTTCATGATAGTAACTCTAGCAGAGGTAAAAGACAGCACAGACTGCCAAAACTGGACATTTGTTTGCATTTACTGTGTTTGAGAAATTTAGTACACAGTATGCTCTGGTGGTGGCCAATGGATTCTAGGACATTCCAAAGAGACATCAGTAATGACCAAGCTTGCTGGAAGGCCCTTGGAGAAGAGGTAGCCTGGGATGTAGTTGTCTGGTGGTTCCAGTAATCACAGGTTTTTCTTTCTTCTGGCAGCCCCCAGTCCCCAGTCAGACCTCCTCGTACTCCTGCATGCTGCCCACCAGCCCTTCAGTGAATGGGCGGAGTTATGATACCTACACCCCTCCGCACATGCAAACACACATGAACAGTCAGCCCATGGGCACCTCGGGGACCACTTCAACAGGTGAGCTCTATGCAGCTTGGCAGAGGCATCTATCTACTGGGCCTCTTTGGCCAGCTGATCTTCCACACTGTGTTTACTATTGACTTGAAAAGAAACTTCTGACCTAGCATTAAGGACTGTGTTGAAAATTCTACTACCCTTATCTTCAAAGAAAACAGACAGAAAAGGGAAATTCAGTTAAGTTAGCATCTTGACAGCATATAGACAAGAGTCATCATTTGTGGTGGCAAATGTGATCACAGAAATAGAGTGTGAAGACAAGCACCCAAGTCAAGTTTTCCGATGATATCTTAGTCAGAGCTGGACAGTGAGGGTCCACTGAACTTGATGAGTACTTTTTAGAAGACGTTCACATCTTCTAGTCTAATGCCAGCTGGGGATTGTAGAAGATAGGTCTGCTCCTTCCTCCCAGCCCATTTTTGGCTTCTGAGGATATAGTCTTGCAGAGATGGTTCTACTGAGACACTTCCAAACATTGGGTGTCATGAGCTATGTGCAAACATAGCCTCTAGTTTCAAAAAGTCTGCTTTTTTTTCTAATGGTTGAACATTTCTTTCTTTTTATAAAATATAAAGTAAAAAAAGTATTATGAAGTGTTAGGAACTTTAGAAGGTCTGTGTGTTCATGCTGTGTTTTATCATTGAATCTACCTATGCAGCTGTTTTTGTATTCATTTATAGGACTCATTTCACCTGGAGTGTCAGTTCCTGTCCAAGTTCCCGGAAGTGAACCTGACATGTCTCAGTACTGGCCTCGATTACAGTAAAAAGAGAGAAAGAGAGTGTGATCGAGAGGAAATTGTGTTCACTCAGCCAATGACTATGTGGACACAACAATTGGGTATTCAGGAAAGAAAGAGAAATGGCTGTTAGAAGCACTTCACTTTGCAACTGTGTCCTGTACTGGAGCCCGGGAATGGACTAGAAACAAGGACCTTGGCATACAGAAGGCACGGTATCAGTTGGAACAAATCTTCATTTTGGTATCCAAACTTTTATTCATTTCGGTGTATTATTTGTAAATGGGCATTTGTATGTTATAATGAAGAAAAGAACAACACAGGCCATCAGATCTGTGTTGGCTCATGTGGTTGTTTAAAGAAAACCATGATCAACAAGATTTGCCATGGATTTAAGAGTTTTATCAAGATATATCGAATACTTCTCCCCATCTGTTCATAGTTTATGGACCGATGTTCCAAGTTTGTATCATTCCTTTGCATATAATTAAACCTGGAACAACATACATTAGATATATGTAAAACTATCTGTTGGTTTTCCAAAGGTTGTTAACAGATGAAGTTTATGTGCAAAAAAGGGTAAGATATGAATTCAAGGAGAAGTTGATAGCTAAGAGGTAGAGTGTGTCTTCGATATAATCCGATTTGTTTTATGTCAAAATGTAAGTATTTGTCTTCCCTAGAAATCCTCAGAATGATTTCTATAATAAAGTTAATTTCATTTATATTTGACAAGAATACTCTATAGATGTTTTATACACATTTTCATGCAATCATTTGTTTCTTTCTTGGCCAGCAAAAGTTAATTGTTCTTAGATATAGCTGTATTACTGTTCACAGTCCAATCATTTTGTGCATCTAGAATTCATTCCTAATCAATTAAAAGTGCTTGCAAGAGTTTTAAACCTAAGTGTTTTGCAGTTGTTCACAAATACATATCAAAATTAACCATTGTTGATTGTAAAAAACCATGCCAAAGCCTTTGTATTTTCTTTATTACACTATTTTCTTTTTAACCTTATAGTGTGGTGTTACAAATTTTGTTCCCACATTAGGTTAATGTCTTAAATCAGTGGTTACTTTCATACACTCCATTTTACAACCTAATGGTCCTCAAGGAAATAATTTTTTACAGATAGTAGAAGTTTGCAATGTATCATAAAAAAAAAAAAAAAAACAAACCTAAAACAAAACACAGCTGTGAGTAGATCTGCATCCCACAATATGTATGGAAAACGGTAGTACTTCAAATTTATCTATTTATTTCATTTAAAAGCTCAAAGTATAGAAGTAATTAAAAAATGCAACAAGAGATTCACTAGGAATTGTTTTGAATTAGAGCTGGCATTTTTAACCTGGGCAACCAATCCCTGCAATAATTCCACTACAGTCATCTTCAAAGGTTGAGTTCTTAAACAAGATTTTCTGAAAGCTGTTGCCTCTCTCAGATAACCTCTCTGGCTGTCCTGTCTCCCTCCTCTTTGCATAAGAGCCATTGGTTCCCATTGAACCCCCTCCAGCTGTTCCCATTTGCTCTTGCTTTCTGTGCTGTGGTGGATGGTTGGAGGGTGGAGGGGGATGTTGCATGTCAAGGAATAATGAGCACAGACACATTAACAGACAACAACAAAGCGGGCTGTGACTGGCCGGTGGGAGTTAAAGGCCTTCAGTCATTGGCAGCTTAAGCCAAACATTCCCAAATCTATGAAGCAGGGCCCATTGTTGGTCAGTTGTTATTTGCAAAGAAGCACAGATCTGATCATGTTTAAAGTGGCAGCATGCAGGGCAGGAGTGCCTGAGCCCAAGCAATGGAGAGGAAAAAAAAAAAGTAAGCCTTTGTTGGTTAGAAAAAGGCCTGCCTGCTATTTTCTGTATGTTCTGTGCAACTCTTAAGTCACATAGACACATTTTCGTAAGTGAACTGGAGTGAGAAACTCTGGGGTCCTGGCCACCTAGATTAAAAATACTTATGCAAGGAGACTTGTCCTAGGTGGGAAAAGATACTTCCACTGACTCCAACTCTGAGGTTGTTTGTTTTTGTAAATCACCAAAGGCAAATGATCAGAAACAAATTGATTGGAGGATTTCCCTTGCAATTCTACATCTATTTGATACTTACGAGTAGATCACTGAGGTCTATTTTATTTTATCAGAGTTGCTTCATGTCTGGAGATGGCATTCTAACTGGATTGCAGTTTATGTGTGTGTGTGTGTGAGTGTGTGTGTGTGTGTGTGTGTGTGTGTGTGTGTGTGTGAGCCTACACTGCCTTCTGGCACGTATCCTTTGTTGGTACAATCACCCTTGCAGACACTTCCACCTCCTGACATTTTGCAGCCTCCATTCCCTGAGGGACAAGTGTTGAGGGAACTGTCAGAGAAGAGCTGTGTTGCAGCCTTTGCTGGCTGGCTTACTTCTTCCTTGAAAAAAAAAAAATAGAGAGAGCAGTTTCCAACTGGCTGTGATTTGGGTTGGTGTCAGGTGCCTGTGCTGGCCCATGGCTCTGCTGAGTAGAGCACGCAGGCAGAGAAAGGCACAGGGCATTCTGGGTGAAGATCTGGGAGTGACATGAGAGCTGAGGGTATGGATGTGTGCAGTCGGGCACATATACAAGTCCTCAGAGGGTCAAGGCCGCCAGAGTACAGTGGGACAGCCTGGTATATCCCAAAGGAGGGATGCTCAGCTGTGGGAGTCTGTGGTCCAGCAAGATGAGAGCGTCAAGCAGCCGTGCCTTCTTCCTGCAGGCACCCTAGAGAGATGAGCTGTCTCTCTCCCAGGCTGTGTCATCCCAGTGTCTGGGAGTTCTGACTCCCAGTGGTCATTTTCATTTGTTTATTTACTGACAGGTATATTTATAGATTTGTCACTGGAAAATCTGCAGAGATATTTTAGGGTCATTTTCTAGGACAAAGACCAAATTTTATGACATCCTTGGTGCATACAGATTACATTTTATCTCAAGGTTCCACCGACTTAAGAGACAGTGGGTGAACTGAATTACAGGTGAGTCACTCTAGGGTAGTGGCTTGTCAACCTCCCCAACACTGTGACCCTTTAATACAGTTCCTCAGGTTGGGGTGACCCCAATCATAAAATTATCCCATTGTTACTTCATAATTGCAACCTTGCTACTATTATGAATTGTAATGCAAACATCTGACATGCAGGAACGATCCTTGTGAAAGGATCTTGTTCGACTCTTAAGGGGTCATGACTTACAGGCTGAGAACTGCTGCTCTAGGTGAAAATAATTTTGTGGTGTGCTGTTATGAAATTCTGAGAGTTTCCTCTCCTCCAAAGCTATACCTTGAAACAACTGCTTACATCATCTCCTTTCTACTCAAATGAAACATCATAAAGAATGTTTGCCATCATGGATGGCACCAGTCTAATTTTATTCTTTGTGCTCTGGGCCTTAATGTTATCAAGAAAATCTAACTGATGCCAAATATACATTATTCTGGTTTTTAATAACTTTTTTTTTTGGGGGGGTCACAGATGACTAAACTGCTCATTTTTTTCAAAATCAAAATGTAAATCTTTTGCTTAATTCTGATACTGTTGATGGTGACTATCTTTGGACGTCGTAACGGGAGATCTTGGAGGTGACGCTAACAACGGGTTTAAGCAATGGTTTCCCCCCATGCCCTTGCTTTAGGTGTTTGTATATGTCTCAGTCATTAGAATGAAAAGACAGAGAATTAACAGAAGAATAGCCTTTGCTTTAGAAGCTTTTTCATTTGTGCTGGTGTTAGCACTAGAAAATCCTGGAGGAAGTGCTAAGGAATAAGTAAAAAAGCTGAGGAAAGTGATCTTGCCCAGTGAGTATTAGAAAATCCCGATGGTCTCAGATCCATATACCTGATTAACCTAGAGTAGTCAAAATCTTTACCCAAGTTAAAGAAGGGCAGCTCTAGCAGGAGGAATGAACACCCTCCCAGGGCTTCAGGCTTCATGCCCTGGGATGCCAGAGACAGAGACCAGGTACTCTGACAGTGCTAAGTCTGTATTCTCAAGACAACAGGGTGACCATTTCATAATATATCAGAAGGATATGAGTTCATATGTATGTGCTAGCATTTTGAAGACCAATATTTTCATGTAGGAAGTTGTGCATTAATAGAAACAAAAGTTTCCAGATAAAGGAAAACATATTTTTAGACTGGGTTTTTATCAGAGGAAAACAGAACAGAACAGAACAAAACAAAATAAAATAAAATATATATACCATACATCTGTTTCCAATAGCAGTTTCTTGTTGTTGTTGTTGTTGTTATTATTATTATTTAGTACTAGTAGTATTAAAATATGCTGGCTGAGTCTGAAAAACAAAGCAGTAGATGTAGTACTTTTGGAAAGCCCAGGTACTGTATTTATTTAAAATGTGGTTTTATTAACTTTGAAAAGTTTAATTTCTATTTAAACTGAGGGTTCAAATATGCTCACTCAATTTCAAGGAAATTTAGCTATGTGTAAAGCACCTATCTACTAGTAGTCAATTGTTAACTTTGTAGATATAGGAATCAAGAAACAAATCAATGCCTCATTAGATATTTTAAAGTAATTTACACACCTGATGGCCTCACACTTCCTTTTCAGAGTCAACTGCCAAGGAACTGTGCTGTTGTGTGTTTGTGTGAAATGAATCACACCAGGGTAAGAGAAAGGTTAGTTATTAAAACAATCAAGCATTCTCTTCAGTTTATTCACAATCCATTAGAGGACAGCAGGGCTTCCGTGGTACCATGCAACATGACTTATTATCTATAGAAGAAATCAATTTTTGAGGTTGTTTTAAATCTTAAAAGTACCTTTTCTTAATATAAAAGCCCTTTAATTTTAACTGACAGATCAATTCTAAAACTTTATTTTGAAAAGAAAATGGGGAAGAATTTGTCTTGAGAATTAAAAGGGATTAAAAAAATAAACCAGACATTCTTAAAAAAAAAAAATCAGGTTGATTTTTTAGTGCTAATGAAGTCCTGGTGACAAATTAGTTGTCTTTTTGATTTTATCACAAAAAAATAAACTGGTAGTGACAGGATATGATGGAGAGATTTGACATCCTGGCGAATCACTGTCATTGATTCAATTATTCTAATTCTGAATAAGAACTGTATACAGTGTGTGTTTATGCTACACCGGGCTTTTTTTTTTTTTAAGTGACTGACATTCATCATATTGGTGAGACAGTTTTAAAAACCTAGTCTTTGTTTTCGACAATGTTGTCAAGAGCAAATAGAGTATAATTTGTGGTATATTAAAAGGAAACTGCTTAAAATGCTAGTTAAAGGTGATTCAAAATATTCTAATTTATTTGAAAATGTATTTTGCAAATTCAATTTCTGCCAAAAGATGTTAAACATCTTTTTAAAAAACTGGAGTTTTTAAACACATGCAAGCTGCTTTTCTAGCTTCCACTGTTTACCTATGGCTCGTCAAACCCTTCAAGAATATGGACCCATGACACCAAACCCTAGTGTTTTACAGGAAAACCTGCTCCATATGCTGTGTCCCTGAGACATGTTGACTGGTTAGATATTCATTTACAGCCTCAACTAGTGCTCAGAGTCAACAAAGGCACAATGGAAATCTGAGTTTGTCTCAGTTACTCACTTTGTCTTAGACCTATATTATATAACTTGTTCACCAGGCTCCAGTACACATCTCTAGGACCCCAGCATTAGTGTAGCTGCCAGCATGAATTTTGTCTGTTGACACCATTTTCCAGTGCTGACGTCAATTATCCAGAACTTCAGAACGGCTGTCCACCCAGTGGCTTCTTGTCTGCTCCCCACCCAGCCCTGTATGTGTTGTCTAATGTGATGGGGAATGCACATGGAATCCCCAAGTATGATTTCTGTCTTCACCATTTTCAACAACAGGATGCAAAAATGCTAACTGTTTCAAATGCTAGCAAACATTCTCTGAAAAAATGTCTTGGCAGTTTCTGGTGACCTTTTCAAAAACAAAGTGATCTGAAATGTATTCACACACAGCTTGAATTCAATGTTCTCCACTCTATGGGGTGTGACATGCGTGTTGCCATAACAGTCACCATCACCCCACTGCTACAGTCCATGAGAACTAATGACAACTCTAAGGCACACTGTGTTTTGGGTATTTTTTGGTGTTTATTTAAAAATTAATTAGTATTAAAAAAACCACAACAGCAGCTAAATGTCAAATGGCAGTATTTCTGCCATATTATGTTTGTACAAGAGTAGAAAAAACAAATCATGAAACAACCCAAACTGAAGAATGGTGGCTCTACTTTGTGACCCCGTGTTTTTCAAAGGCTGGAGGGTCAGATCATTAAGACAAATATTTACGCGAGCTACAAGCAATCCTAGTCAGAGTGTTAGATAAGTTCTCAGGCCAGGCGCGGTGACTAAGGAGGGTCCCTAGAAGTCTAGGTGCTTCTTGCTTCGGGCTACAGAGTTACAGCCTGTGCCCAGCCGTGTGGTGGATGCTGCCAGATCCTGTTTGCTTGAACGGCCCACGGTGTCCGACAAGTCTGGAGGCAAATGCAGTCGCTGGGGCACATGGTAGGAGAAAGAAAAGAAGAAAAAAAATTAATTTTGCTTTCCCGCACACTTCAGAATACAATATTATGCTCTGTTGATCAGCATTTAGTCTTGCATATGAAATCTCTGCTGAAACAATTCCTCCGACGGAACCCATTACCATCACATTCCCTTCTTACTAGGGTTTTACAAATTACAGCAACTGTTAGAAACTGGACAAAGATCCTCAGTGGAATGTCTTCAGAATCCAAAACTAAATCTATTAAGATTTTTCTTTCTTAGGATGAAAACATGCAAATGCACAAATTTAAAAATATCATACAATTATAGCATTTTTTTTTCTGGTTCTGTTTTTGGCAGGGTCCTAAAATGCTTTTTAATTAACTGTAGCTTTTCAGGAATGGTGGATTCTCACAGACACTTGCTTCTCTGTGTGTCTAAGCTAGCCTGATGATTCAATTTCATTTCTATACTTTTCTAGAAACTTGTACTGTTCACGCAGTACTGGCACAGTGAGGACAATGGTGCTGAACTGCAGTGCTTTTCCTATGCACAGGTGAGCTGGCCACAGCATCTACTACAGGTTTACCTCAATGTACAACTTTGGAATAGACTTTCAAAATTGTACTTTGGCTTTGAATATCCCCTAGATTTAAGCTTACCTAAGCAGACCCACTCCACAGCCAAACTGCAGACTTTCTGTGATTAGGAGGAGATACACATATTTTTAAAAGACTGGTTTTGTTCGGAAAGGAATATAAGCCAGGGATGGTGGTGAACACCGTTAATCCAGCACTTGGGAAGCAGAGGTGGATCTCTGAGTTCTAGACCAGCTTGGTCTACAAAGCTAGTTCTCGAAAAGCCAGGGCTACACAGAGAACCTTGTCGTACCCTCTCCATTCCCCACCTCACCCTGCAAAAAGGGATAAAGGAATATAAAATTATCAGTTCCTTGTCTGTCTATCAGTCTCTCTCTCTCTTTCTCTCTCTCTCTCTCCTCCCCCCTCTCTCTTCCCCCCCCCCTTTCTCGCACACACACATACACAGAAACCCAAATTTAGTTGGGAGGTAGAGGTAGGCAGATCTCTGTTGTGAGTTTGAGGTTAGCCTTATTTACAAAGTAAATTCTAAGCTAGCCAGGGCTACACAGTAAGACCTGTCCCTACCCCACCCCTCAATCCAAATTTAAGGAAGAAGGAGTTGACTTTCCAGATCAAACAATAGACTTTTTTTTTTAAATCATTATTACTATTTAATATATCCATTTAATATAATCATCCATTCACAGGGCATTTCCATTGTATTAGATATTATCATAATCTAGGTACAGATGATAGGAGGATAGGTGTAGTTACAGGCAAACACTATGCCATATTGGAGGGACTCAGGTGTCCACAGATTTTAGAATCTTCAGGGGCTATAGAACCACTCCCCCCATGATGACAAAGGATGACTCTCTGTTATGTGAGGCGCATAAAGGAGGGCGGTACCACAGGCATGCCAGGATAGGGTTCTCTCATAGGCTCTCATAGCTGAGACCTTCATTTAGAAAACTCTTTTCAATGGGGGAAAGAAAGCTAGGACCATTTTTTTTTTTTTTGTCAAAATGTTTGCTCACAAGCATATGTTCCTGCTAGCTGCTTTCCTGATGAAAGGCCTCCTGTTGTCATGTAAACACAAGCTGTACGTAAATAATCAAAATATTTAAAAAACATTTAAGATAATTTATGAAAAGGTTCTTCCTTGAATTGTTCATCTCAAATATGAATGTATGTCAGATGACAAATACTGCTGTACTGATAGATGCACGGTCAGCAAAGATGGCAGGTGGAGAAAGGGGTGTGGAAACCTGGGATGTTCACACAAAGTCGTCCATTTCATCCACAGCACACAGCCGGCCAATTATTAAGGAATTGTTTCTTGAATCTCAGATGAGACTTATTTGCTCCCAAATGATTCTTTCAGTTCTTTGTACTCTGTTTGTTACATAGAAGATTTCAAGCAGAAATGAAAGAAAGCAAGACAGGCTCAGTGGTCTCCAGGGAAGCATAGCTCCTGGGTCTGAGGCTACAAGTGTCTGTGTCCGCGGGAGCAGCAGGAGGGAACAAGACATTTGATTGGATCTGTGTTGTACTCTAAGAGCTCATAGTCACTGCTGACGAACACAGAGGAAGGAGCAGCATACATGCATGGCTGGAATGATTTGAAACCTAGAGGTACAGTGGGTGTTTCCAATGCTGGAACCTATCAAATGGTAGCCTATGGAGTGAACTCAGCAAACAATCTACAAGGCGTTCCACAACATGGTTTCCTTATAACCTACTTATATGAAGAAGGCAACTGCAAAAATCACCCTTATAGTGACTTCTTCAGGTTTTTGATCCAGGAAAGGCAGGGGCAGATTTACAGAGATGGATCCTGTATAGGGACCTTAGTGATGACCTCAGTTCTGACAAGGAGAATGGGATTGCACAATGGCAGGAGCAATATTATATAGGTAAGGTGTGCTTGGAGGCTCAGTCTGTATGGAAAATCTAAGCAGGAAAGCAAGTGTAGTTTATCCAGGACTAGCAACATAAAACATTTTTTAGGAGCACAACTATTTGCTTAGTGACTGCCTAAGCACTTCTCTTTCTGCCTTTCCCCATACCTACTCTCTCCCTTTCTCTCTCTCCTCCCTCTCTCTCTCTCCTCTCTCTCTCTCTCTCTCTCTCTCTCTCTCTCTCTCTCTCTCTCTCTCTCTCTCTCTCTTCTTATCTAGGCAATGAGTGTGAGCCAATTGGCTGAATGCCCATCTTTGGAAAAAAAGTGACATGTGACATGCTTGGAAATCTTTTGGATTGAATGGCTTTGAAGAAAAGTCAAATACTCATGTGTTACTTCTGATCTGAAAGACTGGGGGTGATATGAGTAATGACTCCTAGCCAAACATTTTCCTATAAAGCTACTTATATATTCTTGAAGGCCCAAAGCAGGCTAGGCAATCTGTGTGTGTGTGTGTGTGTGTGTTGTGTGTGTGTGTGTGTCTGTGTGTGTCTGTGTGTGTGTGTGTGTGTGGTGTGTCTTGCTTTGGCTGGCTTCTTGAATGTAGTCACCATGAGATGTAGAATCTTGAGCAGAATGCTTTGTTCTTTCTTTCCAGCCCTCCCCTGTGTGTTCACCACATCCGTGTGATGTGGAGCCGGGAAGAAAGGAGCTCAGGCTCTGGCCTTGCCAGCCGTGTCAAGAAGCTCTCCTCTGAGGCTTCCAGAGCCTGCACACATTTGACACGTAAATGCTCAGGTGCCGTTGCATCCCAGATCTGTCTTCTGAAAAAGTGTATTGCATGGTGACCTTCTTATGATAAACTGCCAGGCTGCAGTGTAGATAAACTTTTAGATGTTGAGATTTCATTGAATAACAGTTTAAATAAAAACCAGACCGAAATAAAAATGAATAGGATGAATGCATGAAATATTCTCTGCGTTATAAACCCAATCAAAGGATTCATCTGTCTCTTTATATCTGGGAGCCTGAGCAAAGGCCAAAGCAAAAATGGATCTTTTATCCTGAGCTGAAGATTTGTTCCACCTGGTTTTGTTTCCTCAGGTTCTGAGAGGGAAGGACTGTGCAGATGAGGCAGGGGATGATATCGGGCTGCTGGAAGCCTGGTTTTTCTCTTAGTACCATGTCTATATATTATGGGTAGAGGTGTGGGAAAAGAAAGACCTCTCATGATTCCCACAGGAGGCTGGGAAATGTGCAGGGATGGATCTGATGTGATCAATGGATTCCTTTCTCCACTATGCATGGAAGGAGAGTGCACTAAAACACTCAGGAGCTTCTGCCAAAGGCATCTGCATTCTATAGGAAGCCCAGGCCAGAAGCAAGCAGCAGACATGACTGCTCTGGGGATCTAGGACTTCCCGAGGAGGGCAGGACTTTAAAGTTCTTCCCCAAGGCCTATCTCTCCTTTGTGTTGGGCTTAGCCACTATGTATTTGTCCCTTCTGGCTCCCTTCCTAATTCTGTCTCTCCTGGACTCCCAGACCAGTGCTTAGCATACATAGTTCCCAGACAGAAGGATCATGATAATGAATGAAGATTATACCTGGATTTGAGACAAACTAAAGGTAGATACCCATTAAAGTAAGACTAATCAATTGATATGTTTCATATTTGGTAAGATAAAACAACCAGGCAGTGTTGGTTTTCTGAAAATAGTTGACAGAGTCCATTTAACCCTTAGCAGATGGGCAGAGGTTCTTTTACACATTTCTTGTATTCCACAGAAGCCAGTTTGTGTTGCTCAGAACCACAGAACATCTTTGAGAATAATTTCCAGTACATTTGAACTTTCTTTTAAATGTAACAAATTTGAGTGAAGACTGGTGTATTCCTGATGGGTTCTGTATTGTTCCCCTAACTGAAACTCTGCTACTCTGCCCTGCCAGAGACAAAGCAGAAGCCTGGTTGCAAGAGCACTGGGCATGGAGGAAGAGTGACTGTGGCTCCCACTGTTGTCCTTCACTTTGATGATCTTTGATAAGCCTCAATGTGCTCATCCATATGGAGGAACAACTGTGCCCTCACAAGACTGCCATGGACATCAAATGACATGTACAGATACTTTGTGAACTATAGAGTACTATACTAATATATTTAAACCCCTCTTCCTTAAAAAATAAGTTTTAGGAGGCTCAGAAAAATATATGTAGTGCAACATGATAAAAACAAATGAGTTTAGAAGGGCAAGGAGGTGAATTTACAAGTAGAACTCATTGTACATAACTGGCAGCAACTCAGTTATTGGGTTTCAGGAAGTAATCCAGAACTTCAGTATTAGTATACATTAACTTCATTGCAGCTCTGTACATAAACATAAAGAAAGCTGTACCCACAATTTCTCGCTTGGCATTTGGGCCAGTGCATGGCTGTACTTAAAAGGTATGATGGTTTGAATGAGAAATGCCTCCTATAGTCTTGGGCATTAATACTTGATTTCCAGTGGTGGGTGCTGATTGGGGAGACTTAGATGGATGGTACAGCCTTGCTGGAGGAACTTTATCTCTGGAAGCAGGCTTTGAAAGCGAATGCCTTACATACTAGTTTGCCCCTGTGCTTCATGCTTGCCTCTCTAGCCGCCATGCCTGTAGTTTGTTGCCCAGTTTTCCTGCCACCATGGATAGACTCTAATACTCTGGAACCACAAGTCCAACTAAATTCTTTCTTACATAAGTTGCTTTGGCTACTGTGTTTGATCACGGCAACAGAAGAGTAAGCAACACGGAAATCAATTAAATATCCATATTATCTTTTTGTTTGTTTGTTTGTTTTTTCGAGACAGGGTTTCTCTGTATAGCCTTGGCTGTCCTGAAACTCACTCTATAGACCAGGCTGCCTCGAACTTAGAAATCCGCCTGCCTCTGCCTCCCAGGTGCTGGGATTAAAGGCGTGCGCCACCATTGCCCGACTCCACATCATCTTAAAAGCCTGTCTTTTGCACGTCTTCACTGCTGACAAAAATGGCTAATAAAGGGAATGTCACACTATGTAGCTCCTCCACTTGGGTTCTAATAGACATTTTTCCCTCTTCACACAAAGGAGAGGAAACACAAACACCAAGCATCCACTCCACATCCCTGCAGTCGTTGGGATCTGCGGTGCCCTCGTGGACAGAAAGCTTGTTGGTTCTGTAATCATACTCTGTGATGCAATGAGTTAAGGCTAAAAAGCCACAATAGGGGCATTCCTGTCCTAGGCTTGAAAAAGCAGAAATGTTACTGCTTACAACTGCCTATAATTCCAGGTGATCTGATGCTTCTGACCTCTTCAGGTCACACACACACACACACACACACACACACACACACACACACACACACACTTCAAAATAGCAAAAGTGCCGGGCGGTGGTGGTGCACTCCTTTAATCCCAGCACCTGGGAGGCAGAGGCAGGTGGATTTCTGAGTTCGAGGCCAGCCTGGTCTACACAGTGAGTTCCAGGACAGCCAGGGCTATACAGAGAAACCCTGTCTCAAAAAACCAAAAGAACAAAATAGCAAAAGTATATATATATTTCTTTTTTTCAAAGACTGAAGTATATTTGTTCTCCACTTTACTCCATGAGCAGGCAATTTTGAGCACAAAGGATGGGTCTGCTTTCTAAATAAGGGATCCACTTCTGGCTCCAAGATTGATGCTGAGTAGAGAAAAATGTGGCCAAAAGACAGGACCTGGAAGGTGGCCATGTCACTTTTACTCAGAACCTGAACTTAAACATGACAGACTGAGCTGCAAAAGAGGCTTTTTGTTTAAATGTAGGTAAAATTATGTAACAAGTTTATTATTATCAAGGGAGAGCAAATGCATATGGAGAGACCAGCCCGCTGGGAGTCAGCTGCTGCTATGCCATGGTTACCAGAAAGGCTGCATAACAAAACCATCCGCATCTGGGAGTGCACAGCTGTGGGGACCCACAGGCTCGCTGCTTGGGGCTCCACTCATCGGGTTACCCTCCAGGAGCCTAGAATGTGGGAGGGTAAAGTAATGTCCTCTTGTTCTATCTTGTAGAGAGATTTCTTTCTGCAGCAGAGAGAGGAATTTCCTAACAGAGGCAAAGAGAAGAGGACGTAGCAGGCTTGAGACATTTGTCATTATTACAAGGTTTCAGACTGTTGTTTCAGCTAGTAAAAATGTCATCGTTTTATGCTATTATGTAATTATTATTTGGTGTAGGGTTTGGTAATGTGTGGGGTGTATGCATGTGAGTGTGAGCATGGTGTAGCCAAAGTAGGACACTACATGTCTTTTTCTATGACTCTCTACTGTTTTTGTCTTTTTCACTGAACTAGAAACTTGCCAATTTGGCTGGTTGGCTGGCCAGCCAGCAAGCTTTGGGACCTGCCTGCTTCTGTTACCTAATGCTGAAGTACAGGCACAAGCAGCCATGCTTGGCAACTGAACTCAGGTCTTCACGTTCACAAGGCAAGTGCTCCTATCCACGGATCCATCTCTCCAACCTCTAATTATTACACATTTTACATTTAAATTATTCAATAATGATTATGTTATAACATTATATCACAAGCATTCTACACTCAATTAAAACACTATAGTGTGGTATGATTCTGCCCACATTTTTATGAACTGTATACCAGCCTCATATACAGCCTGGTCAGAGGAAACAATGCCAGAACCTCCCCACCCCCTTTTCTTTTCCTTTTGGATTTGCAAGTATTCATTTGCTAGTGGCTGGGTACTTCTGGGAAATATTCTCCCACACGTGTTGAGGTTTTTGGTTTACATTTTTATTTTCTTAAGGTCCAATTCATTCTCAGGGTTTAAAATTAAAATAGTTTCAATTAGTATCATATTTTATTCTATTCTTTGAATTAAGAAATTCATTTGGTTTTGGTTTTTCTTGATTGATCTGAAAGTTAGACAACATCTCAAAGCTGGAACGCTGCACATTGGCTGCCCATTGAAAAATGCTCAGGTGTGCAATTATTTTGACCGTCAATTATAACTGACAGTATTGTCTTGCCTCCAAATCTGCTTTCACCTCTCTGAAAGCAGACGGTGAAGAACTTACTTGTCTAAACAGAAATGTGATTTGTGAAAAGGCATGTGTCTGTGGCAGAGATTGCTAGTTTACTCCCAGTATCTATTCTCTTTAGAAAGTAAAAAAATCCCTGGATACTAGAAGGTCACATGGCCTCCCTGAATCAAGGCTCCATTTCCCAGCTTCCCTTGCTCATAGATGAGGTTGAGTGACTGCATCTTGGTCATGGCATCTTGGGCTAAAGTGCCATGGTTAACGTTAGAATTAGGTCTTTTTTTTTTTTTTTTCAGGGAGTAGGGACTGTCACCCTCCCCTCTTAGAATGGCTAGTAAACATTACTAGCCATCTGTCCATCTGCCTCTCCTTTGGCCAGACTCTTTGTATGGACTGGATAATTAGTGAGAATGCAGTGTGCATCTAAAATCTCTATCAATCTCATAGCTGGTGATGACATATGCCTATAATCCCAAGACTCTGGAGGTAGAGGCAAGAAGACCAGGAGTTTTAGGCCATCCTTGGCTACAAACTACATTGGATTATATGAGACTCTATCTGTTCTCCTTCCAGAAAAGGTAAAACCAAACCAAACCAAACCAACTGCCCACCCCCCCAAAAAAAACCCAGCCCCCCCTGTATCTTTCTTTGTCGAATTTGTTCTAGGGGTATAGAAACTCTGAATACCGTGTCTAGATGGCCACAAAGCCTATACAATTCCTGTTTACAGGCTGTCCACTCACGAATGCACTGTGCTGACTATGTGCGCACTTTGATGCTCCTGGAGTAGCAAAGGCGTGGCTGTTAGTGGGCAGTATGAACATTATGGGTGTGCAGGATTCATGTGTACAAATACAGCAGTGGTCTCACTTATACAGAGAAAGGAGGTGGCCTGTAGAGCAACTTTCTCTGTCATGTTCTCAAGGAGAACTCTTACCCTAAATTCCAAGAAAAGTGTATCTGTGAAAGAAAGAAGAGACATGTTTAATGGCTTGACAACTTTAAAATGTTCTAGTATAGTCATGTAGTGCCTTCTTTGTAGTCTTGCTCTAGACTCTGCAAGTGTTTAGGACATACCTAACTTCCTTCTTTTCAAGGTGGTGAAGCAGCTATTCTGGTCAAAAATTGGAAGCTGTGTGCTGAGGAGAACAAAGCAAAGGACAGAATGAGTCTAAGATCTTCTGGTCACCAAAGGAGCTTGGGCCACCCGCCTGGGGCTATGTGAGAAATACAGATTTCTGTATTAACCAAGATATCCCCTCTGGATCACTGTAACAATAGCCTAACGTCCACCCAATTAATTACTACAGATGTTGGTAATTGACACATGAAATATCCAGGTTCTATGATATACATATGCTTTGATTTAGTGGTTGGAAGACGGGCAGGGAGGTCAAAGATCTCAGATTGTGAGTATTGTTATCATTTCTGAGAATCTAGAAGGCAAACATTATATCTAGGTGAGGAATGCTAATTTCTCAATTATGTGGTTTCAAGGTAGCTACATATAAAATAAAAGAGATCATAGAAAACAAGATTAAAGTCATAGAGCAGGCACTTGGTATTCACTCAAACTGCTTTCTGATGTTCCCCCCTCATAGCAGGGGTTGGAATGAAGTGGATGTGGTTCCTCCAACTCTGTGCATCTGTGTACTAGGTTTGAAGGTGGAAGAGAAGCAGAAGAAGTTTTCCTGCTGTGTTAGCTATTGCAATTGGCAGGCACTGGTGCAGAGATGATTGTTTTGGCATCAGCCTTCAGTGACTAGACACTGGCTTCATAAACATCAAGAAGCCTTTGTGGAAGTGGAGTTTGGACCAATGTTTAAGTGTCAAGCTAGCTGCTTCCTGAGGATCAAGAAGCAGTTGCAGTGGAAAGTGGGGCTTTCTCAAGGTGGTGGCCAAAGTGTTGTGTATCTAGTCAGTAGCTTCAGTGGGATCTTTCTGATTCTACCCTTCATGTCCCCCTGGAGTCTAGTTTGGTGGCAATGCCCCCAATGTTCTGTCATAGATTTTCTTTCTGCATAAAATAATTAGGTGGCATCTGTTTCTTGCAGAGAAACCCTAGAGCTACATACAGACAAGCACTTTGGTTGGGATAATTTATACAAGGAACTGAGGGGAAGCAAATGGGCCTGGGAACCTTCTGAGGCAGTAGGTTCCTAATGCAGCAACTCTCTGATACAGTTCCTCATGTTGTAGTGACCCAACAACCTTAAACTTACTTTTGTTGCTGCTTCAGAACCGTAATTTTGCTATGGTTATGAAAGTAAATATCTACGTTTTTTGGTGGACTCAGGCAACCTCTATGAAAAGGGCAGATTCACCCCAAAGGGGTCACGAGCAGGGGTGGAAAAATATTACTCTAAGAATTTGATTGCCAAGGAAACCACAAACCTGGTCAGAAGCCTAGAGTTCAACCTCCAAAGCCCCACTGATCCTCGAACTTCAAAGGGCACATCTTTTAATGGTAACTTCATGTAGCCATATTTGATAATGGCCACAGAAGTGGCTTCTTAAAGGGAAAGGGAATAATAGATGGGAAAGAACCCCTCCCTCTATCCCTCTTTTCTTTTCAGGGTCTTATGTATTGGAGGCTAGGCCTAAGCTTGGTATGTAGCAGAGGATGATCTTGAACTTCTGGCCCTCCTGCTTTTCTCTCCTGAGCATTGGCATTACAGTATGTCCCACAATACCCACTTAAAAAAAAAAAAAAACAACTAGATTCTGCGAGATTGAACCTAGGGCTTTTATACAATAAGGCTTTATACTGCCTAGCTATATCCTAAGACTCAAGGAATATTTTTCTACAAACTGCCAGAGCATAGAATTTTTGAGTTTCCTAACTAGAACGACTGTTTACCTATCCCTGGTAAGGGAATAGGTATTCATGGAAGAATATGAGCATGATCTTGGGTTCCAAAGAACTGTTATATTTCCTAGAGACTGATAACTGCTTGCCAACGTCTATTCTCCCCTTTCCTTTAGTATAGAGATATCTTGAATACAAGGTCATTAGAACTAACAGCTTCATTTTCCAGGCTTCCCTTGCAGCTAGCTATGGACCATGTAATCAATGAGAATCAAAACAATGAGAGAGCAGGAATGATGTCACAACCTTAAAGCACTGGAAAGCACTGAACTCAGGCAGCCTGACTTCAGTATCCATACTTTATTCTCTATGTGTCAGATACCTAAACATTAGAGACATTGAGCAAGACAGGCAAGATCTCTGCTTTCATGGAACTCATGAAAGTCCAGAAGTCCAGGGGTCATGTATAGTTCCATAGTCAAAGACTGAAAGCATAAAAGAACAGGCAAATGTAGAGCATGTGGAGAGGGGTGTTTGAAAGGAAATGAAACATTATGACACTGTACTGGCTGCGGGTACCACTTTAATTGGTTAAAACTTTTCTCAAGAGCACGTTTGATTTTGAGAAGAGGGTTAAGACCTAGGTGATGAGAATAAAGTTGAAAAGTTGGGAGGCAGGAGTCAGCTTGGTATGTTTGAAGGGGACAAAGATCCCAGCTTTTCTAGAGCATTAGAGAAGTGTGGCTTGTGGGAGGTGGCAGACCTGGTAGGGCTTTTAAATTATGAGAATTGATTTGGAATTAATTCTAAAGGGCAAGGGCTATTAGAGAAGTGATAGAGACATTTTTCTATGGCTATTGATTATTTTTCTACTAAGTCATGTGTAGAAATTTTCAATAATGGAAAACAATAGTTGCTGTTTTAAGCATTTGTATTTTATGAAAGACATTTTCAGAAAACATTGTATGAAGGTTTTGTTTTGATTCAGAAGAAACACTCTAGTAACAAAGTGACTCAAGTGTCTTTCCCTGCCCCCAATGCGCCCCTCCTCAAGTGACTCAAGTGTCTTTCCCTGCCCCCAATGCACCCCTCCTCAATTATCAGGCTCTGGACACACAAGGCAGGGGGAACGCACAGATGTTCCAGGGTGTGCAGGGACACAGGGAGAAAAACTGCAGAGCCTGTGGCCACTATCACAGGCAAAGGAAGAAAGCAAGGGATCATGACTGTCACTATGACAGGTATCCAAGGGTACTTTACCCAGGAAGCCCCTTTTCTGGTTGAGATGAATGAGAAAAAAAAAATAGGAGCAGTATTATAGGGACTACCCATCAGGTATCTTAAGAATAGTAAGGGGGCTGGTGAGATGGCTCAGTGGGTAAGAGCACCGACTGCTCTTCCGAAGGTCATGAGCAACCACATGGTGGCTCACAACCACCCGTAATGAGATCTGACGCCCTCTTCTGGTGTGTCTGAAGACAGCTACAGTGTACTTACATATAATAAATAAATAAATCTTTAAAAAAAAAAAAGAATAGTAAGATGGCTTAGGGGGAAAAACCTGCATGCATGTGTTTTAGATCTGAGAGCTAAACTTAAAGAATTATTTTAGAAATAACTCAAATTGTTAATCACATAAGAATACCTTCTTTATTCCTATATAGCTTATGGTATGGATGCTGCACCAGTGGTGGCAAAGGCAATTTGTCACACAATTCAAAGTAGTGCCTGTTCTCTGACATAGTCGGAAACTGTGTACTCTGAACTGCTAGTGCATTAAATGCGTGTTTGTATCCAGATCCATTCTGAAATATTAGGAGTTTTTAGGTGCAGCAGACCCATGGTACAATTCAGGGGCTGGCAAAGGCAAGACTAACTGACCCTTAGCTATGGGCTAGGATCCTAAGATGTGAGAAGGCAGAAACAGCTTTACAAATAGCTTAGGTGAGCATGTCTCTGCTAGCACACTAGCTAACTTCCAGAGCTGGCCACTCTGGAGGAGTCCTCAGCCCAGAAATGTGGCAAGCATACACTTTTATACCCTGGACAGCATACACAGGAACATGCGTTGGTTTCCTTTTGGCTGCAAGCAAATGACTCCCAAGAGCATAATGGCCAGAGTGTTTCTCTGTATAATGCCTATAGTGTATGCAGAGCACCATTCTCCAAGGCCCCGAGATGCTGTATGAAGTGCTCAGTGGCAGTGGCGATGTAAAACATCCTGACAGCTCTAAATCTCCCAACTACTCTCCAGTTACTTTGAGATCCCCATATTTAAGGGTCTGCTGGTTCCTGGGTATGAAGAAAGAATTTTTAATGGGGCCAAATGTAGGTATTTACAAGGGGGAATTGTTTTTTTTTATTTTTTTATATTAGGAGCTGCCTTATGTTCAAGAGTTGTATTTACTTTGTCAAGCTCACCAGAATTAGAAAATCCCCATTGCTAGGCAGCCTAGAGTGCACATGAAGTATTTCTGGGCATTCAGAACTGAAGCATGTGCTGCCCAAAGGCAGGTTTCATTACAGTGTGTTATTTAGTTCTCTTTCGTCTGTCCCTACTCCCACACCCCCACACAGGAACACTTCTGTAACAGGGAATCTTGGTTACTTTATGCTGTAACATATTTACATGATTGAAACGCAACAATCAACACATCTGTGAAGCCTGAGGGACAGACACACTTTAATGGTTTCTTGAAGCAAGCTGATTTCCTGGAGCTTTTAATCTTTATTCTGTCCTGCATGCATGAACAAGCTCTCCTCTACTGTAGGTATTTGACACAGTCTACCTGGTATGAATGTGAATGAAAAGAAAATAACACAAAATTAATTTTATGTTTTATCTTTGCCAAACCATTCCTGATTTTTTTTCACCAGTTCAATGTGCATTGAGGACTGAGCTATTATTTCTGTCACATTGTGTTAGATTTCATACAAATGTAGCTAGGTAGTAGGTTTTTGGTTTTACAAGATGAAATGTGCCTTGCTGTATATTGATTGGACAAAAGCAGACCATAATGAACGGACAGTATCTATCATAGCAAGGGTCCCCTTACTTTTCATGGACAGACAAGGCATACCCTTTCAAGGCGGTGAGCACTTCAACTCAACTAACAGCCAGATGATGCTACGGAGCACTGTCTGATTCATGCTATTGTATGCATTCTGAGTATTAGTCATGTATTGCCATGGTCTAGTAACATTTGGAAAAGAATTGATTTGAAGCCCTCTGAAATGGAAACTTCCATTTCCTATTTGAGTTCAGAAAGCATGTTAACCCCGGAAACCCTAACCTTAAGTATCATAGAAA
>NW_022196897.1:91221615-91234560 GCF_008632895.1 Mastomys coucha
TCACATCCTTAATTTCTCTAAGTAAGTAGTAGTTTAAAAATGTAATTACAAAATACAAAAAAATTAGAGTGCAATAAACTATACAGCAAGTTTGCATGTGTTAAGTCTATATTTCAGAAAATAATTCCTGCTATTTAATTATTTAAAAGTAATCATGAATATGACACATGGGCTCCAAACAAACACAACTCAGTGTGCTCGGGGATATATTTGTCTATTGACATGCAAAGCATGCGGCTGAAATGATGTCTGGTTTAGGCAGAGAAACCGAGGAGATTCTTACTATAAGGAAGCATTATTTTAATAAGTGTTTTAAAAAAGTGTAATGGTTATTTTATAAAAATTTAAACCATTTACATTTTTTAAAGTCTTAATGTAATTAATTTTAAGGTCTTCAAAATGGTTCCTTTAAGGTAATGGAAAGTTTACCAGTAATGTTTTAAAAGTTTAGAAAAAAAGGTCACTTGTATCAAGATTGTTGTGTACAAGGGAGGTAGGTAAAAGTCATCTTTGCATTACTTTGTCAAAATTTCACTATTATTTACTTTCATATGACCTAGTTTGTGGCTATATGTATGCTTAATATTTAGCTTTACTGTTTTGGTTGTGGTTTAGATGGCAAAGGTTGTGCTAAGTATCTTGTGAGCAGTAACTGTTTCAATCTGCTTACCATACTTACTGAGGATCACTTTTGCCTAGCTTTTTAAGCATCTTTCATTAAATGCAAGGGCAGTCTGTCCCAGGGCCATGCCAACACCCATCTGCCTGGATTATGCACTCCAAAGTTCCTTGACCCTGTTGAAGCTCCACTTATTACTTAAATCTCCACCTTCATCTCTGTGCTTGACAGCAATGCCATTGTTTTGCTTACTTCCCGATAGGAAGGCTGGCAGTCTCCTGTGAGACTGGTGCCAACTGAGCTCTGTGGATCAGCCAGTAGGAGTCACTTGGAGCAGATGGTCATCATCCTTCCCCACAGCCCAAATCCCTGGTCTGGGTGGCAAAGTCCCAAGACCACACCTACATACATGCCAACTGTCCTTATTTACTAAGATTCTTATTTGTTTGGCTTAATAAATCATTTCCCCAATATCTTCCAAAATGATTTATTTGTTCATTGCAATTTTCCTTGATACGCCTTCCTATCATCCGTTCTGCATTCTATCCGTAACTTATGTCACACATATCAGTAGAGTAGTAGTATTTAATCCAATTTCTTCCTGACTTTGGAAACACCCACCTCTGCCTACAGCAACCTCACACTGCTGCTGCTGTACACCTAACAGGTTGAGATTTTACTCCAGTCACAAAGTCTACTAATCATTATTCCATCTGTTTATATTCTTGCAATTTAAAATATTGAAATTTGAATATATAATTCCATAAAAGAACTGTTTAATTGCTCTGAGTAGCAACTTAATAACCTGTGAGTTGATAAAATAGCCTTAGATGTTGGCAGCTAATGTTATCACAGAGTAGAACATACAGCTCAATTTTTAAAAGAGTTAAGTTTCCATAAAATAATAAGAAATAGGTTACTTATTCTCCTTCTCCTGGAGTTGCTTGCTACTGGGAACATAGAAAAGAACATGTTTGCAAGCAGTGAATAACTAGTGTATATTTTGGATCGAAAGGGCACTAATGTATATGGCCAAATCCACAAAATTTTGGTTAAAAAAAGATTTCTGAGTTCTGCTCTAACAATTATAATGCACATATGTTAAAAATAACTTGTAGTTAATTTTCTTTAAGATCCAAATGGAATATTTAAAGGAGTTGTCAAGGTGTAGAGGTTTACTGGTACTTTTAGTTCTGAGAAATTACATCTAAATAAAACTTGTTATGAGTTATTATACTTAAGTAAAATCTATTATGAGTCTTGTATAAAGTGAAAAGCTACTTTGAAATACAAATCTTTTCCCTATGTTTTTTAAATTCCACACTAAATAATATATAGTGCACTTAAACTAACACACTTGTATTTCAGGGAAATGTCTTGCCATTGCAGGGAGAGAAAATGACAGCAAGAAGATATAATCCAATCTTTTAAGACAGAGTTTCAAGTAATTTTCCTTAAAGGTACCGAAGTACTGATAAACACCACAAAGCCTACAGGAAGAAAAGGAATACTCTCCCTTGGGGCTAGAATATAAAGATTACATGTAATGTGGTGGTGTGTGCTTCCTAAACTGAGTCATTTAGTGAAACAGACCCAAATGAGGAGCTAGTGTTCTGCTGAAATATCACTGCTTGGAGCTCCCATGTAGACAGAGTCATTTTCTAACCCTGTATGGAGCACTGGGGAAAGACCACTGCAGTCATATTCATCACTATGTTTGATGAGCTGACCCGGGTACTTGGCTTATCTATATGAACTGCTTAGGTGGTTAATTAAAACCACTTACATGGAGCATGGTGACATATATATAACCCCATTGCTCAGAAGGTTGAGGCAGGAGGATCACAGCTCACAAAGTTTGAGCTGTACAGTGAGACCCTTTCTCAAACAAAGAAAGCATACTTATAGAGTATGAGCATTAAACAAAATGCAGTGCTACTGGTGCATAAAAAACACGTATTTTAAAAAATTACTTTTATTTTGTGTATACGGGTGTTTTGTCCGCATGCCTTTCTGTGAACCTACCATGTGTGTGCCTGTGCCCAAGGAAGCCAGAAAGGGGATCAGATTCTCTGAAACTGGAGTTATAGATGGTTGTGAGACACTATGACGGTGCTGGGAATCAAACTTGAGTCCTCTGGAAGAGCAGCCACTGCTCTAACTGCTGCTCCGTCTTAAGTCTCTAAACAGGCCTTAGGAACACAGCTCAGGCTGTTTTATACTTTGCTGAGTGGTATGAGAAGGCATGCATTCACAGTAGTGGAAGTAGATGCTTCAGAGGCTTGCTAAAGGAAAGTGAATTCTTCTTATTTTGAATATCTTTTATGACAACAACTCTTTTAAAAATGAAAGGTTAGTTGGAATTTCTACAAATGATACATTTTTCATAAACATTGTAAAGTAATATTAATGTTAATTATAATTGTCTCTTTTCAGTCAGGATAGGATCAATTAACTTTAAATGAAGGATTTCTATGTAATTAAACATCAGACCACCATGAAAACTCAAAATGAAACTTTTAATAAAACTTTAAATAAGTTCTCTATCTTTGCTTTTTTATTAGAAGGGAATATAATGAGGACATTGGAGTGACTAACATACTAGGCACACTAGGCAAAGTGCACTTCTGCTTATCTTTTTATAGGCACAAGCATACATGATTAGTTCTTATTATGTAGAGTCATTTAGCTGATATATCAAGGAAGTTTGTTAATTTTCATTGAATGAAGTAATGAATGAAAGTAAGTCTGAAACTTATACCCAGATAGCTAGACAGATAATATACCATGCTGGGGACATCTAATGTCTTTACATGTTTTTTTTTTTGTTGTTGTGGTTTTTTATTTTTTTAAGTTTTACCACTTTGTCAACTTACCAGTAACAGAAGGAAAATCAAAGCCAAATCCTTTCATCCAAAATGTTTAATATGGGGTGAGGCCTTGCATAATATCTTATGACAAGTACTACCTGAAAAAACTTGTGGTAGGTTAAAAAAAAAGCAAGGAGAACATTCTAGGCTGTGGGGATAATAATATACTTTAATTGAGACATATGGTACAATTACTATCTACAAAACTTAGGCAGTATAATTCCAAATTCCTGCAAGTCTATCTATGTGATTCTTAATCATTGCCCTCTCTTCCCTGTACAACAGAGACTCCATGGCAGGAGTGATAAGCATCAGACAGAAGTGTGACCACAGACTAAATTAGAGGGTTGGATGTTATGATAATCTTTGAGGAATTTACCCAGGGGTAGGAAACTCAACTATGGGACGGCATTGTTAACACCCTCTAAAATTAGGCGGTGAAACAGAGCCAAGTAAATTCAGGTTGTGCTTGAAGGTTTTCAGAACCAGGACATACAGCAACAATATTAACCACAGCTTAACTTGAAATTAAACATAAGGTTTATCAATGACATTATGTATAAAATTGCTTAATACTGTCTTGAAATGTTTTAGTAATTATATTGGCTAGTACGGAAATGACATAACTGTAGGCTTGAAATGTAAAACATTAAGTCAAATAAATTTTGATTCTTCATATAGAGCCAAAAGGATGGTGATAATTTTCTAGTATATGCTCCACAATACAGTGTTTTATTACTTTCTCTTTTAATAAATTGTAGCAGCAAATATTTACATAGAAATATAATAAACTGCTATCTCTACTTCTTCAGGTAATTTTTCTTTTTTCTTTCCTTTTTAAAATCAGGATGCTTCCTTCCGCCAGAGAAGTCTGAACAGTGAGGCCTGGCATCTTGTTATGAGTCCCATCAGGCTCAGGGTCTTTCAATCACACTCAAGTGGCATTTGGAAGCACTTCACCTCTGACAAGTTTAGCATGCATGTGTGTAGTGCATGAGTGTTTTCAACTTCAGAAAATGAGCGCTGAAGAGGGATGCTCAATAACCACAAGAGCTTATTAGCCACTGCTCCTTGTCATCTCCGCAAAGAAGCATGAGAGGTGAAGAGTCTCTGCGAGGATGAGTGGGGTTGAGGATGTGCAGTACGTTGTGTGAGGGAGGAGCAGCGCACACACTTATCAGCTCCCAGACGACAGGCCTTCACTTTGCACTGCTGTCACTGAAAGCATCATGCTTGCTGTGGTAGATCTGAGAAAAATCTGTAGTCTGACTTGGAAACAATTCTTGAGAAGTAAAAATGTAATCAAGTCTAGATTTAGACTCCTTTCCTCTTGCTTTGAAATCTGCGTTTCCTGAGGTCAACCCAAATCCCAGAGGATGTATTTTTAACTCCTTAAGACATCTCCTACTGTAGCTATACTATAGAAAGTACACACTAAATCAATCTTTCAGTGACTGTGCACAGAAACACAGTGGCTTAGGCAGTTACACTGACCATGATAGCTTTGCAATCCTAAAGGCAAACCACAGTAGAGTAAGATATACTTTCTGGTGATTCTTTTAGCTTTCCACCGGAACTCTGTCCAATCACTGGAACTGCCTAACTGGAAGACGGTGATATAGTGGATACTTGTGAGAGTGGGTCAGATCCTCTGACTATTAACATAAAGTTGGCTGGCACTACAAGGAAGACCATGCTGGAGATAGAGCCTTCATTGATCAATTTTGTTAAAGTCTGGGTTTGTAGTCTTCTTATTTCCAAGTTCATTTGCCAGGAATAATGCATCACCCTGTATGATTTTAACAATAGATATGTTTCCTATACTTTTCAAATTCTTCAATTAAAATTTTAGTCCCTAGCCAGGCATGGTAGCACACACTTTGAATCCTAGCACTCTGAGGCAGGTGGATCTCTTTGAATTTAAAGCTAGCTAGGTCTACATAATGAGTTTCAGGCCAGCCAGGGCTACATAGTGAGGCTATCACCAAAAACAAAACCAAAACCAAAAACAAACAAACAACCCCCAACCCAAAACAAAACAAAACAAACAAACAAACAACCCCCCAACCCAAAACAAAACAAACAAAAAGACTTGCCTCTCTTTTACCAGATTTTTCCAAAATGTAGAGGTGGGCAAAGACACATCATGGGGATTTGGAAGATGATTACTAAGGATTATCTGAAATTAGTTTTCCAGTGGGAACACTGTAAGACATATGCAGGAATATGGTGGTTGAAAGAACTTGAGGCTTTGTCTTGGCTCCAGTTGTAGCAGCATTACAAATAGAGGCCAAGGCAATTGTGCTCATCATTTGAAATGCGTATCTGACTGAGCTGAGGGAGGACCTAGGATAGGAACAGTAGATACCTAAGATTCTACTCAGACAAAAAGAAAAGGGGAGTTCTCTATGAAGTCCTCGGTTCTTTCAGTCTTTATAATGTAAGGTATTTTCTATGTGAAGATAGTGACCAGACAGTAAATCCTGAAGGCTGAATAATCCTGCAGAGATCTTTAAGGAAGAGAAGGTATATTCTTTCTGCTTATTCAAGTAGATACAGGCTAAGGAAAGGTAAGCCATGAACAAAGGGAACTGAGTGTGGACTGGGAGCTCAACACCCAGGGAGAGCATAAGAAACCAAAATAAAAAAGCTGGGATTTTATTACTTTTACAACAGAAGACATTTAAATGAACCTTGTTTAAAAAACAAAACAAAACAAAAAATAAGCCATCAGGACAATACCTTAACAGGAAAAAAACCAAGAAAGTATGTATTTCTTATTCCTTGAGGACTCTGAGAAATTGGGTAGAAAGTAGAAAATGTTCAAGAAAAACATCCCAGAACACAACACTTTTTAAAAATTTAATTAATAAATTATTTTTTGTGGAAGAAAATCTCTGTGCAAGTGAACTGTGCAAAGGAAGAGCTTGTCCCAGCTGTCTAGGGCAGACCAGACCTTTAGGCAAGGGGAGGAAGGGCTCAGAGTCTTCTCTACTTCAGGCTGGCCCAGGGGAAGGCTACTGGGACAGGGAAAGGAGGTGCTTCAGCTTCAATTCCTAGAGGCTCTAGGAAAAACAAAAGCAAAGGCAAAACCAAAACAATTCAAAATGGTTCCTACAAAGTCTAACAAAACAAAACAAAACAAAACACCAAAACCCTCAAAGACAAGAAGACAAAAAGCCAAAAACCAAACCTAAGTGTAAGTGCTGAGGGCCAGTACTATTCAGGGCAAGGCTGATTTTTATTGCTGCTCTGTACCATTAACAACGCTGGAGAGTGCCTGCCTGCCTGCCTAGCAACCCTCCAACTCCCAGGAAGGGCTTCACCTACATCACAGAAGACATGAAGGTTTTGGGAAGCTGACAGTGAACACAGCAGTTTAAAAACATGTTCCATAAAAACAAACAAAAGACAACTAAACTCTAGACTATTCATTTAGTTTTGTTTTGTAGTTGCAGTCGTGACTATGTGGCTACATTTATGGAGTTAGTTTTGAGTATTTCTCAACTGTCCTTGTCTCACTCATAATCCCTCCTTTCTTTGGAAAGCTCAAATGCACACATGGAGAAACTTCCAAATTCTTAAGATATAATATAAATAAAAGTTAAATAATGTGTATTTAAAAGATCACTAGTTAAAATTAGAAACCACTGACAAAGGAAGTAATTGGGTATAATAGTTGTGTGGACCTGTATAAAAGATTTTGGTCTAAGTTACTGGGGAAAATAGCTCAGAATGGTTGTAAAGGGAGACACACATGTGTGGGTGATCATCTATCAGCTGCATTTTAATTTTACTTTATTCTCTAAAATCAGGTTTTGTTAACTTTTCATTGAAAAGGTCTTTTGTATATTTGTCTCTTTTCTTCCTAACCTTTAACACAATTTTTGATGCTTTCAAAACTTCAGACATAACAGTAGCCAAGTCTTTCCTGTTTCCACCAATCTGTGCTGTGGACTACCTCCAAGCTAGTACGTGTTAAAGGATGCTTTTATACACTGCCGCAACCCCACAGTGCTTCAGTATGGTCTATGGCTTTCAAGGTAGGGTTCAATCAGTTATTATTTCTAACAAGAAGTTTCTTTAATCACGCCCATTTTCAGACTGCAAGTGTATGACTGGCAGTTATACTTCTTTGCTCTAGTTCTGCTTTTCTCTTATCAGGAAGATCTTCCTCTTTCAATGGCCTATACTAATTATTCTAATTATACCACAGTTAAGTTTGGTCAAGCCCTAGCATCTTCCTTCTTGTAGACCCACATGACCCTTTCTTGCTGAGCCACCAATCACACACAACACTACACAATTTTACACTTCATTATATGGATGGCTGTTTCACATCAGCTTGCTTACCTCAATAGGCTAAGGGAAGAATATCGAATTATTTGAGAAAGAATCCATCAATGACATTTATTCCAGTGTCCACTAAGGTAAATGTCAGTCAGAAGCCTATGCTGTAAGATCTTCCAGGTCTAGACACTGTTCCCTCACTGCGAGGGAATGTGATTAAGGAACTTGCTCATTTCAGAAAAGAAAGACGACCAAAGGATGTTTTAAAATTACCATCAGCTCATGGGACTTGTGATCTATGACTTTCAATTATTGTTTTTATTATGAGAAAGTGATGTTTCTGGCTACAAAACAAGTATAATTTTAAGTAATAGCTGTGCTTTAACCTCATTTTGAAGAAGTCATATGGTATTAAATACTAAATGGGCTTTTAGGGCTTGACACTAACTTGCCTTCCAACTGCACTTTCTACTACCTGGTTCCTAAGTTACTTACAAAAATCTTTTAATACTGTAGTAACTCTCCAAATCCCACACCCCAGGGAGAATAACTATGTTTATGGCACGTCTTTGTGACATATTTGGGGTTATTGCTGGGTTTGAGCTCAACTGGTTCTTTTACTTCACCCTCCCGAATATCTGTATTACATCATGCTGACTTAAAAAGGAACAAAGACTGAGGCTGGAGAGTGAAGAGTACTGGCTGCTCTTTCACAGTACATGAGAACAGGGCACTTATACACATAAAATAAATAATACATCTTTAAAAACAGTTGCAGTCAAACGAGACAGCACAAACTAACCGTGAGACAATAATATTCCTTTTGAGAGACCTTGGCAGTACCGACACTGCTCAAGGGGCTCCTTACACTAAAGCAAAACTCATGCTCTCTTGAGAGTAGCTAACTTCCCATTATTGTGTATCTGTTTCTTGCTATGGACAACCCACGTCTGTTATTAAGGCATCATATGATGTAAGTGCATCTAAGCATCTCAGGATAAAACACACAAATCATCCTGCTGCAATTCACATACAGAGCTGAACAGTTAGTGTGTAGTATTAAACAGTTGGCACGTCCCACATCTTTGGCATGTAAATGCCTATTGGGTTTAGACTTATGTTCTTTAAATGATGCCAATATGTACTTCTCACCTTCTTAAATATAGCGGAATTCCTTAGGATGCCAAAAAACATCTATCCTATGGGACTAAATCATGCCAACAGTTTAATGGTACATGGAAGCAATACTGGAACAATCTGAGAGGGGAAATCATCTTTTCCCAGTCATAGACTAAGGCCTCCTAAGTGAAAATTAATTGTGGCTCTGGAGATTTTTTGGTTAATGTTAGGTCAGAATGCCAAATCAGGTAATTCAGTGCAGATTTCAGAGTCAGTGCTATATGCTTTTCCAACTACATAGCCTCTAGATAGAACCCACTTTCTTAAAGATTCTCTTGGCAACCATGTATGCTGTTTCAGAGCTGCAGAGCAAAGCACATTAGTGAAGCTGGAAAGAAAAAATATCGATGTTCATTTTCAGAATTGGAGTCGTGATCAAGCTAATAAGGCCTCTGAGAAAAATACATGTTGGGTATGTGAACTAAATGGAAAGGGTGACATTAGTCATGCAGACTATGGATTTGTTTGTGCTCTGGCAAGTATGTACAGAGGGACCGGAAGTGTAGTAGGCCACAAATGTAACCTATGGAGTTAGTGAATGATGGTGCTTCAATATTATTCACATACTTTTAACTTTAGAAATCTGTTTCAGTTTTAAAATCATGGTGACCTACTATGAATTTAGCATGAGAGTCTATAAAATGAATCATTAGTAAACTAAAACTACCAAACAGAAGTTGAGTAGGTTCTAATTACAGTAGCTTCTCATTATTAATGACGTTGGATACCAACAAGAATGTGTAGAGTTTTGTGAAGATGTTACCTATGTCAGAGAAACAGATTCTGAGGTTAGCTCAAGAAATCATACTTGAAACAACCATAAGACAGAACAAATCACAGTGAGGCATCATAAAGACAGAGAATTTCTGAGACTTAAGATAAACAGCAATTTCACAGCTTGAAAATAAACATCTAAGTCGGCTTAGTAAAGACTGTTTCAAGGCAATAGTCATGTTTATTTTTCAAAAATTATTAGTTTCAGAGACTTAATTGCCTTTACTATGATGACTGAGAAACTTTACTGGTTATCCCTTTCAGTACAAATGTGTCTTAAAACATTTATGTCCTTGGCTATGAAAATGTCTGCATCTAAGTTCAAAACAACTTGATTTTTCTGTTTTGAAACAAGATCCCCCCCCAGGTGAGTGAAATGCATATGATCATTAACCATAAGCACAGCACTGTACTTTCTACGACAGAGATCATCTCCCAAACTTTTCAGTTTGCCTAATTTTATCCATGCTAAAAAGCAATTCTTTATTTTCCTTTTCTTCAAACCCTACCATAGAAGTCTTCCTGTGTTTTGACAAGTCTGCCTGTTTTTTTTTTTTTTGTTGTTGTTTTTGATTTTTTTAACATATGGGTAGAACAGGCAGTACTGAATGAGACTGGGTTCATCCATTTTGCACTGTGTTCTCACAGGCACTCAATTATACCATACATGGTGGGCATAGCCTAGCATCTTCCATGACAATTTTGTTTGTTTGTTTATTTATTTATTTGTTCACAGACACGTGAGTTGTTCCCAGCCCCTGGCTGCTGTGAACAATTCTATAATGAGCATGGAGTACAAGTATCTAGTATCTAGAGCTCCTGATTTTATTCTTTTAATAAAATACTCCTACAAGTGGGGTTGTGGGCATCATATAGACATTCTATTTCCTCCCCTTGAGGTCCAAATACCCTGTTTTCCATAATTCACACAAATGTTCACATTCTTATAATAACGTACAAAGGCTTCACTATTTGCCCATCCTCAGTGAATGGTCATGTGTGTTATAAACCTATTGGTGACCTGTATGTCTTCTCTGGAGAAGGTCTACTAAATTCCTCCCCAGTCTTCTCTTTTTGCAGTCTTGGGATAGAACACTTGCTGCTCACCTACATCCGAATCCCTGCCCACTTTTAAAATTTGTTAATTTACCCTTTTGCTATTATGTAGTTTTGGGCATTCACTATGTATTTTTGGATATTAACCCTTTATCATATGTGGCTTGCAAGTATTTTCTCATTTGCCTAGATATATTGATTCTTTTTTTTCCAGCATTGAGAGATATTTAGTCTGATATAGCCCCATTTGCTTATTTTTGTTTTTATTGTTTGTGCTTCTAAAAAATGGTTAAATCATTGTTTTTTGTGTTTTGCCTGCATGCATGTCTGTGAATCATGTACATGCCTGGTGCCTGCAGAAGCCAGAAGAGGGTGTTAGATCTCTTGGAACTGGAGTTACAGACAATTGTGAGACACAATATGGGTTCTAGAAATCAAATCTAGGTCCTGCTGGCCAATCTACCAGCAGTTCTGGGGATGACACCTAGGGCCTTAGGCATGTTAGGGAAGTGTGTTATCACACCATCACTACCTAGATCCCTACACCCCACCCCTGTATTCCTTCTAAGCAGATAAGGCTGGCTTCAAACTTTCAATCCTCCTGTCTCCATCTCATAGGTGTTGGGATTTCAGGTGTTTACCTACATCATCATGCCAAGATTTGTTGCCTGTACTTTTGATAACATGTCCATGAAGTCATTGACAGGTCATGACCATAAAGCTTTTGTCTTGCGCTTTCTTTTTAGAAATTTTACAGATAGAGGCCTCAAGGTTAAGCCTCTAACCCACTTGGAGGTCATTTTTGTATATAGTGTATTCTTTAGGCCAACTTCACTCTTGCACGCAGGTATCCAGTTTCCCTAACATTATTTGTTGAAGATGTCATAAGTTCCTTACTGTAAGTTCTTGGTGCCATTGTCAAGGACCATTTGACTGTGTATATGTGACTCCTCGACTTTTTCTTCCATTTCCTTAAGTCGTATACTTGCTGAGGCTGGTGCAACACTTTTCTTTACTATATCTTTGTCATAGAGTATTTAATCAGGAAATCAGGGGCCCCCAGCTCTTTCTTCCTATTCTTTCTCATTATTTAAGGTCCTTCACCATTCTGATGAATTTTAGCACTATCTCACCATTTTCCCACTGGGATTTTATCAGGAATCTATTGAGATTTAGGATTACTGAGTAGTATGTTTAAAAAACTGTAAATCTTCAAATCTACGGATGCAGGATTTCCTTTTATTTTTTTGTATCTACTTTACTTTTGTTTTTGCAGAGTTTTATAGTTTCCTGTGGACAATTCTTTTGCCTCCTTTGTTAACTTTATTGCTAACTGTTCTTATAACTGGAATTGCTTTCAGAATTTTTTGATTTTTCTGTACTGTTATAGAGAAATATATATAGTTTTGTATGCTGTCTGCCTTTATCCTGAGACACTGATAAACATACTATTTCTGTTTGTGTGGTGTATATATGTACAGGTAAAATTTAGACATTTTAACATATAATATCATGCCACTTCAAGCAGAGACAGTTTCATTTGACACAGATACCTTTTATGTTTTTGTTTTGTTCAATGTTTGTTCAATTGTTCAATTGTCTAGGCTATAGCTCTCAGTATTATATTGAATGGAAGTGACAAGTATCCTTGGTTTGCTCCTGATCTGTAGTGAAAGCTTTCAATCTTTCACTGGCTATGTTGGCTGTGTGTTTTTCCTATATGGTGTTTTGTTTTGTTTTTGAGATGGGTTCTCTCTACATAGTGCTGGCAGTCTTGGGTCCTCACTGTAGACCAGGACAGCCTCGAACTCATAGAGATTCATCTGCCTCCCAAGTGCCACTTGGATTGGCCTGAATGGTAATTTTATGTTGATGTAATTTCCTTCTATACATAGGTGATTATTTATAGCATGAAAACATATTGTCTTAGCCAGTTATGTTTTGGTATGTGCCTATTGTGCCAGCATTCATGAAGCAGAGGCAGGCTGTCTCTAGGAATCCAAAGCCAGCCTGGGGTACATGGTAAGTCCCAGGCTAGTTAAGCTACATAGCAACTTTCTGACTCAAAACAAAAACACAAACACACACACACACCACCACCACCACCACCACCACCACCTCTACCTCCACCACCACCACTTCCACCACCTTCACCTC
>NW_022196897.1:91235170-91243678 GCF_008632895.1 Mastomys coucha
AAAATGAATTTGGATGTATTCCCTCCTCTTCACTTTTATTTGGAAGAGTTTGAGAATTGGCATTAATTCTTTTCAAAATGTTGGTAGAATTCACCAGTGAAGCCATCTGCTCCTGGGATTTTCTTTGTTGAAAGGTTTTTTGATGACTACTGGAATCTTCTTGTAGCATAGCTGTTCAGATTTTCAAATTCTTCATGATTTAGTCTTATCTAAGAGTCTACTTTTTTTTTTTTTTTTTTTTTTTTTTTTTTTTTTTTTTTTTTTTTTAGATAGGATTTCTCTGTGTAGCCCTGGCTGTCCTGGAACTCACTCTGTAGACCAGGCTGGCCTCGAATTCAGAAATCCGCCTGCCTCTGCCTCCCAAGTGCTGGGATTAAAGGTATGCACCACCACTGCCTGGCAGGAGTCTACTTTTAAATCACACAAGCTTTGCCTTGTCCTTTTTCTAACTATTTTCTTCTGTAGTATCAGTCGTAATGCCCTTTTCTGTCTTGAATCTACTTGAATCTTCTTTCTTTTTTCCTTACTCTAGTTAAAGTTTGGTCAGTTCGTTGAAGTTTTTAAAACATCGCTTAGTTTTTTCCTATTTTCAATTACATTCATTTCTTTTGTAATAGTTAACATAGTGGCTGTTTCCTCTTTCCTACTAACTTTGTACCTGGTTCTGTTTTCCTACAACAGAGCCGTATGCATTTAGCTGTGCATTTGAGATATTTATTTTTGTTTAATGTGGACTTTGATAGACGTTTTTGCTTTTATTTGTCTCTAGGTGTCTAGTTTTCATATATCTATGAATTTCTTGCTTCTTTCTGTTAGTGGTGTAGTTTCATTCCACTAATATCAGATATTTACTTGGTATAATCTGAGTCTTTTTAAGTTAAGACAGTTTTATGACTGAACATGTGATCTCCATGAGCAAAGCTCCAGTTATCCTTGAGGCAAACAAGCATTGCTATGGTTGGGTAAGATGCTTTGCATGTCTGGAAGGTCTCTGAGTTCTGCTCAAGTTGTCTTTCCTTGTTGACCTCTGGTCTGGATAATCTACCCACTGATGAAATAGCCTACTATTTTGTTTACTGTCTAATTCAGTTCTATCAATGTCTGTTTCATGCATTTGGTGCAAACATATTTATACCTTCCTGGTAAAATTATCTGTTTGTTGTTATACAATATCCCTGTTTTTGGTCTCATGTGACAGTTTGTAATGAAAAGTCCTAAATTCCTTTGGCTTTATTCACACTTTTCACTCCTAATTGGCTCCTTTGACTGGGTAATTTCAAGTGGCATCTCTTCCAGTTCATTGATTCTTTCTTTGGCTTCATCAGTTCTGCTGTCAAACCACTACTGAAATTTTCATTTCAGTTCTTGCATCCTTCAGCTCCATAATCAGTTTATGTTCTTTTTTTATGTTTTCTATTTCTTTGTTGAAATTTTCATTTCCACTTTCCAAGACTGCTGAATATCTCTGTGATACTTTGAATTCTCTCTTGGTAATTTATATATTTCCATTTTATTTATATTATTATTACTGTAAGAGTTTGTTCCTAGAGATTTAGTTGATTCCTTTGATCATGTTAGACCTGTTTCTTCATCTTCCTTGTATCGTTGTGTTGGCATTAACACATCTGAAAGTAACAGCTGCCTCTTCCAGTCTTTCCAGGCTGGTTTGTATAAGAAGAGACTTTTACTAATCAGCCCAGTAAGGGATTCTGGGACCTACTAATTTTTTCTGTATTATGTCATTAGATTTTAGGATAGGAGGGATCAGCTGGTTTCTTTTTGCTATGGAGCTGTTTATTTCTTCCTCTTCCCATTGCCTCTTGACTGTAACTCAAGTCTTTTAAGCAACAGAAGACAACCAGGCCCTTTCCTCTCTCTCAGTAGTCCCTAGACATCTGGAGTATTTTTGGTTCTATCACTTTCCCAAGTAATGCTAGAAACCAACTAGCTGCCCTTCTCAAAAGCTGGAATGCTGGATGTGTGTTCTACTCTTCTCTTTCCTAGAGTCCACCAAGTTCTATTGTCCCATGTCAGCTATCCCACAGGTCTTTCGGTTCTCATGGCCCCCATGCGCATAAAGCATGCAAAATTTCCTTCAATGCTCCAAAAGAAACAACAAAACAGGCAGTCTTTAGGTAGGTCCTCCTGGAAGTCAGAACACCAGATATATGGGCCATTCTTCTTTTCCCTTGCCAGAGAGAACTAAGTAGCTGAGAGTTTTCTCAGGAATTGATGTCCCCTCTAAAATTCACATTGATATAATCACAAAGACAATAATATTAAGAAGTGGGGGTCCTTGAGAGGTGACGAAATTATGACAGGCTACTTACTCTCTTGAAATAGAACAGTACCCTAATAAAAGTGCCTTTGACACTTCCATCCCTTCTCATATGGGACACCCAGATGGAACAACTGATGAAGAGTGGGCCTCCACTAGACACCGAACCATACCTTCTAACCATCCCTTCACTACCACCAGAACAGGGAGGAATGAAAAGGAAATCAACTTCTATAGCTTAAGGATTATATGATCTGGTATTTTGTCATAGCAGCAGCTGAACTATCTGAAAGGGCTCTGACCAGAGGATGTACAGAATTTTCTAGCAGTCCAGCTGTTTTTGTCTTCTTGGAACCCTCCTAACTGGGTTCTGTTTTTTTGTCAGCCAAAGGGCTTACACATACATTGCTGGATTGCTATCTCTGCAGGGAGAAAAAAAGAGCAGGGGCTTCCTTTTCTAATACATTACTACTGTCACTATTAGGCTGGCTTCCCTTCATTGGGATTTTTTTTTTGATTTAAGTTTTATTGCATTATGATCAGAAAAGATACATGATTTCAATTTATCTGAATTTATTAACATTTAAAAACATATTTTAAGTAAATAAAATTACATCACATTCTTGTTTCCCTTTTGTACCCCAACTCCTCCCAGAGACCCCCCTCAATACCTAGAATACCTTTTTTGTCATATTCTTTAAAATTTATAAAATATTATAACAATAAAAGTGAGTATTATAAAAGTTGTTTGATATAAAACAACAATCAATTTAACAGTGTTAGGTAGATGCTTGTCTACAGCAATACTGGAAATACATACGTTTTTCCCAATATAAATTTCTTGTTGAACAATGGCCACAAAGCTATCTGAAGAAAAACAAACCTCAGGTTAACTAATGGTGTTCTAGTCCATGTGAATTATGTAGAGATAATAGAAGAAACAGAAACATGTTACGAAAGGCTGTTCTTAGAAGCCTCCTCATAAGCGTACTTACAAGTAGTATGATAATTCCGAGTAAGTTCATTGGTCTTTTGAGAAATGGCTGAGCAAATAAGGATGGTGCACAGTTTTTGTATTATAGTAGAAAAAGGTCAACTCATTAACCAGACCAAGCACTTGTTCATAGAAAAGATCCCAAACCTTTCCTATTGATCACCATTATAGTCAAACAAAAGAACAGAAGAATATAACAATAGTTTTTGTGATCTAAAGCCTTAATTAACCGGTGTATCATGGGTGATGTACATTCACTCAAAACATAATTATTTATGTATTATTTCATTTTATTTTTGCAAGATGCTTGTTATGGAGAGCTTAAGGAAATGGATTCACATATATTTTTATTGCTAGCAGTACACAGGTCTTAATTGCGGAAACTATCTGTTCAGAGCCTTGGAGCTCTTGGACTGTTTATGATGCACATAGCTCTTATGACTGACAGGAGGCATCTCACCTTATAAAACTGCTTAAACACTCTGCAGGTACAATTTTCTTAGTCTTTATATATGAACAAATACATTCTAGTAAAAGCTAGAATTATTTTCTTGTAAGGATTAAATGTTTTTTTTTTTTTTCCTTTTGGCTTTGGTTTTCCTTTGTACTGATGGAGAATGAACACCAAGAATTAGGATTTTTAAAGTATAAGACTCTAATGTATAAGACTACTGTATGCTTTAATAGAAATGAATTAGTTATTCCACAACTTCTTTTTGCCAGGAAACAGTTGAAATAGAAAACCCAGCTTACCTTCCTAGACTCAGGATGTGATTTATCATGAGGTTAGTAGATCAGATTGTACTCTTTCAACCCACCTTTAATTTTGGTTTCCAAACAATCTATATCTCTTTCGAGGCTAAAAGCACTGAAAGTACACACAAGCGCTAAGGAAAATCTTAAAATTTCCTGAAATGCATTAGTCATCCTATTTCTATAACAAATACCATGTTTGTTTATGACGGTCTACATCATTAATCTAGATAAATACATGCACAAGTGAAGGGAGCTGGGTTTGCTGTGTTGCCCATTGCCCAGCAACCCATGGTTACAGCTGTTGTGCAGCGGAGACTGGGCAGGGCCTTAGAGCTTCTGCAGCATATGCTCCTTTTTATACCAGCAGTGGCCCAGGCAGGACAGACGTTTATTAATAGTTAACAACTCAACATTTCGGATACAATTGCAATCATTTTTCTTTCCTAAAACGTTAACATTTGTTCCAATTTAAGTGATAGGTATACATAGCTTTAAAAATTGTATTTATGTATTTAAAATAAATAATTGAGTTTAAAAAACAAAACTATAAATGCCAACTGTTAATTTTATGCTATCATTGCTAACAGTAATGTTCACAATTAGTAATATAAAATATTATAAATGCATGCATAAAACAAAACCAGAGTGTGTCCTCAATTTCTAACTTCCTGGTTCTGTCCTCAGAGGAAACCACTCTTTCCTTTGTATTTTTAATACAGTGTTCTTTACTATTAGAAGTACTTTCAGAGTGAGCTGTTAATGACAGAAGCCTGATATAGCTGTCTCCTGAGAGGCTCTGCCAGTGCAAATACAGAAGTGGATGCTCACAGCCAACCACTGGACTGAGCACAGGGTCCCTAATGAAGGAGCTAGAGAAAGGACCCAAGGAGCTGAAGGGTTTGCAGCTCCATAAGAGGAACAATAATATGAACTAATTAGTACCCCCAGAGCTCCCAGGGACTAAACTACCAACCAAAGAGTACACATGGTGGGACTCATGGCTCCAGCTGCATATGTAGTAGAGGATGGCCTAGTCGGTCATCAATGGGAGGAGAGGCCCTTGGTCTTGTGAAGGCTCTATGCCCCAGTGTAGGGGAATGCCAGGGCCAGGAAGTGGGTGAAGGTAGGATGGTGAGCAGGGGAGGGGGAAGGGAATAAGGTTTTTTTCAGAAGGGAAACCAGGAAAAGGGATAACATTTGAAATGTAAATAAAGAAAATATCTAACAATGCACAAGTGAAGGGAGCTGGGTTTGCCATGTTGCCCATTGCCCACCAACCAAATAAAAGCCGAACCAAACCAACCAAACCAAAAATTATTAAAAATCTCAAGAGTCCTGACTGCATCTTAAGAAGCTGGCACTCTCTCTTGAGTGAATACTTTAAGTCTGTAATAAAATTCTTCCTAATCCCTCAAAACCAACCAATCAACAAAGAAACAAACAAGCACTAAGGAAAATCTTAAAATTTCCTGAAATGCATTAGCCATCCTATTTCTATAAGAGTAACATGTTCTGTTATAGAAATCTGATTCTAGTAAGCAAACAAACACTTCAATCTGAAAACTAGACACCTAACTCTTTAAAACTGATATATATGTATATATATAAAACTACTATTATAAATATTATTATTATAATAAATAATTGACCCAACAAATATAACATAAAAGAAATGATTAAAAAACTAAGCATTTTTATCAACTTAGTATTTAAACACGAAGTCTTTATTTTACTTTGGATTTTATTTTTTTAGGACAAGGTTGTGTCAAGGTGCTGCCCAGAAGGGCCTAAACTAAAAACCTTTTACCTACGACTCCCACGTGCTGGGATGATAAAAGTGTGGGCTACACCTGGCTGGCAAATGGCTATTGAAGTTTCACCAGTAGTTTATTGTTGCAGGTAAGGCCTGTTTCCTTTAAAAGCTTTTCTTATAAATTAAAAAAAAGTAATATCATAGTATTTCATGCTTCACTTAAAATTACAAGTACTATTTTTTTAGATAGATGAGATTTTTCAATGGGAAACATACTGTAGGTGTATGAATTAGACTCTGCGTACCCCTCAGCTAACAAATCTGCTATTTGGCAGATGTACATATGGGGTTCCTGCTCTGAATGTTGGCTGCTGTGCAGCATTTATGTGGCAAAGAAGCTAAGGGTGTACTTTTTGTCACTACCTGCCTTGTGACAACAGCAAGTCACCATCTTTCTGAGTCAGCTGCTTTATTATTCAATTGGACATAATCTCTAAAAGTATAAAGACAAGACAGATATATTCACTACCTACACTGACACTAATAATTATGTACAAGGGAGAGACCTGGGTCCAAGAATGGAAGGGATACAATAGCTTTTGTCGCTAGGTTTCTTGAGAAGTTGGGGATAATTCATAAACAAAGAGAAAGTCTTTTTGATATTCAATGAAAGTGGTTATTTTATCTTTTATTCCTGTAAGAAGTGCATAATCATGAAGAATAAGACTCAATTCTCCCCAATTTTATCCTTCTATACAACAGCTAGCTCCTAACAATAAATTGGTATCTTTAATCCTCAAAATTCTTTGTATATAAAATGTAATTAATATCTGCCTTTCACAATTTAACAAAATTTTAGTTATTAATTATTATGTGTAACTACTTCCCTTCTCCTAAGGTGTGTGTGTGGGACTTTATTTGTGCTCATTTTAAAGTTAAAAAATACTCTAAACACAGTCTTCTTTCCTTCCCTCTTCTTCCTTCTTCTTCGGGGGTGGGCACAGTTTCTCTGTTTAATTCCCCAATGTCCTGGAATTCACTCTGTAGACCAGGCTAAAGATCCACCTGCTTCTGCCTCCCAAGGCCTGGAATTAAAGGCATGTAGCACCATGCCTAGCTGCCTTTTTTTCTTACAAGCCTAAAGCTAAGGACACAGGTACTAAAGTTTCTTAAGACTGAAAGAAGTTACTTACAGTTTAAAATTACAGAATTATATACATTTTGATAAACTACACATCTACATAATAAATTACGTGGATGTCAATATTATAAAATTATTAAATTTAAGTTCGTTATGGTCTTTTATTATAAAAGATAATTCATTTTAAATATCTGACCAAATTAAGCTCAAAAAGGTATAATCCAAGTTTAGAGACCCAGGAATTATTTTCTTTTCAGAAATAGTTTATTTGTTATGCTTTTGTTTTTAAGAAAAATACAGTAGTAATATGAAAGCCAAAACACCCATCTATTTTCATAAACTACGCATGGCCTAATGGTTACCCAAGTGAGAGGTGATAGGTTAAACAAGGTTGTTTATCTTGTTCTTTGGCACTTCTGTATCTCTTTAATTACAGATTTCTCAGTGTAGAGTGCATTATTCTTTGGGTTGATTGGGAACATTTTCTTTCTTATCTTTCTCTTTTTGTTTTGTTTTTTGTTTTGAGACAGATTTTCTTTGTGTAGCCCTGTGTGTTCTGGAACCTGCTCTGTAGATCCGTATGGCCTCAAACTTATATGGAATTCCAACAGCCTCTGCCTTCCAAGTGCTGGGAATCAAAGGCATATACCATCATTCCCAGCTTAACATTTATTCTTTCTTTTTTTTAACATAAAATTTTCATTGATTCTTTTGGAATTTCACATCACATACCTCATCACACTCATTTTCTAGTCCTTCCAAGTCTGCCCCCATCCTTGTAATCCTCCACCAATGAATATAAAAAATAAAAATAAAAAAGAAGCCCCAAGTCTAATTCATGTTATCTATATATTCAATGGAGCACGGTCAAACTGTCAGTGGCCTGCCTCTTAAAGAGAACTGAGTGCTATGTCCAATTTCCAGAGGAACTGCCAAACTGATTTCCAGAGTGGTTGTACCAGCTTGCAGTCCCACCAGCAATGAAGGAGTGTTGCTCTTCTTCCACAACCTCACCAGCATCTGCTGTTACCTGAGTTTTTTATCCTAGCCATTCTGACTGGTGTGAGGTGGACTCTCAAGGTTGTTTTGATTTGCATTTCCCTGATGACTAACAATGTTGAACATTTCTTTAGGTGCTTCTCAGCCATTTGGTATTCGTCAGTTGAGAATTCTTTGTTTAGCTCTGTACCCTATTTTTAATAGGGTTATATGGTTCTCTGGAGTCTAACTTCTTGAGTTCTTTGTATATATTGGATATTAGTCCTCTATCAGATATAGGATTGGTAAAGATATTTTCTCAATTTTTTGGTTGCCTTTTCGTCCGATTGACAGTGTTCTTTGCCTTACAGAAGCTTTGCAATTTCATGAGGTCCCATTTGTCAATTCTTGGTCTTAGAGCATAAGCTATTGGTGTTCTGTTCAGGAAATTTCCCCCTGTGCCTATGTGCTCGAGGCTCTTCCCCACTTTCTTTTCTATTAGTTTCAGTGTATCTGGTTTTATGTGGAGGTTCTTGATTTACTATACCACTCCTGGGCATATACCCAGAAGATGCTCCAACATGTAATAAGGACACATGCTTCACTAT